>NC_030822.1:38125623-38426271 GCF_001704415.2 Capra hircus | reverse complement strand
CTAGCACCTACTTACCTTACAAGTTCTGTTTATGCTGTTGGAGGAGTAAATGAGTTAATACATGTTAACTGCTTTGGACAGTGAATGTTACTTAATCAGGGCTATAGAGGAATCAGCTCTTACTATATCATTTTTATTTGCCCCATAATGACACTATGGATGAACCATAATTTATTTGTAATTTATGTATTGTTTGATAGTTATATTTAAAATACAGAAATGTAGAGATGAATTTCTTTATAGTTAAATCTTTCAAGTAGATTTTTGATTACTGAAGATCAGTTCCTGAAAATGAAATTACAGAGTCAAAGGACAGATGAATACTCTTCAAACATACTGCTACCTTTGGAAAGATTATACCAGTTTACCATGTTGCTGTCACTTTTATGACATCTGTGTTAGCATTATTATTTTAAAAAATCTTCAAATTTCACAGATAAAAATATTATCTCATTTTAACTCACATCTTCTATTGGAATGTGAAGTCAAGTGGGCCTTAGAGTTGAGCTATTTCAAATCCTGAAAGATGATGCTGTGAAAGGGCTGCACTCAATGTGCCAGCAAATTTGGAAAACTCAGCAGTGGCCACAGGACTGGAAAAGTCAGTTTTCATTCCAATCCCAAAGAAAGGCAATGCCAAAGAATGCTCAAACTACCACGCAATTGCACTCATCTCACATGCTAGTAAAGTAATGCTCAAAATTCTCCAAGCCAGGCTTCAGCAATACGTGAACCATGGACTTCCAGATGTTCAAGCTGGTTTTAGAAAAGGCAGAGGAACCAGAGATCAAATTGCCAACATCTGCTGGATCATGGGAAAAGCAAGAGAGTTCCAGAAAAACATCTATTTCTGCTTCATTGACTATGCCAAAGCCTTTGACTGTGTGGATCACAATAAACTGTGGAAAATTCTGAAAGAGATAGGAATACCAGACCACCTGAACCTGCCTCTTGAGAAACCTGTATGCAGGTCAGGAAGCAACAGTTAGAGGTGGACATGGAACAACAGACTGGTTCCAAATAGGAAAAGGAGTACGTTAAGGCTGTATATTGTCACCCTGCTTATTGAACTTCTGTGCAGAGTACATCATGAGAAACACTGGGCTGGAAGAAGCACAAGCTGGAATCAAGATTGTCGGGAGAAATATCAATAACCTCAGATATGCAGATGACACCACCCTTATGGCAGAAAGTGAAGAGGAACTAAAAAGCCTCTTGGTGAAAGTGAAAGAGGAGAGTGAAAAAGTTGGCTTAAAGCTCAACATTCAGAAAACGAAGATCATGGCATCCGGTCCCATCACTTCATGGGAAATAGATGGGGAAACAGTGGAAACAGTGTCAGACTTTATTTTTTGGGGCTCCAAAATCATTGCAGATGGTGACTGCAGCCATGAAATTAAAAGACGCTTACTCCTTGGAAGGAAAGTTATGACCAACCTAGATGACATATTCAAAAGCAGAGATATTACTTTGCCAGCAAAAGTCCATCTAGTCAAGGCTATGGTTTTTCCAGCAGTCATGTATGGATGTGAGAGATGGACTATAAAGAAAGCTGAGCGCCGAAGAATTGATGCTTTTGAACTGTGGTGTTGGAGAAGACTCTTGAGAGTCCTTTGGGCAGCAAGGAGATCCAACCAGTCCATCCTAAAGGAGATCAGTCCTGAATATTCATTGGAAGAACTGATGCTTGAACTGAAACTCTTAATACTTTGGCCACCTCATGTGAAGAGTTGACTCTTTGGAAAAGACTCTGATGCTGGGAGGGATTGGGGGCAGGAGGAGAAGGGGACGACAGAGGATGAGATGGCTGGATGGCATCACGGACTGGATGGACATGAGTCTGAGTGAACTCCGGGAGATGGTGATGAACAGGGAGGCCTGGCATCCTGCGATTCATGGAGTTGCAAAGAGTCGGACATGACTGAGAGACTGAACTGAACTGAACTGAACTGATGCTGGGAGGGAGTGGGGACAGGAGGAGAAGGGGACGACAGAGGATGAGATGGCTGGTTGGCATCACCAACTCAATGGACATGGGTTTGGGTGGACTCCGGGAGTTGGTGATGGACCGGGAGGCCTGGCATGCTGCAATTTATGGGGTCGTAAGGAGTTGGACATGACTGAGCGACTGAACTGAACTGAAGCATTAAAAAATCTTCTTACTAGCTATTAGCTATTTCTTTTCTGTGAATTGCCTGCACAAGTTCTTTGATTGTTTTACATGGAGTCTCAGCTTTTCCCTGGTGGCTCAGGTGGTAAAGTGTCTGTCTACAATGAGGGAGACCTGGGTTCGATCCCTGGGTTGGGAAGATTCCCCTGGAGAAGGAAATGGCAATCCACTCCAGTATTAGTGCCTGGAAAATCCCATGGACAGAGGAGCCTGGTAGGCTAGAGTCCATGGGTTGCAAAGAATCGGACACGACTGATCGACTGCACTTTTGCTTTCCTTTCAGCTTTTTGTTAATTGTTTAGTTTGATTTCGCCTTTCTGGCCCAGGCAAGAAGAGCCAGCATGCTGGACTTTGGCTGGAATTAGTTGGAATAGTTGAATTGGTTCGTATCCCTGGAGCCTGGGGCGAGCTGTTACTTGTCTGAAGATGGCAGAGCAATGTAGAAAGCTGGGTTGCAGAGGCTGGACCTTGGGGAAAATCTGAAGTCAAGATCAGGTTGTTTACCTGAGTCTCCTGGCTAACAGGCCTTAGGAGAAGGAGAGCATCCAGATAGGAGGCAAGGAACTAAGGCAGAAGAAAGAGGCAGACTGATCCTGAAAGCTCTGAGAAACTATAACGTTTTTTAAAAAGGAACCTAGCAATTTCTTGTATGGATGAGGAGGGGAACGTGGGGATTGGGGTCGGGGTGGCACTGTCTAGGCCAGACACTGATTTGTGTAAACTCTTTATAGAGTAAGGATATTAACCCTTGCTTGTCATGCTGGGGCATTTCTCCTATAGTTGCCTTTTTTTAAAAAAAATCTTTTTATAATTGCCTTTTCATTTAACTTATGGTGGTTTTTGATTTATAGAAATTAAAACAATTTTATATGGTCTACTCAACCTTTTCCTTTTTGATTCATTACTTTTTATGCTTAGGAAGTCTTTTTCATACAGAGACCAGTTAACAAATTATATTTTCTTTAAAAATGTTATTTTGTGAGGTCAGCAAATCAAGGAAGAGTTCATGAAAGTGAAAGTGAATTGAGTAGTGTGATTTCCAATAAAAAACCTAAAGGATGAGAATATAAAGGTTGATATTCATGTCATCTTCCTGTCTCCTTGAAGATAGAAGAAAAGAGCTTACATGCCGTAAAAGACCGATGAAGACTTTTCCTGCCAGTGTCTGTTATACATTGTGAACTTGTAGAACTGTATCCTTAGAGACTTTTAGAAGTGTTCTGAAAGAGAAGATGTGATCTCTGAAGATATTTTCTACTTCTTTTATCTACCTCACCGTTCTATATAGTGTTTCAAGCACCCGCAGTTGTTAGATACTGAGAAATGATTTCCCTGTTCTTGTCAGAGGATATAAAAAGGGAAAATGCGATATAGAATTAATTGCTGACCTTCCAGGCATTGGTAAATTAGTATGCTTTGAGATGTGCTTCAGGAAGAATTTCCCTTCCTGTGGAGCTCCAGTAGGGATCAGAGGTGAATTGTGTTTTGCTTGGATCTTAGGGTTCAGAATGTGACGAGTTAACAACTGTATCAATATATCTTTTCTTAGTTTATTAACTAAAATAAATTGTGAGGTGAATGACTAATCACCTCACAAATTCCTGCAGTTTTATTGACCCAAAGTTGTTTCATTTCAGGATGTTTTGTAAGATGAGGGGCAGTAATTATTAGAATTAACTCAAACTATCCTTTCTATTAATACTTATAATAAACTAAATATCTTTGTTAATGACCATTGACTTTTCAGCTGGACTGTCAGTGAGGATGTGAGGTATAACATCAGGAATAACGCAAGTAAAAAACACCTTATCGATGAAGACAGGTTGATTCAGAAATTCTGTTTGCCTTATTATTTCATCTAAATTATTTAGTAGATAGTAAAGAGCCCACCTGCAATGCAGGAGACCCAGGTTTGATCCCTGGGTCAGGAATATCTCCTGGAGAAGGAAATGGCAACCCATTCCAGTATTCTTGCCTGGGAAATCCATGGACAGAGGAGACTGGCAGGCTACAATCCATGGGGTCACAAAGAGTTGGACACGACTTAGTGATTAAATCACAACTTTAAGTATATAAGCTTCATTCAGCAAGTATTTAGTCGGTGCTACAATGTTCCAGGTACAGTTAATGGAATACTGTCTTATATTTTTGATTTTACATTGTATGTGTGCAGAGTTTATTTGTAATTCAATATTCTTAACATGAGCTGTGTTCACCTGGAAAAACTGGTTGTTTGGACTCATACATATTCATTCAGAGAATCTAAGAAAAAGCCCTATAGAAGATGTTCATCCAGTCTCTAAGGTTGAGATGCTGGTAATTGAAAAGTTCTACTCTGTTACTCTGTCGTTATCATGGTGGAGTGCTTGTCTGCAGCAACAGAGCTTGCTAGGAGAGAATCCGTTTACCATTTACCAAAGGCAGCTCATCTGAGGCTCAGTTTCTTATACTTGAATTCTTTCAAGTCTGTTTGCTGTCAGCAAATCTAACATAGAGGCTCTTATATCTGCTCCAGGGAGTTCAGCTTCCAACCAGCCGAGATATTGGGAAGAAAGCAAATAAATATCCTTGGATGGTTTTTCATGGAAATCAAATTAATTTTTCCTCTCAATCTTCTTTATGTTGGTGTGCAACTTATGACAAAAAATGCAATACTTTTCATATTTGTTATTATGAAAGTAAACACCAATGTCCAGCAGTGATTTTCAAGTTAACTTAATTGCTTTTCTGTCGTATCTCTTTGGTAGTACATATGTTATAATGTGTACACTTAGCTCCTTTTTATACTTGCAGCTCACTTAAAAAAAATTGAGATATAATTAAGATACCATATAATTTGTTTTTAAAGTGTAAAATTAAGTTTTTAGTACATCACAAGGTTTTGGAATCATCACCACTATCTAGTTCTAGAATGTTTCATAACCCCCTAAAGAAACCTCACATCTGTTAGCAGTCACTTCCCATTCTCCCTTCCCCTAGCCCCTGGCAAGCACTAATCTGCTTTCCCTGTGGATTTGCCTGTTATCATGGACATTTTGTATAAATGGAATCGTACAATATGGACCCTTTTGCATTTGGCTTCTTTCGCTTAGCATGATGTTTTAAAGAATCATTTCTGTTGTAGTATGTATTAGTCCTTCATTCTTTCCTATAACCAAGTAAAATTCCACTGTATGGATATACCACATTGTTTTTATCCATTTATCAGTAGATGGCGATTTTGGTTGTTTCTTTTTCTTTTTTTGCTATTATGAATAATGCTACTGTGAATATTTATGTATAAGTTTTTGTGGGAACACATCTTTTCATTTCTCTTAAGTATATATCTAGGATATCCAGGAGTAGAATTGCTAGTCATTTCTACGTGTGACTTTTTGAAAACTGCCAAACTGTTCTCCAGAGTATTTAATAGTTGCACCATTTTGCGTTTCCACCAGTAATGTGTGAGGAATCTCATTTTCCACATCATCACCAATCCATCCTTTTTATTATAGCCATCTCTGCAGGTGTGAGCTGATACCTCATTATACTTTGGATTTGCATTTCCCTTATGACGAATGATGTTGGATGTCATTGGCTATTTGTATATCTTCTTTGGAGAAGTAGCTATTTAACTCCTTTGTTTATTTTTAAAATTTGAATTTTTTTTTAATTCCTGAGTTGTAATAGTTCTTTATATATTCTGAATATTAGACCCTTATCAGATGTATGATTTACAAACTTTTCCTCCCATTCTGAATGTTGTCTTTTTGGTTGTTGCCTGGTAGTGTCTTTTGAGGAAAAAAAGGTTTTAGTTTTATGAAATTCAATATATACGTTGTTACTTTGATTGCTTGGCTTTTATGGAGAAGGGAATGGCAACCCACTCCAGTATTCTTGCCTGGAGAATCCCATGGACAGAGGAGCCTGGTGGGCTGCAGTCCATGGGATCACAAAGAGTAGGACACGACTGAGTGACTAACACTTGCTTGTCTTTAGATGTCATGTGTAAAAAAATTGTTGCCTAATTCACGGTCGTGAAGATTTACTTGTATTTTTTTTTCCTAAGAGTTTTGTGGTTTTAGCTCTTGTATTTAGGCCTTTGATCCATTTTGAGTTAGTTTTTGTATATGTGTAGAGTAAGTGTTTAGATACGTCCTTTTGCATGAGGAGAGCCTGTTGTCCCAAGACCATCTGTTGCAGGCCTCACATTATTTGTTTAAGTCAACTTGTAAGTCCTGTTGTTTTGATGAAACATTTGGCTGATACCTTGTCACCTCAATTGGATGCCACCATCCTACACAGAAGACATTCCAGACAAAGGAACATCTGTATTGCTAATTAGTACTTTGGTTACCATCTCTATGTAGGCTTACAACCTGGTGAGTAGGCTTGCAGGGGATGTAAAAAGCTTCAGGGCTGCTTCCCTTTCTAATTTAAGGCCTCTCATGTCCACCGTGGTGATGCCTCCTTGCCCTCTTTCCTCTTAATTATAACTTGATTGCCACTTGACCTTTTAGAGAACAGGAAAAGTAAAAGAGGCTTTGCTTTTCTCTAAGCTGGAGAGACGCTAAAATTATCCTTCCAGACTAATGGGAGGAACGTGGGAAGAGTTGTGAACCTTTCAACAAAGAAAAGGGAATATTCTCAAGGGAAGGCAGAGCTCTTTCATTTCTTCATGCTTCCCATTGAAAGCTCCACCCTCTGGAATCATAACCCAGTTGAGCCTTGGCTTGTTTCAGAACTCCTTTTTCTTGGAGTGGAGTGATAGGGAAGGGAGACTTGTGTTCCTCCCAGGGATTCAGGTGTGCAGTGGGGGAAAAGCTTAGGACTGGGGTCAGGCTCATCTGAGTTCAAATTTTGTCTCTGTGTGTCTATCATTGGTTTCTTTATCTATCAAATGAGGATTATAATCTCAACTTCCCAGAATTATTATGAAAAACAAATCAAATATCATATCTAAAGTGCCTAACAAAATTGTAGCCTCTCAATAAAGGCTTGTTTCCCTTCTCTTTTCCCCAAATCTTCTGGGAAATTTGTGTAAATACAGCTTTTTAAAATTCCACAGAATCTTGACACTGAAAGAGACCTTCATACTCATGACCATATCACTTTGCTGAGCCTGTCAAAGCTCTTTTCATGTATATTTACTTGATTTATTCAGTCAATTGATTTTATTGATCAATCGGTGTGCTTCAGGCACTGTCTTCTGTATGTCTGTCACTAGTCAGTAGAGAAGAGATGAAAGACGTATGACATGAAACCTGGCATGTGGTTGACACTTCACTTATCCCACTTCCCTCATTTGATTCATTCACTTACTAAACTGTGAGCCAGACGCTATGCTGGATTCTTGGAATACAAAGATACCGCTTTTGAGAGCTCACTATGTGTTTTGGAGGGAAGCACACCAAGAAACAATCATATCCCATAGGAGTTATCACAGCAACATGAGGCTTGGTGCCGTGGGAACTGGAGGGGAGCTCTCCTGAGTCTGCTAGAGGTAATCAGGGGAGGCTCAGCAGAAGGGGAAAGGGATCTGAGGCAGGATGAAGGCCTGGTGTTGGAAAGAGTGTAGGCCTTTAAGAAAGCTGATATCCAGGGGAACAATCGGAGACACTGACTGACAGGCTACCAGTGTCCAGCTTACAAACAGCCTATTATGCTGGGCCAAGATTTGAGGTCAGTTTGGGTGGAGACAAGAGCATAATTTGTAGTTTAGAATCTGTTAACATCTGTCTTGGTTTTATTCTTCTTCTAAGTGAAAGTGAAAGTGAAGTCGCTCAGTTGTGTCCATCTCTTTGCGACCCCATGGACTGTAGCCCACCAGGCTCCTCTGTCCATGGGATTCTCCAGGCAAGAATATTGGAGTGGGTTGACATTTCTTTCCTTCTCCAGGGGATCTTCCCGACCCAGGGATCGAACCCAGGTCTCCTGCATTGCAGGCAGATGCTTTAACCACTGAGCCACCAGGGAAGCCCTTATTCTAAGCCTAGCTTAAAAAATCCTTTTGTCTTTAGCATTTCCCCCAAGCATCTAATCTAATATGTTAGGCTTTTGCCTTCCTGCTTCTCTTTTGATAGCGTTCTGCCACTTGAATATTGTCCTAGGTTACTTGCCCATCTACTTTGGTATTATGACCTTACAGTTCATGGAGAGCTCCCTCTGTGACTATGTGCTTTCTCTGGAGGAATCTCTGTCCTGCTTGCCCCAGGGCTTAGTCAGAAATAGGAAAGACCCATCAGGGTGGCTGAGCCCTAGTAGAGAGGGCTATTGAAGAATGGCTGGGTACAAGGGAGGTCCCTGAACTGGAGCTGCTATCCGCTGGAGATTGTGATGTTGGCACAGGCACGGCCTCCCCTCTGAGCTTCCCACAGTCACTCACCCATTGGCTCTGCTCCCGGGCTGTGTCCTCAGGCCCCTCTTGCTTTGCCTGAAGCAGAGGAACTGAGGGTTGAAGAGTGGCTCGAGAGTCTTCATTTTGTTGGGGACAGCCTCCTCCCGGAAGCCACTCACTTATCCCCTCAAGACAGTCTAAGCTGGCCCTTCAGATGTGAAGGAACATGTCTGAATTTCCAGAAGTCACTTAATGTAGGAATTTGTTCTGAGATCCTTCCTTTATTATAAGTCATTGAAGGAACTGGCCTTGGAAAGAAGATTGGTGGGAAGGGGGGATATGAGAGCTGTTTTGAGATATTTGAAAGGTTGTTCCAGCACAGTAGACAAGGTGCCAGATTTCGGTCTTTAGTTCTGACGGTCCTTCTTACTGGTGGTGGTTTTTTTTTTTTTTTCATCTAAATTCCTTTCAGCCTAAAACAATTCTGTGAATCAACAAATGAAGCAGGCAGTGACTATACTGATTAGATCTAGATTCTTGAGGCAGATTGAATGGCAGTGATTTAGCTTTCTGAGCTCAGTCACTAGTAAATTGAAATGGTAATAGCTGTATTTATTATACTCAGAATTGAATGAGTAATTAATAAGCCATCCCTTAACCCCATATTATCTCTGTTTTACAGACTAATTTTTTTCAATAGGATTTCCTTAATTGTATCAAATATTTCTAGAATGCTTAACATGTCTGATTTGTATAATCTCCAGGGAAACTGAACAGTCTTAATTACATCCAGTATTTTTATTTCATTTGATTCTTTAGATGAAATGAAAAGTAATTTATTTTAAAGGCTACGATTGCTTTATATATGCCTATGCTTATGGAAAATTTAGCAAGTTTTGGTCATATTACTTTCTCATTTGCAGTATCTCAGGTAATTTAGATTGTGGACTAGCATGTAGTGCGGTTAACTTCTTTCAGAATGAATAGCTAGATACACTATATTTTAAGCTACCTCCCCCTCCATTTTTCTCATCACTATCTTTGGTTAAAACTGACTTATATTTTCTATTTATCTGGCTGTGTCTATAGTACATGTTAAGACTTGTTCCCTAGGAAGCACAGCGTTCTTTGGTTTTACTCTTTCCTAGTGAATAAATGTTGGTAATAACTTGTGGAGTATGACTGTTCTAGATGCCATTCTTTAGTTAAGATATTGGCAAATTGAATTATGCTTAGAGGAGATTGAAGGGCCTGGAATGGTGCAAGGTCTTTAAATGATATGAAGGACAGCTAAGGTATAGGGGATGTAGAAACGATGGCTATCCTCTAGGAAATATGACTCGGGGACACGCATTCATTTCCTTTATACCTAGAAGACTGAGACCTGTTAAAGATGGATTAGGCATATCTGCAAGGACAGACGAGTTACATCCTGAAAGGAGGGTTTATAGGGTGATGATTTTGGCTTGATATGAGGAAAAATATTCTATTGTTGGCGTCTGATGGAAATGAACTTCTTGGGGAAAGTAAAGACTGGGATCCCTGTGGTTGGAAAACTTTTAACAGTGACCATGTCAACATCGCTCAGTTCTGTGAAGGAAATTCCATGCTGCGTCAGATGTCCTTTGAAATCCTTTCCAATTCTAGGATTCTGTGATTGCCTTTCCACTCCTGATACTATGACATGACCGCTTCTCCATTCTAGGTTTCACTTTAGTGATTTAAATGATTGATTTTATATTCATGATCATACTGTGGCCAAGAAGGCTGTGATATGATAGATAAAAACTTCCTGACATTAAATTGTTTTTGTAGATAATTCACAAAGTGTATATGTACCACATGCACGTGTATATTTATACACATATCCATACATCTATTTTGTATAATTGAGTTACTATACTTTCATAGTTTTGTTCTTTGTTCCTATTGTTCTAAAATGTATCAAGCTATAACCTATATAGACTTCTGAGTCTCATAAGAACTTTTTTTTAACATTTATTTATCACATTGATTTAAGAAAATGCAGTTAAGTGTTGAAAATAAAGCCGATAAAAGAGCTTTTGTGGAAGTAGGAATTAAAAATTGGTAATTTTATTTTGAGAATATTTGAGAAAGATCTATAAATAAAATAGTAAGGACATTCAATTAATGTCTTATATATTTAAGAATAGGAAGTAGGAGCACTATAGTCATTTTGGAAAATTGTGTTTTCAGACTCCCTTACTAATTGGATTTTTGAGTGCAGTATTAGTGGTTTCAAATGGAATCACAATTCATTGCAGTTCTGACCTGGGGTAATAGATATAGAGGTAAAATGAAATCCATCTTCCTGAAGAAATACTGGTTTTATGAAATGATTAAACTGATTTTAAAATAAAGCATTAAGTGCAAACCGCTAAGAGTTCAAAAAATACTTACAGGCCCTGTGAAAGAAGATTTAGTGCATTTAGCTTTCAAACAGTTGCTCATTGTGGATGCAATGCCTTTACATTGATGTGAATTATCACGCCAATAAATTAATAAAAAGGGGGAAGTTAGCATGTCTTCTCTTTGGAATGAGCTAAACCTCCAGGGACAGATGGTTCTCTTTTGAAATAGACTTTCTTCTGAGGTAATAAGGCTCCATCTAAGTGTTGGGTTTCTTTTCCAAAGCCTTTAGAGAACTTTAGAGTAGTCTGTTTTTTGGGATGAACCTGAGCACAATGTGGGTGCTGTTAAAGCTTTGATTTGATTTGGTATTATGAAAAAGAAAGTCATTGTGCTGGGAGAATTTCCCTGGTGAGAAGGCCTCTAAGAATTCTTTAATACTTTTCATTGTGTATGTGATGATAGCAGATTACATCTCTCTTCCATGAACTTTACACAGCCCAGGCTATTGGTATTAGTATTTTATGGGGAATGTCCTTCAGTTTACTGGGGAGGGAGGTAAATCCTTGGCAGTCTTGGAGAATGAACATATTGTATGACTCTGCTAAAAATGAATCTTCCATAGGATAGTCTTTTCTTCTAACTCTGGTCTGAACACTGTCTAATGTAATAGTGATATAGAATGTTGAAATAATCATTTTTCCAATATTTGGGTATCTGTTACAAATACTGAACAAATGAATTTATCACTTCATGTTTGACCATTTCAGAGTCATGTTGCTAAGTGAAAATATGACAATGAATTTCTGTTGAGAATATCTCACATTTCCCCCTAGTAGTAAAACATCCTTATATATCTTTCTTAAAATATTAAAAATATTGGCCATGGACAACCATTTTTGAAGTGTTTGAATGATTTACAAACCTACCGGGGTATGGAACAATTATAATTTTTTCTTTTTCTCTTCCCACTTCTGCTCTCCCTGCTTCTCTCCCTCCTTATTTTTTGGGAGGGGGATGCCCTGTCCTTCTATATAGGCTGTATAAAGACATCAACATGGAACTTTGTAAGCTTTTGTGTAGAGTGCCACTGGTTGAGACTGAGTAGTCCTTATTTCTCTTATTAATTAATATTAAAGTTCACTGGATTATCTGCACGTTAACTTTTAGCAATTTAACTTCTTTGAGGCTTTTCTCCCCTTATTTCTGTGGGAATTCTCTACCACTTCAACTACTGCCCTGTGACTTACTTGTATAAACAGATTGCTCTTTCTCTTCCTTGTTTTTTCTCATTTCCACAAACACCAAACACCTACTATATGCAGTGATAGCGCTGTAGATATAGTGATGAATTAAAAACACCGTCTCTGTCTTAATCAGAATCTGGCGACAGAGAGGTACTTAAGTAATAGAGTGTGATGAAAGTAATGCCAGAGCTGTGTATAAACTGCTACAAGTATAGAGGGTAGAGAAGGCTTCCCTGGTAGCTCAGCTGGTAAAGAATCCGCCTGTAAGGCAGGAGACGCCAGTTTGATTCCTGGGTTGGGAAGATCCCCTGGAGAAGGGCATGGCAGCCTACTCCAATATTCTTGCCTGGAGAATCCTCATGGACAGAGGAGTCTGGCGGGCTACAGTCCACGGGGTCACACAGAGTTGGATACGACTGAGCGACCAAGCGCAGCTTGGCAGCATAGAAAGTGGAGAAGCTTATTTTGTGTATGGGAATGGGGAAAATAAGAGAACTGAAAATCGACTGTTAAGGTAGAGGTAAGATTGAATACTTATTAAATTTTTTACTTGTCAATGTGTTAATATGCATGGATTTTAGGCAGTGATTTTTCAGTTCAGTGTGGTGGAACTTACAGTTGGTCAGGAGATTCCCTATGATAGGTTTTTGTTTTTCTTATTTTCCAGAGGCTCTTAGCAGGAGCTATATTGTTGCTCATGATTTCTTGCTTCTGTAAGAAACTCGTTTTCTATTGGAAACTATTTCTACCTATTCTTCAGAGAGGCCTTTTTTTTTTTTTTTTTACCATTTCCCAAAGATTCTGACCTTGTCACTGGAGAGTCACAATGATTAGATTCTATGTCATATTGAGTGTCTTTTTAAAACTTTCAACTTCTGAATTTATTAGTATTTTATTTACTTGACTTACTTTAGTTAAAATAATCCTTACTCTTAATGTTGTTTGAAAAATATTCATAAATCTTATGAAGCTCTATTTGTGATATTAAGTAATTTATTCGACAGATATTTAATAAAGCAGGCATGTGACAGACATTGTGGTGAACGTTGGGATAAAAGAAATATGTGGTCTCTACCTTCATATAACTTGTAGTTAGATGGAGGACTGTATAGACAAGCAAATAGGCAGTAGAGAAAAGGGCTCTGATAGGGGGATATATGGTACTGCTTGACCCGTAGGAAGGGCACCTGGTCCAGATATGAGGGCCAGGAGATGTGTGTTTTTGATGAAGTAGCATCTAAATTAAGACTGAAGGGTAGGTAGAAATTATCCAGGTAAGAGGTAGAGTGGTGGGGCATGGTGTTTCAAGCAGAGGACATAACATATTTAAAGGTATGGACCTGAGAGATGTGAGACCTGAAAGAATTTTATGTGTGGCAAGAATGATGACAGGAGCCTGCATGGTGGCTAGGGTGGGAAAGTGGATAAGGATGAGGCTTGAGCCCATATCACAGATATCATACCGGACTCTTTAAGTCACATTAACAAATTCTAGACTTTAATTCACAGTAATAGGGAGTGATTGAAGGACTTTAAGAATGTTGTAAGTAGATATGCATTTTAGAAAAATCATTTTGGCTGCAGTTTGGAGAACATGTTGGGAGAGGGCTAGAGATGAAGAGATCAATTAATCGGAGGCTGGTATAGTAATCTAGGTAAGAGATATTGGAGTTGTACAGTAGGGAGATAGCCATGGGCACAACATGACTAAAAATTTAAGTGGGATGGAGGCCTAGATTAATTGGACATTGGACCATATTTTGATTGTCTTGATGAAAACCTTGGATTTTACACCAATGTAGGACAAATATCTTATGACATTAAAAAATACCATGTTTCTGTTAAAAATAGTAGTGAATACTATGAAGTTTACCAGACATTATGCTAAGCCCTTTACATTATATTAATTCTTTTGTACTTTACAATAATCCTATAAGATAGCTATGAGCACTTTCTCAATTAGACAGATGAGAAAAATGAGGTGTAGGTTCAGTAATATGCCCAAGGTCAGATGCTGGTAAGTGCCCAAGCTGGGATTTGAACCATGCTAATTTGGTGCCAGGGTCAGTCCCCTCGGTCAACTGCTCTCCAGTCCTGGAAGTTCTGGGCTAGGCGTGGGCTCTTGTCTCCAGCTTTGTCTCTTTTCCTATTCTGAATCCATTCTGAAGAGAAGTAGATTCATTCTATAGATATTTAGAGGTGGAAGCAGGGTTGGTGGATTTAGGGAGAGGATTGGAGGAGAGTAGCACGACTCTTAGAGTTATGAGGGTGATGGGGGGACTCTTCAGGGGTGACAGGGGGACCATTCACTGAAGTAGGGGTCTCAGGAGGTGAAGGTGGAAGAGAAAGTCCAGGCAAGGGTTGAGGATGGAGGATGAGGCAAGATAGTTACTACCGATGTGAACATGTTAAATTTGAGTTGCTTGTAGGTCATGCTTGTTGATATAATCAGTGCAGGCCTAAGTTGTTTGCTGTTGCAGTAGACGGAACTCAGAAACCTAGGGCTACCAGATTCAAGGCAGCCTCTGTGGACAAAGTCTTGGGGGGCATAGTTCTAGGTAAGGGAAGAACAGTGTGCTTGATGACATCCTGGTAAGAATAGACACTTCCTGGCAAGACTGCAGATGAAATGAGCATTGAAATGAGAAGATCTGAATTCTAGGCATTCTTTCCCCTGTAAAGCATGTGGCCTATGGCATGTCACTCCTGTTCTTTGGCTTTCATTTAATTAATTAATTATTTAAATCATTTAAATTCATGTGTACATTCATATATAAAAATCATTTGAATTCATATTTAATAGATTGGTCTTCCACCAAAAATGTTCATCTACAAAAGAGGAATAAAGATGTCTGCTCAGCGTGTTTCATAGTTGTTAAAAATTTAGAATGTCCTTTAATGGATCTTCTATTTCCGAGATTCAGTTCCAGGAATCAAACTAAAGTGTTTGAAAATACTTTATAAACAGTAAAATGGGAATACACTTTATAAATTGGTGGCCTTTGTTATTTATTAGAGATTTTATATTAATAGATATGTCTGTATGTAATGGCAGATGTATAATGGCTCCTAATTGACTTGCTTATGAAATTCAAAGTCTTTAGCTAATACTCCAGGGTCTGGGCCAGTCTCTAGTGGTTATACAGTGGATATAAATGGTTGGATGCTGTATCTTTTTAAAAGAGGAACTAACAAAATTTGCTCACTGAGAATAAGAAAGGGAAAAAATGATTGATGATGACGGTAACTTTGTGACTTCCAAGTCTATAGTGACATTTATATAGAATATTGAATAATCATAGTTTCCAGGATCTGTGCTAAGTGATTTATATACTTGATTCACTCTGATTCTCGCAGTCACTATCATCCCCATTTTACAGATTTAGGAAACTGGGGCTTGGAGAACTTGCCTAAGAGCTGGGACTTAGTTCAGATCTTTTATCTACAGAGCCTCTGTGTGTAACTACCGCACTATATTTTATTTTAAAGTTTAATTATTTTTTTGAATAGATAATAGTTGTATTTGGTACATAATTTAAAAATAGACTGGTATAAAGTGAAAAAGTCTTCCTTTTGTCCCTGCCTTCTTGACACTTATTTTCCTACAATAAGTATCCTTTCAGAGATTTGTGTGTATAAATATATAAAACATTCATGTAATAACATTTAGTACATTATATACAAATATAATTCCACCCTTCTTTTATGTAAATGGTAGTATGCTGTATGTCTTCACCTTGATTTTTTTGCCTGATAGTATCTAGGAGATTGTCCTATTTTTTTAAAAAGTCTTCATTTTCCATTGCTGCATAATATTCTCGGAGAAGGCAATGGCACCCCACTCCAGAACTCTTGCCTGGAGAATCCCATGGATGGAGGAGCCTGGTGGGCTGCAGCCCATGGGGTCACTAGGAGTCGGACATGACTGAGCGACTTCACTTTCACTTTTCACTTTCGTGCATTGGAGAAGGAAATGGCAACCCACTCCAGTGTTCTTGCCTGGAGAATCCCAGGGATGGGGGAGCCTGGTGGGCTGGCGTCTATGGGGTTGCACAGTCGGACACGACTGAAGCGACTTAGCAGCAGCAGCAGCAGCATACTATTCCATTGTATAAATGTACCACTAATCCTTTATCAAAGGGCATTTGAATGTTTCCCAATATTTTGCTATCGTGAGCAATGCTATAATATTAATAAATAACTTTGAATTTAGGTTGTTTAGTACTTCTGTGAGTCCACTGTGGATGGTAAACAAGATCCAAGGAGATTGCTCTGAATATGGTGAAATTCACTGTGGGAATAGCTCTATTTTATTACTAACATGGAAGGTTTTTTTTTATCCCAAGTACAGATATGTGATAAATTGACAAATATGTGAGTGCTTTTCGGTCAGCAGGGCTCTGCATCAAGCAATGCAGTCACATATATGTAAAGGCTTGTGGCTTTCAAAAAAATGAGAAAAGAGAGAGTTATAGCATAGTTGACTGAATAATGAGAAATGAGCAGTCATTTCCTCAACAAAGTTAAACTTTGATTTCTGAAGAAAAATGGCTCGTTACTGCACAGAAAGACTTCCCCAGAGAAGCAGTGATACATTTGACCTTTAGTAGGTTTATCGTATGATTCTTGTTCAAGAAATTTGCCATATGAAAATGGCTATAATGGCTCTGTTGCCATTGAATATATCCAGAAAATGGGCAAAAATAGATTCATTTCTATATGTGAAATGAAGAAAACTAAAGAAAGACCTGCAGAGCTGGTCAAATGGAGAAGAGTGAGAGTGGAATATGTACTCATATCTTCTTAGCTTCAGTGCAGGTAGAATATAAAATGACTATGAAGATAAATATCTGTATTGCACAGTACTTTTAAAATCTGTTACTGAGTAGACAATTACTATTTTTCAGGAGTGGTACTAGATACTTTAAAATAAGCATGAAGAGTATAGAAATGTATTTATATGCCCAGATAAACAGAATTAAGGAGGGTGACATGGCAGAATCAGGAAACACATATAAGATCATTCTATTTACAGCACATTGCATTAATAGTAAATAATAAATGAAGTTTGTGAAAAGTCATATTCAGTTCAGTCACTCAGTCATGTCTGACTCTTCGCGACCCTATGCACTGCAGCACACCAGGCCTCCCTGTCCATCACCAACTCCCGGAGTTTACCCAAACTCATGTCCGTTGAGTTGGTGATGCCATCCAACCATCTCATCCTCTGTCGTCCCCTTCTCTTGCCTTCAGTCTTTTCCAGCATCAGGGTCTTTTCAAATGAGTCAGCTCTTTGCATCAGGTGGCCAAAGTATTGGAGTTTCAGCTTCAACATCAGTCTTTCCAATGAACACCCAGGACTGATCTCCTTTAGGATGGACTGGTTGGATCTCCTTGAAGTCAAGGGACTCTCAAGAGTCTTCTCCAGCACCACAGTTCAAAAACATCAATTCTTTGGTGCTCAGCTTTCTTCACGGTCCAACTCTCACATCCATACATGACTACTGGAAAAACCATAGCCTTGATTAGGCGGACTTTTGTTGGCCAAGTAATGTCCCTGCTTTTTAATATGCTGTCTAGGTTGGTCATATCTTTCCTTCCAAGGGGTAAGTGTCTTACAGTTTCATGGCTGCAATCACCATCTGCAGTGATTTTGGAAATCTGACAAAATTGGTCCACTGGAGATGGGAATGGCAAACCACTTCAGTATTCTTGCCTTGAGAACCCCATGAACAGTATGAAAAGGCAAAAAGATAGGACACTGAAAGATAAACTCCCCAGGTCTGTAGGCACCAATATGCTACTGGAGATCAGTGGAGAAATAACTCCAGAAAGAATGAAGGGATGGAGCCAAAGCAAAAATAACAGCCAGTTGTGGATGTGACTGGTGATAGAAGCAAGGTCTGATGCTGTAAAGAGCAATATTGCATAGTAACCTAGAATGTTAGGTTCCATGAATCCAGGCAAATTGGTAGTGGTCAAACAGGAGATGGCAAGAGTAATTGTCGACATTTTAGGAATCAGCAAACTAAAATGGACTGGAATGGGTGAATTTAACTCAGATGACCATTATATCTACTACTGTGGGCAAGAATCCCTTAGAAGAAATAGAGTAGCCATCATAGTCAACAAGAGTCCGAAATGCGGTACTTGGATGCAGTCTCAAAAATGACAGAATGATCTCTGTTTCCAAGGCAAACCATTCAATATCATGGTAATCCAAGTCTATGCCCTGACCAGTAATGCTGAAGAATCTGAAGTTGAACGGTTCTATGAAGACCTTTTAGAACTAACACCCCCAAAAGATGTCCTTTTCATTATAGGGGACTGGAATGCAAAAGTAGGAAGTCAAGAAACACCTGGAGTAACAGGCCTTGGAGTACAGAATGAAGCAGGGCAAAGGCTAATAGAGTTCTGCCAAGAGACTCTACTGGTCATAGCAAACACCCTCTTCCAACAACACAAGAGAAGACTCTACACATGGACATCACCAGATGGGCAACACCGAAATCAGATTGATTATATTCTTTGCAGCCAAAGATAGAGAAGCTCTATACAGTCAGCAAAAACAAGACCAGGAGCTGACTGTGGCTCAGATCATGAACTCCTTGTTGCCAAATTCAGACTTAAATTGAAGAAAGTGGGGAAAACCACTAGACCATTCAGATATGACCTAAATCAAATCCCTTATGATTATACAGTGGAAAAGTCATATAGGCTTTTAAAATTAGAGTCAAGACTGAGTTTGATTTGCTCTGTATTATCCTAATTTATTAATTATGCATTGGAATGTCTGTTGATTTTCCTTTCTGGCTATTTTCTGTTTCTTAGTTATTAGCTCTAGAATCTATAGTTAATGAACATTTTTTTTCTGTATTAAGCATTGTTTTATTTATTTACTGTTTATTTTTGGCTATGCTGTTTCTTTGTTGCTGCATGCAGGCTTTCTCTAGTTGTGGCGAGTGGGAGGTACTCTCTAGTTGCGGTGCACAGGCTTCTCACTGTGGTGGTTTCTGTTACTGCAGAGCCAGGGCTCTAGGCATGCGGGCTCTGACAGTTGCAGCGTGTGGGCTCAGTAGTTACAGCTCACGGGCTCTAGAGTCTGAGCTTAGTAGTTGTGACACAAGGGCCCAGCTGCTCCGCAGCATGTGGGATCCTTCTGTCTCAGGGATTGAACCCATGTCTGCCACACTGACAGTTGGATTCCCAACCACTGGACCACCAGGGAAATCCATTAAAAAACTTTAGAATGCAGACTAAGGTTACTTTAATTGTTGAAAAAAAATTAAAATCTCTCATCCAAAAATATAACTTCTTATTTGTATTGTATTTGGTAGATAATTACTGCATGTAGCAGAGTAATTACTATCATATTTTGGTAGTTGTATCATATAAGCTATTATAGTACTCTCTGTTAACTCTCTGCTAGATTTTTTGGGCTTCTGTCCTCCAGCATTTTCTAAATGAATCTTCCTGCCCCACAACCTCTGTTTTGACACATCAGGGTTCTTGCTGTAGCTGACTGTCTTCCCTCAACATGTGATTAGACTAGAGTTGGCTAATTGATACTTAGGTTTTCTGCACTGAATTACCTGAGTTCCTTGGTATATAAAGGTGAAATGATCAGATATTCTCATTTGTATAACACTTGACTGTCAGTATCTAAGGACTTTTCTTATTTCCCATAATTTTTCAAGGTCTGTCAATATTGGCTCTGAGGTTACACCTGCAGCTTTTCTTTAGCAGATAGTTCAGGGGCGCCTAGAGTGGTTATGCCCTTTTTTTGTCTCACATCACCTGTCTGCATCTTCTCTTCTCACTTTGTGTGTTCTGTACATTACATTCTCTTTGCTAGAGAAGGAAGAAACAAAATAGGAATCAACACATTTTATGATGTGATCATACATATATCTTATTACTGTTTCATTCTTTTATGAGTTGTGACACTTCTGAGGAATGCTTACATTTATGTTTAGTCTGATATAACAAGTTAATCCATTTATAAAATAACTATTAAATCAACTATTATTATAAAGTTACTATGTCTTTGAGTCAGGCATTAGTTTTTAAATGTTCTAGTGATAATATTCAACTTCTCATGATATTCATCCAGGTATTTGGAGATAAAATGGAAAGCAGTAAGAGTTTGGGGTTCACTCTGGCACTTTTGGAAGTTTTGCTTGAGCAAGAACTGCTGTAACCTATTGGGTTGTGGTAGCTTAGAACTTACTTTCAGCTTTAGCATCCCTGTGTGTGAACTGGCAGCTATGATGATTCTCATTTTACAGCTCAGAAGATTGAGGTGCAAAGGTTAAATAGCTTTCTCAAGAATACTGAATGTTCTATAGCACAGTAGGAGTTGGATCTGAGTATTATTCTACCAATGGGATCATATATCTCTGAGTCTCTCTGATTAAGTAGTTTCAGGTGAAGCTACTGCTGCTGCTGCTAAGTCGCTTCAGTCGTGTCCGACTCTGCGCGACCCCATAGATGGCAGCCCACCAGGCTCCCCCATCCCTGGAATTCTCCAGGCAAGAACACTGGAGTGAGTTGCCATTTCCTTCTCCAATGCATGAAAGTGAAAAGTGAAAGTGAAGTGGCTCAGTCGTGTCTGACTCCTAGCGACCCCATGGACTGCAGCCCACCAGGCTCCTCCGTCCATGGGATTTTCCAGGCAAGAGTACTGGAGTGGGGTGCCATTGCCTTCTCCAGAAGCTTCCGCAGTCTGTTCTTTTGTCCTTGGTCACTTATTGTTAATCAAGGAGTGGCAATGAATCATAGTGATTTGTTTAAAAATAGTTGCCTGGTTATTTAAGTTATCCTGCATGGTGCATTCTGCTTTGATTGTTTCTCATAAATTTGTCAAAATTCTTTAGTAGGATTCTTTTTTCCCAAAAAGGCTTATTTAATTTCTGTTTCTTTTCCCAATAGTTTTTTATATTTAAGAATCTAGAGTAATACCTTTTACGTTCTGAAATTTGGGAAACATTTTCACTTTAAAATTAAATTAGCCTTTAATTTCTGGTTTCAAAAATTTATTTCCCCCAAAATGTATTATTAGCATTGCTTAATTATAGAATATATATAGGAAAGTTGAAATTCTTGTTGCCTATATCAGCTTAGTGCATTTGACTTTCTTTCTTTCAGCGGTATAAGTTTATTTTCTGAGTCCTGGTTTGAAAATGATTGAAGTTAAAGTATATTTACAGTTAGGTCACAGTTTGCAATTGCAGATACCTCTTATATGAAAAATGCATATTTTCTAAATTTTTGGTCTATAAATCTCTAAGTCTATTTTACTGTTTTTGATGAGAACTAGTTCTTAAATTAGACCAGTGGATTAGTGCATGAAATTTGTTGAAAACTATTTCTTTGCAGTATTCTGATGCTTCCTAAATATGTATCTGACATTCACCTCATATTAAAATTTTTTTTTAAAATTTATTTTGAGATACTTGTAGAGTCATATGCAACTGTAGAAATAATACAGAGATTTTGTTGGAGTCACCATCCAGTTTCTCACAATGGTAACATCTTATATAACCACAGTACAGTGTCACAACGGGGAAATTGACATAAATATGACCTGTGTACCTTGTTCAGATTTAACCAGTTTTACATGCCCCTGTGTGTGTGTGTGTGTGTGTGTGTGTGTGTGTGTGTGTGTAGGATCTCTCATGCCACAATCTCCTCTGTCTCTTTCCACCCAACCCCTGGCAACCACTAATCTAGTTTCTGTGGTGTTGTCATTTCAATAATGTTATATTCAAGCCCCTTATTATTTTTTCCCCTTCATATGCATGGTGTCTGAAAATAAGAACACTTACGAGAAGAAGGACTAACAATTCTTAATATTTGCTTCTATATTATTAGCTAGTTTAAGGTTCTCTTTGTTAGGAGGGTAAGGTTATCACCTTAATGTTTTCTAGGTAAATTACGTTCCCTGGGCATAACTCATAGTTTTCATATACTAAAATGCTGAGTTAGTAAATCTGTGTAGTTGACACACTAAAAATGCTTTTAATTCAACTTTCCATTTAAATATCACCTTTTAGAGAGACTTTTGATTATTCACACTAAAGTAGCCTCCAAGTTATTCTTGATCTCATTGTCCTATTATTTTAATTTTTATTGTTTATTAGTCCATCTCTCCCTCTTTACCCTCTTAAAACCAACTCCATGAGCATAGGAACTTTATTTGTGTTTTCCACTTCGTATTTCCAGTGCCCAGAGTGTAACTATACATACAATGCTGTTACTAAATGAAAAGTATTTTATGAGCCTAAAAACAGAAGCCAATTTTTAAATTTTGATGATAAATTTTAACTTTTTATGATACCCTGACAATGCCTGAGTTTTGGTATATATTGCTGAAATGTTTGAATCATTTTATTATAATTTGGTCCACCAATGATTTATTTGGAACATTAAATCTCAGGGAGGTAAAACAGTTCTTTCATATCCTAATCAGGGTCCTTTAAAGTCACCCAGCAGTCTTTTGAATTGATAGGATTCTAGAACATCTAGCACTGGCTTAATTTTATAGTATTACTCTTAACAGTTCAGTCTGGCAGCCAATTTCCTGGGATGGAAGCCTGGGATTGAATAAATGATAGGCATTTATTATTAGCTGTGTGGCCTTGTGCAAATTACCTAGTTACCTCTCTATACCTTGGTTTCAAAATCTGTAAAATGGGGATAACATTAGAACTTATTTTATAGGATTCTTATAAGAATTAAGTGAGACTGCGTTCAAAAAGCATTTAGACAAATTCCTGCCAGATAGGGCTTCCCAGGTGGCACTAGTGGTAAAGGACCCGCCTGCCAGTTCAGGAGATGCAAGAGTTGCAGGTTCGATCCTTGGGTTGGGAAGATCCCCTTGAGGAGGGTTCGGCAACCCTCTCCAGTATTCTTACCTGGAGAATCCCATGGACAGAGGTGCCTGGTGGGCTACAGTCCATAAGGTTGCAAAGAATCAGACGTGACTGAAGCAAATTAGCATGCATGCATGCACCTGCCACATAAAAGATGTTTAATAAATGTAAGCTGTTATTATTTGGAATGAGAAAGTTATTATTTGTTTTATTCACATATCAAGCACTTGAAATAACACCAATTTGTGATATACATTTAATCATATAGTGATGTATTGTAAGAGTTTTATCTGTAATTGGAAAATGGATTCTAGGTTTTTTTATTTCCTCTTCAAATAATTTGGAAGGTACTAAAAAACCCCAAAGCTTGAATGCCTAAGAACATACTTTCTTATTTGCTGTTTATACTTCTTGCTTTGAATGAGAGTGATCAATTCAGAATATAGACTGTTCATTTGTTGTCCATGTAAATTATGATCACTAGTATGAGTTTCCCAGGCATTGGTTAAATGCTGATGGTGAGAGGATGAGAAGGATTAGGAATCTACTGCCGTTTGTTTTTAGCTCTCTTCAGTCCTCTTAGAGCTCTCTCTTCATTCTTTCATCTCAAATGCCTGGTTTCTGCTTGCTGCCCTCTGGCACACCATCCTATGGACATTTTCGACACTATCTGCAAATGTTGATTTGCTAACTCTGGCTAGCTCTTTAAGTTAGTTTCTGTAATGTCTGCTGCGGCTGCTAACTCACTTCAGTTGTGTCTGACTCTGTGCGACCCTATGGACAGCAGCTCACCAGATTCCCCTGTCCACGGGATTCTCCAGGCAGGAATACTGGAGTAGGTTGCCATTTCCTTCTCCATCTGTAATGTCTCCCTCCCGTGTAACAGATTTATAGGAAGTTGCATAGAAATGTTCAGGGAATTCTGTGTACTTATGAGCTTCCCAGGTAGCACTAGTGGTAAAGAACCCACCTACCAATGCAGGTTCGCTCCCTGGGTCAGGAAGATCCCCTAGAGGAGGGTCCACTGCAGTATTCATGCCTGGAGAATCCTGTTAACAGAGGAGCCTATGTACTATGGTTCATCGGGTTGTAAAGAGTTGGGTACAACTGAAGCGACTTGACAGCAGCAGCATGTGCTTGTTACCCATCCTCCTCCGATACTAACGTCTTACGTAGCTATAACGTAGGATCAATACCAGGAAATTTCTGTATGATTTTTGGGGTTGTGTGTCTGTGTGTTTGTATATTTATGATTCTGTGGAACATTTTGTCACGTGTGTCACTTTGTACAACTACCACTATGTCAAGATACTGTACTCTACCGTCACCATAAGGCTCCTTTGTGTTCCTCTTTTCTAATCATACCCACCTCTCCTGCTGTCTCTTAACCCCTTGACAACCAGTAATTTGTTCTATAGTTTTGTTATTTCCTGAATGTTATAAAAATAGAATCATAGAGTATGTCACATTTGGAGGTTAATTCATAAAGTATGTTACATTTTGGGAATGGCATTTTTTACTCAGCATATTTCCCTTGAGGTTCCTTTCTTTGTTATTGCTGAGTAGTATTCCTTGGTGTTGATGTACCACAGTATGTTTAATGGTTCACCCATTGAAGATCTTTTGGGTGGTTTATGGCAGTCCACTCCAGCACTCTTGCCTGGAAAATCCCATGGGTGGAGGAGCCTGATAGGCTACAGTCCATGGGGTCGCAAAGAGTCAGACACGGCTGAGTGACTTCACTTCACTTCTTGGGTGGTTTCCAGTTTTTGACTGGTACTCATAAACTTCTGTGAACATTTATGTACAAGTTTCTGTGTGAACATAAGTTATCATTTCTTTGAGATAAATGCCCAAGAGTACAATTGCTTGGTATGGTAAGTCCATTTTAGTCTTTTAAAAAACTGCCAATCTATGTTTTAGAGCAGCTGTGTCATTTTACATTTCTACCAGCACTGAGTGGTCTGATTTTTCCAGATTCTAACCAATATTTCATATTGTCCTTATTTTTTATTTTGGCTGTTCTGATTGGTGATAGCTCATGATTATAATTTGTATTTCCCTAATGACTGATACTGCTGATCATCTTTTCATGTGCTTATTTGCCGCTTATGTATCTTCTTTGGTGAAATGTCTACTCATGTGTTTTTTTTTTTTTTTTTTTTTTCTGTTTTCTAACTGGAGTTTTTTCAATGTTGAGAGTTCTTTATGTATTCTAGATACAAGTCCTTGTCAGACATGTGATTTGCAAATAGTTTCTCCTAGCCTGTAATTTGCTATTTTAATCTTTAACAGAGTCTTTCACAGAGCAAAATTTAAGAAATTTTGATGAAGTTAACTTATCAGTTTTTTCTTTTCTTTTGAAAAAACTGATATTCAGTTTGGAGTTTCTTGAACTTCTTACATCTGTGAGTTTATAGTTTTCATCATGTTTGGAAAAGTTTCAGCCATTATTTCTTTATTTTTTCCCCTCTTTTCTCTCCTTTTGATTTTCCTTTTATAGGTATACTGGGTGTTTGGTATTGTCCCACGGATCACTGAAGCTCTGTTTATTTTTTTCTGTGGCATTTTTTGCCTCTCTGTAGTTTTGTTTTGGATAGTTCCTTTTGCTGTGTCTTCAAATTCACTGATTTTTCCTTCAGAAATACCCAATCTGCTGTTACTCTTACCCACTCTGTATTTCATTTCAGGTATTGTATTTTTTATCTGTAGAGATTCCATTTGAATCATTTAAACAATATCTTCCATTTCTCTCTTAATCCTGCTTATGTATTTCTTTTTTAAACATGGATAGCGTATTTAGAGCAGTGATTTTAACATCCTTGCCTGCTAGTTCTATCATCTCTGACAACTTGGGGCCATATTCCTGAATCTTTGCATGTTAGCCAGTTTTTAATTGGATACCAAACATTATGACTTTCATGTTGTTTGTTAATGAAGTTAGTTGACTTTCTTTACGCAGTGTTGGATTTTGTTCTGGTATGTGGTCAAGTTACTCAGAGTTAGCTAGCTGAAGCCTTTTGAGACTTGCTTTTTAAACTTGGCAGCCTTTGTTGTTGTTTAGTCGCTAAGTCACTAAGTCGTGTCCCACTCTTTTGCAACCCCGTGGGCTGTAGCCCACCAGGCTCCTCTATCCATGGGATTTTCCAGGCAAGAATACTAGCGTGGGCTGCCCTTTCCTTCTGCAGGGGATCTTCCCGACTCGGGGATCAAACCGAGTCTCCTGCATTGTGGGAGGGTCCTTTACTACTGAGCCACCAGGAAGCCTAGAGTAGCCTTTAGTGTAAGGCCAATTGATCTCTTTATTAAGATGAGTCCCTTCTAAGAATCGTGTCTGTTGCTCTATGTATTTTGAGGTCTCTTGTTTTCTGGCTGGTGTGGATAGGAACTGCTCCCAGTCTTGTATGAGCTCTGGGAGTTGTTCTGCTTTTTCTTCTCAAATCTGTCTTTCCTCTCCTCTGTGCCCCCTGCCCCTCACCAAGTCTTGGGTAGAGTTTAAAAAAATTAATTTTTTATTGTGATAAAATACATGTAACGTAACATTTGCCATTTAAACCATTTTTGGACATACAATTAAATGGCATTAATTATACTTGCAATGTCATGCAGCTATTACCACCATATAGTCCCAGAACTTTATTATCACTCCAAAAGAAACTCTGTAACCATTAAGCAGTAACTCTCCATGATCTCCTCCTCCAGCCCCTGGTAACCTCTAATCTACTTTCTGTCTCTCTGAATTTGCCTATTCTGGGTGTTTCATAAAAGTGGAATCCTGCAGTGTTTCTGTTTTTGTACCTGGTTTCTTTCACATAGCATGTCTTCCAGCTTTATCTGTATTGGGGAGTTTTGGTCTCACACATGTGCACATCGGGTCTTAGCCAGAGACTTATGTATACCTTTCTGTAACTCTCTGGAACTCTGTGAGTTTCCTTCTGGAACTAATTTGGACTGCTGGGCTTTTTTGGGGGGGAGGATCCTCCTCCCTGTGCTGCATTCTGTAAACAACTACTGGGCAGCAAGCTGGTACTTGCTGGGTAGAACCCACTGTGTCCGTTTTCCTTCTCCCAGCTAACACAATCCTGTGTTGTCTCTTTGTGTGAATACCTGAAAACTGTTGTATCACATATTTTGTCCAGTTTAAGGCAGAAGGGTAAATATGCCACTTGTTATTCCATCTTGACTGGAAGTAGAAATCTCCAGTGTGGGTATATGTATGTGTGTGTTTTTGACAGTTGTATTGGTTTATAACTGACATGCAATAAACTATACATGCTTATAGTTTGATTTATTTTGGTATGTGTATACTTGTGAAACCATCATCACAATCAAGATGATAAACATATCCCCCACCCTCAAAAGTTCCCTCATGCACCTTTTAATTACTTCTTCCTGCCTTTCTATACCAATTCCCCATCCCTAGGCAACCCGTGATCATTTTTTGGTCACTATTGATTAATTTGCATTTTCTAGAACTTTTTGTAATTGGAATCATACTGTTCTGTCTCTCTTTTTTGTCTGCCTTCTTTTGCTCAGTGTAATTGCTTTGATATTTATCCATGTCGTGGTGTGTATCCGTGATTTTTTCTTACTGCTGGGCAGCATTCTGTTGTATGGATATACCACAGTCTATTTACCTTTGCACCTGTTGGTGGACATTTGGATGTTAGTAGTTTTTGGCTATCACACATAAAGCCGCCATGAATATATTTGTATAAGGCTTTTTGTGAATGTTTTTATTTCCCTTTGGCATATACCTAGGGTGTACCAAATTGGATTTTCTTATTCATAGGATGGATAGGTGTATGTTTATAACATTATTTCCTAAAGTGATTATACCATTTTATAGTCTCAGCAACTACATGAGATGGTTCCTATTGTTCCACATCATCCCCAATATCTGTTGTTAGTCTTTGTAATTATAACTTTTCTCAAGGTGTTTAGGAGTATCTCATTGTGGTTTTGACTTGCGTCTATCTAATGACTAGTGATTTTGTGAATTTTTTCTATGCTTATTGTCCATTCATTTGTCCTTTATAAGGTTGCCCATTTTTGTGATGGGTTATATACGTTTTTATAAATGGCACCCCACTCCAGTACTCTTGCCTGGAAAATCCCATGGACGGAGGAGCCTGGTGGCCTGCAGTCCATGGGGTCGCTAGGAGTCAGACACGACTGAGCAAATTCACTTTCCCTTTTTACTTTCATGCACTGGAGAAGGAAATGGCAACCCACTCCAGTGTTCTTGCCTGGAGAATCCCAGGGACGGGGGAGCCTAGTGGGCTGCTGTCCATGGGGTCGCACAGAGTCGGACACGACTGAAGCGACTTAGCAGCAGCAGCAGCATATATGTTTTTTATTATTGAATTGTAGAAGTTCTTTATGATTCTGTTAAATATGTGTATTATATATGTATTTTTTTTCAGTCTGTGGCTTGCATATTCATTTTCTTATTGTTGCTTTTTTTTCTAACTTATTTTCTTTTTGAGGAACAGAAGTAATTTTGATGAACTAAAAGTTATCAGTTTTCTTTTGTTAGTGATATTTTCTATGTTCTTTCTAAGAAGTCTGTAACTTATTTTAAAGTCATGAAAGTATTCTATATTTTCTTCTAAAAGCTTTTTAGTTGCAACTTCTCCTTTTATCCATTTCCCATATCATCCATTTCAAGTTAATGTTTTTATGTTGTGGAAGATAGGATTTGAAGTTAAAAATTGTTTTCATATGAGTATGCAGTTGTTTCAGCACCATTTGTGGAAAAGACTCTTCTAATTCGTTGAGTTACTTTGCCACCTTGTTGAAAATTAGTTGCCCTCTGTTCTGTTCCATCAATTTCTCTAATCTTATTCCTTTTAATGGGCTTCCCTGGTGGCTCAGATGGTAAAGAATCCATCTGTAATACCGGAAACATGGGTTTGATCCTTGGGTTGGGAAGATCCACTGGAGAAGGGAATGGCAACCCACTCCAGTATTCTTGCCTGGAGAATTCCATGGACAGAGGATCCTGGTGGGCTACAGTCCATGGGGTCACAAAGAGTTGGACACATCTGAGTGACTAACATACACATACAAGTCCCTTTTGGTACCATTAAAGTATCTTGATTCCTATAGTTTCATACCAATTCTTGAAGCCAACTTTTCTCTTTTTCAAGATTATTTTGATTTTTCTGGGATGTATGTGTTTACAAATACATTCTGGAATCAGTTAGCCAGTTTCTATAAAATGTGTAGAAAGGTTGAGAATCACAGAACAGACACTGGTAAATCTATGCCTTTTGATGTTGATTAGAAGTCATCTTGGGGTCTTCTCTAGAAAACATTGCCTAGGAGAACTGGGCTTTATTTTGTTTGAACTTTCATATATTTTAATTCCTAAAAAGGAAACTTATGCTAATAATCTTCAGGTCTTTGCCTGAGTATATAATTGCCTTGTCTGTTTTGGCATCTTTGGTAGAATTGAATTGTTACTGTTTCTGTCTTAAGAAATCCAAGTGTTGATTTAGTACAAGAAAAACAAGAAGATAACAGAGCAGGCACATCACTGATTAAGTATGTCTACAAAAGATATGTAAGAGAATGAGGTTTTTTCCTCTAGTATCAGAATTAATCTTCCTTCTACTACCTTACATATTCTAGACAGGTATTAGGGACATACTCAGAGACACAATTTTTATGGCACTGTGCTTAGCTTTATTGCTTTTATATTTCCAAATAAACTTGAATTTTCAAAAAACTTTAAACAGCCTATTTTTTGGCTGTTTATCCTCAAACACTATATGCTTTAATAGTGTTACATTTTTTAGTGACTTAAATTACAGACAGAATTATATTACAGTATGTATGATGCCTTCTAGAATTTACCTAACCACACTGTAGTATTCATTTTTATAATTAATTCTGAGTTGTGGTTTTTACATATATAGAGCATTATCCACAATGTATGATTCCAATTACATAAATTGGTCCTTTTTACTCTCTTGTATTAATATATGGAAATGTTATGAATAAGATCTTAGAGGAACTTTTACCTCATTTTAATGGGTTCATATTTGTATTGAATAAATGAATTGTAACTTTTAATTTCAAATTGGAGTGTTCACAGAATCAAAAATTTGAGTTAGCTGAAATAAACTAGGGCACCTCAGGACAGTGATGGAAATAACCAAGAACCGTGTTCATTTTATTAGAGAGATCATATTGTTTTATGGGAAAAACAAGCCATTTCGCTCCAGATTACAATTATTTGTTGTAATGAAGTACCTGGGAATTATAGATCATTTTTCAACTTTATGGGCATTTCTTTCACCTGAAAATAATTATTGACTTGAGCTTTCTTTGGGAAAAGAGGTGGAATTTTTATTATTAACTTTGTAGAAAATAATCTTTTTATTCATTAATTAGATATATTCTAGATGTGGTGGGATATTATTTTAAAAAGTTAGAATTCTGCACGGTAAGCCCAGTCAATGGATAAGTTGGTTGTAGAAAAATGCTACACGTATGATTCAGAGAATCTGAGACAGGTGGTGATTTAGTGTGCATATGCTCCAGACGTTAAGCACACAAGGAGTCCAAAGCCTGACAGATCCAGGTGATCTGGAGCTGCAAGTGGTTTTCGTTTAAAAGAGTATGTGGTGTTGTTCATCATGCTTGTATTGGGACAGCAGAAATACTTCCAGGATTTCCCACAGAATATTATCCACACACAGTTCACTTGCTTCTGAGTGCATCCTGTGTTCTATTATATACAGGCATAGCTCATGCATTTCTGCAAATAGGAGGACAAACTGAGCTGTTGCTGTGCTAGTACATTATTGCCTAATCCCTGAAGAAATGTGTTCCTCCCAAGACTCTTTCACTTTTCTCCATATCCTCTGAAATTATTATTTGCCTCCAGCCATAATACCTTCTTATGGTTCAGATGGTAAAGAATCTGCCTGCAGTGCAAGAGACCTGGGTTCAATTCCTAGGTCGGGAAGATCCCCTGGAGAAAGGAAAAGCTATCCATTCCAGTATTCTTGCCTGAGAAATTCCGTGGACAGAGAAGCCTGACGGGCTACAGTTCATGGGTTCACAAAGAGTTGGACACAGCTGAGTGACTAACACACACACACACACACACACACACACACACACACACACACGTAATCCCTTCTAGCTATGGATAATAATGACCAATAGTGTTATATCACTGAATTGTGTATCATAATGTTCTGTATACGTTTTGTATATTGATACATTTACTCCTCATGTCAGCCCAACGAGGTAGGTAATATTTTTCCCGTTTTACAGTTAAGGAAACTGAGACAAACATTACACAGCTAGAAAGTAACAGAGATGAGCTATGAAACAGAGTCTTTGCTTTTACCCTATTATGTTCTGCCTGTCTTGAATTAAGTAAATCCCAATTTACTTACACTGAGTAAGTAAATTTTATTGAATGTTTTAAACATCCTTTTAACAGTGTTGTAAGTTAGCTCTAACTCTGCACGTATTCGAGATCTCTTCAAAAAGCTTGTGTAGTAATTTCTTTAATTTCCACTAGAGGTCAGTCTATCACCTAGGAATGTTTATGTTTATTATCTACTGTCTATTCTTGGAAGTGCAAAATTTAAAGCATACTAAGTTAAAGAAGTATGCTGTGAAAGAGACTTGGGCAATAGAGTAACTTTTGAATTATAAATATAATCAAAGTCATCTTTATAGTAAAAGCATATATGACTATTACGAGACCCAGTAATTGGCTCAATAAATTGTATTTACAGAATTTAATCAAGATGTCCCATGAGATGATATCCAGCATAGAAAAAGCTAATGACCTTGACCTTTCTATATTCCATCTAAGCTACCCACAAATTAAGCATTAAACCAATCTTGGCTTACTAGTACTCTAGATTCTTTCTTGATTCATTTAATTCAGTCAAGGAATTATAATATACTGTGAGAGTAATGGAATAGTGAAATTATTTAAAGTCCCCTAATAGACATTCTCTGGTAATTTTAAGGCAATATAGGTCTAAGGATTTTTTAAGTATCCTAGAGACTTCTACTTATCAGCTTTCTAGTTTTCGAAATAACAATGTATTGAGTTACAGAAACCAAGAAACCAAGAGTCTTCATTTAGAAGCGACATTTCGAGGCAATTTTTGTGGTTATAAAAGGGTCCTGAGCACAGAGTGATTTATCAGTTGACCAATAATGTTAGTTATATGTTAGTTAATGGTTCTGGCTATCTCTAGGCTAAATAAAGCCTTTTAGGCAGCCTTCAAAGTAATGGAAACAATCTGACTTGACTTCAGATTTGTCACAGTGAAATGAAAGGTAGCGTACAGAAGAGGAGGCAGGGAGGGAAGTTACATAGCAGCGGTGAGTCAGCAGAGTTTATAGGTCTGGATAGGTAATAAATTGGGCTTCCCTGGTGGCTCAGCAGTAATGAATCTGTCTGCCAATGTAGGAGATGCAAGTTCTCTCCCTAGATCAGAAAGATGCCCTGCAGAAGGCAATGGCAATCCACTTCAGTATTCTTGCTTGCGAAATCCCTTGGACAGAGAAGCCTGGCAGGCTATAGTCCTTGGGGTCACATAAAGTTGAACATGGCTGAGTGACTAAATGACAACAACAATGTAATAAGTTAAACCCAGGGACTGTTGATAGAGTGAGGGATGATAGCGTGAGTCCTATGAAAGTTGCTCAGTCGTGTCCAACTCTTTGCAACCCCATGGACTGTAGCCTGGCAGGCTCTTCTGTCTATGGAATTATCCAGGCAAGAACACTGGAGTGGGTAGCCAGCCATTCCCTTCTCTAGGGGATCTTCCCAACCTAGGGCTTGAACCCAGATCCAGCTGAGCCACCAGGGAAGCCTAAGAATACTGGAATAGGTAGCCTATCCCTTCTCCAGGAGATCTTCCCAACCCAGAAATCAAACCAGGGTCTCTTGCAGATTCTCCAGGCAGATTCTTTACCAGCTGAGCTACCAAGGAAGCCCTGTTCAGTTCAGTTCAGTTCAGTTCAGTTCAGTCACTCAGTCGTGTCCGTAGATAGAGATAAATAGGCAGAAGCAGAGAGAATATTGGTGTTCCAGGTAGATAAGTTACATCCAAGACCAGAGACTTCTTCAAAGGCAACAGAGAAGAACAAAAGGGTATTAATGTAAGAGTTTATGATTTCTAATTCCAGCAGTACATTTCCCCTATTGTGTACTTGCTGTGTGTCAGGTACTGTGCTAAGACACTTTATATATATTATCTCATTTTCTCCTTACAATCATCTTTTAATACAAACAAGGTGACTGAATCTCAGAAAGTTTCAGTAACCTGCCTGGAGTCATATATAGCTTGTAAATAGTAGAACTGGGATTTGAACCCAGGGGTTTGGGACTCTAGCCATAAGACTCTGTTTCCTGACGCAGAAGGTGTTTTTTTTTTTTTTTTCCCTGCCCCAGTTTTATTTTGCCTGCAGTATAGGCATACTCATAGGCTTACATCCAATGGGAAATTAACCCCACAGGTAAACCCCACTTACAACAAAAGTAGAGGGTTATCACTTCCAGGGAGATGGGGATGGGGATATTTTTGTTCAGAATGTGAAGTTTTTAACCTTTGCCTGTAAATCACAGTAAAGACCTATATTCTTCATGCGGCAGTGATTAGATGGTGGTAAATCTTTCCCTTGTACTTCTCACCACTTTGTTGTTTTTTTTTTTCTCTCTCTCCTAAAATCCACTAATTATCTTACTAGGTGTCCTCTCTGTTGCTTTGGTTTTTCATAAATGACACTCCTGGAGGTGCCCTCTCAAGGACTTTCTGGAGTCTTAATAGGAAGAGTAGTGGGCCAACCTAAAAGGAAGTTTAGGGATCACTAATTTGGTCTGTCAGTGTACTTTTGTCACTTTATTTTTATACCTGCAGGCAGCAGTGCTTCTGAGACCTTTTAGTCCTTTAAAGATAGCTTTGATCCTAGATCTCTTTCTGCTTGGGATATGTTTTTGAAGGGATGAGGACAGAATGTCAGCTTTCTTCTCCCAAAGGCACCCGTTGCTGAATTTCCCCTATAATCTAGGGCTTTCATCATTTCCTCCATGTTGATGGTGGCACTAGACCTGGGGAATAGCATTTATCTTTTGTTTTTTGACCTAAGTGACTGGTAAATGGTGAAAGGGCCATCAGCTAAGAATGCTTTTAATAAGGCCCTCTTTTCTTGTGGTCTAGCCAGGGTCTACCTGTGGTCAACTGCAAAAGTATTTCCCAAGTTCTCTCACTTTTTTATCTGAAGTTGCTTGAAGGTGATACTCAGGAAGAGAACATTCACATGCCATACAAGGGCAAGCAAATGAAAAGTTCTTTTCTTTGTATAGCTTTTAATCTCTTGGGTAAAACTTTGATTTATTTTGACAAAATAATACAGAATTCTTAACCCAGCGGTATAATGTAACACTAAATCCACAAGGGCCAGAATTCCCTTCTGAGCCTTTAGTAGAATTCTGTAAGGCCAAAGTGTCCACTTTCTTCCAAGAGGCTTTTGGGATTGAATTTACTCATCTTTTGAATCCCATGCATGTCCCCAAGTCAATCCTATCTTCTACCTGCTCTGCCATAGACGAGGAAGACAGCTAATGGGAATTCCCTACAACCAAATCTATAAGCCTGCTTGCACCTGCACCCCCTGCTCTTCCTCAGATAACTTCCCAGCTGGCTTTCCTACTTGTTTCCACTCTTGTTCTCGTACACCCTACAAATAGAGTCATATTTTACAAATACAGATATGATCATGTCATGCTTGAAGCTTAATTATTACCTTGCATTGCTCTTGGGATAAAGCCTCAAATATTTTATGTAGATTACAAAGCCCAATAGGAGATGGCCCCTTGCCTACCTCACCATCTTTGACTGTCAGCAGCATAGCCCTTTTTTCACAATCTGGGCACACTGACTCTCTTTAATTTCCTCCAATCTGCCAAATTTCCTCCTGGATCCTCCTTTTGGAATACATCCTTTACAACAAGATAACTGCTTATTGTTCTTCAGATCTCTGCTGAAGTGTCACCTTTTCAGAGAAATCCCAATATAGTCATATCGCTTTAAATTATCAAGTTAATTTGCATTATTTTCCACATGCTTTTATTGCCAGAAAGTTCTTATCTTCCTTTTGAAGACTCTTCCTTCACTGTGTATTATCTAAGAACCTGGAGGTTCATGCACCAGGTCAGGGGTGAACTGGAATCTGGTAAGTATATCAGTCAGTCAGTCAGTCAGTCAGTCAATCAGTTCAGTCGCTCAGTCGTGTCCGACTCTTTGCGACCCCATGAATCGCAGCACGCCAGGCCTCCCTGTCCATCACCAACTCCCGGAGTTCACTCAGATTCATGTCCATTGAGTCAGTGATGCCATCCAGCCATCTCATCCTCTGTCGTCCCCTTCTCCTCCTGCCCCCAATCCCTCCCAGCATCAGAGTCTTTTCCAATGAGTCAACTCTTCGCATGAGGTGGCCAAAGTACTGGAGCTTCAGCTTTAGCATCATTCCTTCCAAAGAAATCCCAGGGCTGATCTCCTTCAGAATGGACTGGTTGGATCTCCTTGCAGTCCAAGGGACTCTCAAGAGTCTTCTCCAACACCACAGTTCAACTGTTGCCAAAAAAGACTGTTGATGTTGAAAATGGCCCTGCACATCCCAGAGTGAAACTGAAAGTGAAAGTCTCTCAGTTGTGTCCAACTCTCTGGAACCTCATGGACTATCCATGAACTATTCCATGGACAGTCCATGGAATTCTCTAGGCCAGAATGTTGGAGTGAGTAGCCTTTCCCTTCTCCAGTGGATCTTCCTGACCCAGGAATCGAACTGGGGTCTCCTGCATTGCCAGTGGATTCTTTACCAACTGAGCTGTCAGGGAAGCCCTGATCCCAAAGGGGCAGATTATCTTTTGCATTGTGATGACCTACTCAGGCTGAAGGATGTATCGTTAGTTTATATTCACATACCCATTATTCCTCAAAGCATAACCATATATCATGGTGGTTCTAGGCTGGGCTAAAGTCACTTATCCTCCATAAACCTTTGAGCCTGCATGAGCTTAGATTACCAACTCAGACAGCTCCTGCGTATCAAGTATCTTTTTGATAACAAGCATTTGTTTTGTTAAAAAATTTGCACCAGGGCTTTCCTGGTGGCTCAGATGATAAAGAATCTGCCTGCAATGCAGGAGACCTCGGTTTGATCCCTGGGTCAGGAGGATCCTTGAAAAAGGAAATGGCAGCCCACTAAAGTATTCTTGCCTGGAGAATCCCATGGGCAGAGTTCATAGGATTGCAAAGAGTCGGACACAACTGAGCAACCAACACTTGCTTGCATCCCTTCTTGCCAGAGACTTTGGTAAGTGCCATGTCAACAGGTTTCCTTAACTTTGAATCCCAAGAAATATCCCAGAAGGCCAGTAAGCTTTGCATTCACTGAGAATAAAAGGTAGTTATTTTTAGATTGGACCATCAAGAAAGGTTCTACTAATACCCAGATATGGGGTATGTCCTTATCTTGCATTCTGTGTCTAAAGGAGTCAACTTAGGTGATGTCACAAAATAAATAAAATAAGCTTCAAGGAGACTTTTGACTCTCATACTGAAAGGGACTAGCTAGATAGCTTAATCTACACCTCTTGGGTACTCTATGTAATTTTTCCTCTGACACAACTACCTTTTTACTCATTTATTGATCTGTTATCCTTGTGATTATCTGTTTAGATGTTTGTCTTCCTCATTGTAATATAAGCTCCAAGAGAGTTGGAACTATTTCTGCTTTCCTCATTGAGTATCTTTAGTGCCTCTCAGAGTGCCTTGCATATAGTTAACATTCTATGCATGTTTGTTGAGTATGGACTGTAAGATTTTCAAAGTAGAATTTTAATAGTAACTATAATTTCTAAAAATTCAGAAGATTTTAGAAAAGTAAAGGCATGTTGCTGCTGCTGCTGCTGCTAAGTTGCTTCAGTTGTGTCCGACTCTGTGCGACCCCTTGGACTGCAGCCCACCAGGCTCCCCCGTCCCTGGGATTTTCCAGGCAAGAACACTGGAGTGGGTTGCCATTTCCTTCTCCAATGCATGAAAGTGAAGTCACTCAGTCATGTCTGACTCTTAGCGACCTCATGGACTGTAGCCTACCAGGCTCCTCTGTCCATGGGATTTTCCAGGCAAGAGTACTGGAGTGGGGTGTCATTGCCTTCTCCGAAAGGCATGTTAACCAGTCTCTATCGTGAAACTAATTCAAACTCAATAATCAGAGTAAAAAGCAAACACAAAAATTCGATGAAACCAGGAAAGGACTCAGTGTACGTTATGGACTGGTATCTAAGAAGTTTAGTAAAATATGGACAAAATCAAGGGAAGATGCTAAGACTTGATACACACCTCTCTAGATTGTAAATGGTGCAAATTTCACTCAAAGTGGAAGACCCTGAGTGCCTCATCCTTTGAGGTTTACACATTGGGGCAGGCCATGTGAAAAATTGGAAAATCCCCAAGGGAGCCGGTTCCATATCTTAGAACAGAGGGAGAAATAAGGCTAAGGGAACAGAATCTTTTTATGCTGGACTTCTAACCTATAATGAAGTAGGGAGGAAGAAATGACAATGAGTTTTGTAGAATGTTGACCAAAACAAATGAACAGAAATGAATAGGTAATGAATTAGCAGACCAAAGTTGGCTAAACTGCTTTACTCTAAGCATACATTTCAGATTCAGGATTATTTTGGGAAATAGAAATTCTAGAAAAATACATATATATTAATATGAAGGGAACATAGGATTTTTAACAATTGGAATTATGGCATTGAAACATGTATAATATCATATAAGAAATGAATTGCCAGTCCAGGTTCGATGTAGAATACAGGATGCTTGGGGCTGGTGCACTGGGATGACCCAAAGGGATGGTATGGGGAGGGAGGTGGGAGGGGGGTTCAGGATGGGGAGCGCATATACACCCATGGCAGATTCATGTTGATGTATGGTAAAACCAATACAATATTGTAAAGTAGTTAGCCTCCAATTAAAATAAATAAATTTAAATTTTAAAAAAATATTAAAAAAAATAAAAGGAAAGCAAGGCAATCACTCACTGCAGTAAGAATCGTGGGATGTGAGACTCCAGCAGCTGGCCACCGTGTTTCCTGCCTTGTGAAGGAAGTTGGTCTCCCTGTGGTGGCAAGAACCAAGACAATATGTAGAAGAAAAAATAAAAGATGAAAGAAACACTGCTGGTTGAGATCAACAGTCCTGGTAGTGGTGGTGTTCATGTCTGTGGTTCCGGTTATCCCTGAGGGCCAGCTGCTCTTTATGCATTTCCTGGAGTTATGTGGGGTATTCTAGAGTCTTTTCAATGCATTCCTTTTGTCCAAGCTAGTTCAAGTTTACCTTCTGCTGTAGATATACAACTAAAAATTCTATCTGATATACTATAGACAATAAAGACAGGCAGAGAGGATCCAACATAGGCATTATTGGTGTGCCTAATAAAGAGAGCAGGACAGATGGGTAGAAAATATTCAGGTATATAATGGAAGGAAAAGGCCTTCAGAGATGAAGAAAATTTGTAATCTACAGATTAAAAGGGCACACAGTTCCAGGAAAAACTGAGACAGGACAGTCAATACCAAGTAAGCATATAATAGCAAAGTTAGTATACTTTAAGCCTGAGAAAAGGCTCTTACAGGCTTCCAGGCAGAAAAAAAAGTTACCCAAAAGGGGGAGAATCAGGTTGGCCTCAGGTATCAGGGTGGTGGTGGCTGGTGGTTTAATCACGGAGTCTTGTCAGACTCTACGACCCCATGGCCTGTAGCTCACTAGGCTCCACTGTAGCCCACTAGGCTCCATGGCTGTCTATGGGATTTCCCAGGCAAGAAGACTGGAGTGGGTTGCCATTTCCTTCTTGAGGGGATATTCCCAACCCAGGGATCAAGCCGGGGTCTCCTGCATGGTAGTCAGTCTCCTGCATTACAGGTGGATTCTTTACTGACTGCCCCACCAGGGAAGCTCAGGTATCGTGGTAACACTCAAAGCCAGGAGGCAGTGGCGCAGTGTCTCTGTATGTGGGCAGACTTGATGCCTAGTCAAGTGGTGGTTTACATATAAAGGTAGCAAATGATATTCACAAACATTCGAGGATCTAGTTCCCCCCAAACTGCCTCAGGAATAAAATTAGTTTGCTCAGTGATAAGTAAGGATAAAGAATTTGAGAGTGGAGAAACAGATCTAGTAAAGGGCTCCCAGAGAATGTGGAATCCATTTAAGTATGGATCTAAAATATGAGTGACTGCAACAGAAGAAATGTAAAGGCTGTACAATTAATAATGAAAAAGGAATTACATAATAAATATAAGATGGGAAGAAAGAAGAGGTAAAGGTATGTATAAGCGTGTGAGCTGCTTGTTTTTCTTAGTGGGGTCACTAAGAGTTAGAGAAAATCAGTAGTTAAAGCTTAAAGTTGATGAATTTCCTGGTCTGAGTTGAAATCTTGGCACTGCTTCATACCAGCTGTGTAACCTCAGATAAGTTTAAACCTTATCCATAGTCACAGAATCTTCATCTGTATCATGGCGATAATAACACTACCCACCTACTAAGCTTGTTGTGAGGATTAAGTGCAAAGGATACAAGGATTAAGTGCAAAGTGTTGTGAGGATGCAAAGTGCTTAGAATAGTGCTTGGCCCTGAGTAAGCATTCAGTAAAAATTACTTGTTATTATTTTAAGGAGAAAATTTGGGCAAGTAGTTTTATAATCTTAGGGCAGAGAAGGTCTTCCTAAGTATAACTCTAAACCCAGAGACCATCGAGGTAAAGATTAATAATTTGACTTCATAAAAAGCAAAGGGCCTTTGCATAGCAAAATCACCATGATAAGAATCAATGAACAAACACTCAAGTGGGGAAGAATAATTGTAAAATGTTTTGACAGAAGAAGGATTGATGTTGGTAATATTCAGGGGTCACTGATAAGTCAACAAGAAAATATGAGCAACCCAGTACAAAAATGAATAATCATATGACTTTATAGAAAAATAAAAATATTAAAAATTTGAAAAGTTACTTAGTTTCACTTATAATTAAAGAAGTAAAATGAGATTGGGATGCCATTTTTCACTTATCAATTTGACAAAGATGAAAAACTTGGAAATTTCTAATGGTGAAAAGGATGTAATGAAATAGGCATTCTCATATCCTTTCTTGAAGACAATTTGGCATTTATCAAAATTATAAATATTCATATATTTTACCTCTGCAGTGCTACTTCTAAGAATACATTCTACAAATATATTTATTCTAAGGTACAAAGATATATGTAATAGGATGTTTTTTTATTGCATTGCTTATAATAGAAACAATTTGAGAACAATTTACTTGACTATTGATAACAGTTTATTAAATATTTTAAGGTACTTATATACCTTGTAATATTACATAGTCACTAAAACAAAGGCTGTATGAATATATTATTGACAATGAAAAATGACTGCACTATAAATTTAGGGAAAAAAGTAATTTATATGAGAATACATGTGTGTGTGTGCTAAATCACTTCAGTTGTATCCAACTCTTTGCAACGCTATGGACGGTAGCCCTCCAGGCTCCTCTGTCCATGGGATTCTCCAGGTAAGAATGCTGGAATGGGTTACCATTCCCTTCTCCAGGGGATTTTCTCAACCCAGGGATTGAACCTGCGTCTCTTGCATCTTATTTACTAAAAATAATGCATAATATATTCTTACATATATGTATAGAAAACGTCTAGAATACTACATGAGAGCCATTAAAATTAGTTCTCTCTTGAGGTGAGGAATAGAGGTGCTGTTAGTATCCTCTCAAGACTTAGTACCCTCAACACTCAAGTTTTCCAAATTTTTTTACAGCAATCATCTTCTAATTTCATTGTAATTAAAAACAAATAAAAATAATCTTCGACTAGTGGTAACTGCTGACTGTGTTACTTTTGAAAATGGAATTTAATATTTTGGTACTGAAATTGTTTTGGATAAATAGCAAAACCAATCAAGTAAGTTCAACTAACATTTATTCAATGGAAATAAATAAGCCCCTATTTTTTATAAAGCACTGACCTGAGTGCTCTTGATGCTTACAAGCCTGTGGAATAAACAATGCTCGATAAATACTGTAAATAGAGGCTCAGACATTTCTCCTGGAGGTTGGATTTTCCTAAATAAAAACAGGTGAAATGGGATCTGTTAACAGATACTCTTTTCACTATATGACCATTGTTATGATCCCAGCCTAGCCCCAAGGACCAGAGCAGTGCTATCGGAAAGATTTATGAGTTCAGGTATGCCAGTGTATTGGCTTCGTTGCCTTGGTTATCATAGTAGTGACTGCTGAGGGTGAAGAGAAAATGTGAGAAGGTGTGCTAATGATGATAGTGAAGATGACAGGACAAGGTGATCCTAATTTCTAAGTAAAAATTAGATTTGATCAAATGTTATGTTTATCAGTAATATTTAGATTTTATGTCACTATATACTTATTGCTTTAAAGGCAGTGATTTTATGAAGAAGATTGTACTTTCATGGAGCCTAGCAGGCTCCAGTATTTCCAGAGTTTGCCCATATGACTTACACAAATCTATTTAGGAATTGTGACTTTTTTCCTATTAGAGAGTCTGTGATTCTTCAAAGTCTTGTGAACTCAAGACATTTGAGCAATGAGAAATGATTGCAGTATCCAGTTGGCACTGGTTGGTTGATTCTAAATACCCATGCAGTCAGTTCTGCTATTAAAACTTGAGAATTTATCTCAGCATGTTTATTATATATTAGGAAGCAATTTGGGCTTCCCTGGTGGCTCAGACAGTAAAGAATCTGCCTGCAATGCAAGATACCTAGGAAGATCCCCTGGAGAAGGGAATAGCTACCCACTCCAGTATTCTTGCCTGGAGAATTCCATGGACAGAGGAACCTGGTGGGCATGGGGTTGCAAAGAGTTGGACACTGCAATTTCAGATAACCTTATTTCTATCACTTAACAATTAATTCACAAACTACAACCTTTCAAGCACTCACATCTACAAACAAGCTTCAGGTCTTTCTCAAGATAAAGTACAATATTTAGATATTTTCCTAACCATTTAATTTGCGTGAAACTGTGCTACCAGTTGTATTGGATTCCTGTATTTTGTGTGTATGTCTCTGACAATATTTTTGAACATTGTGTCCCTAACTGCATTTTTTCATAAAGCACATGTGTTCTATTGTGCAATTTTTGTGTAGTGGTGTTTTTGAGAATGCAGATATCTCTTTGTAGCAAAACAATCTACCTCCTTGCACAAATCTATGTTGATCTTTTCATTTTCAGTTTCTGTAGTGCATCTGGTTTGCAGAATTTAGTTGCACAAAGACCTCCAAATGAATGTTGAAAATCGTGTTTTCCCTTTGTTCTAGGTACTCCAGTGTACCAAGTTAGCTCAGCATTTTGAGTTCAGCCAACTTCTTTAGTTCCTTACTGCTGGTTAGGACTTCCTAGTACAGGTATACTGGTGAATTAGGTGATTTTTCTAAATTTTTATGAGGGCTGCATCTGGTCATAAAGTCCCAAATGCCACATGTTGAACTCCTTTGGACTTTTATTTTGGTCTCTGAGGGAGAGGGAGAGGGTGGGATGATTTAGGAGAATGGCATTGAAACATGTCGACTATCATGTAAGAAACGAATCGCCAGTCTAGGTTTGATACAGGATGCTTGGGGCTGGTGCACTGGGATGACCCAGAGAGATGATATGGGGAGAGAGGTGGGAGGGGGGTTCAGGATTGGGAACTCATGTACACTCATGGCGGATTCATGTCAATGTATGGCAAAACCAATACAGTATTGTAAAGTAAAAAAAAAAGGTTCATTAATTGCTAATCATTTTTTTTCCTTTGAAACTTTTTATTTTATGTTGAAGTGTAGCCAGTTAACAATGTTGTGATAGTTTCAGGTGGACAGCAAAGGGATTCAGCCATATGTATACCATTTTCCCCCAACTCCCATTCTATCCAGTTTGCCACACGACATTAAACAGAGTTCCCTGTGCTATACAGTCCTTGTTGGTTATCCGTTTTAAACAGTGTGTACATGTCCATCCCAAACTCCCCATCCCTTAACCTCCATTCTTCCCCACTGAGAACCATAAGTTCATTCTCTAAATCTGTGAGCCTATTTCTGTTTTATAAATAAGTTCATTTGTATAATTTCTTTTTAGATTCCACATATAAGGGATGCCATATCTTATTCTCCTTCTCTGTCTTATTTCACTCAGCGTGACAAGCTCTAGGTCCATCAGTACGTGTGTGCTAAGTCACTTCAGTTGTGTCCAACTCTGGCGACCTATGGACTGTATCCCTGCAGGCTCCTCTGACCATGGGATTCTCCAGGCAAGAACCCTGGCATGTGTTGCCATGTCCTCCTCCAGGGGATCTTCCCAACCCGAGGATGGAACCTGTGTCTCCTGCACTGCAGGTGGATTCTTTACCACTGAGCCACCAGGGAAGCTCCTAGGTCCACCCATGTTGCTGCAAATGACAGTGTTTTGTTGTTTTTAATGACTGAATAAGATTCCTTGCTAACCTCCTATGAAACATTATTTGTGGCCCGGAGGTCAAAAGTATAAATAGCATGTGATTTAAAGCCATATATTCATTATGTGGAAATGAATTGTTTGTGAAGAAATTCAGTCATCTTTCTTTGAGGGTTTCGTCTACTCCAGTGATGATCTAGGTGAACATAAAACATTTCCTGTTGAATGCTGAAGTTCTTTTTGAGGCTCTAACACGCATGCATAGATCAAGGAGTCACTACAAGTATGTAATCACCTATTTACAACCGACTTACAATGTTTACTCTGTACTCAGATTCCAGTCCTTACTCCAGTTATTTAGTAGTTGCTTTATGAATTTTCTCATAAAAATATGAGAAGTAGAAATGTATATTCTGGCTGGAATATTTGATTTAAGATTTTCTGTGTAAGAAGTATAGACTTGTATTATGATTCTAGAAGACAAATTTTATTCTGATTTTAGAAGAGAGGAATTTGGGCTTGTTCTAAGTTGAAATTTAAGATTTCTTTAAATCCTCCCTTTGGAAGAAAGTATTTTTACCAATAGCACATTTAGCAGAGAGGGACATTACAGTGGTAGCCTAGAAACCTGTTCTTCTCCTCTTCATTCATTCATTCTTCACAGACCAAGTGTTTGTCAGGCACCTACGCTGTGTTGTCCCTGATAGCTCAGTTGGTAAAGAATCCACCTGCAATGCAGGAGACCCTGGTTCAGTTCCCGGGTTGGGAAGGTCCACTGGAAAAGGGGTAGGCTACCCACTCTAGTATTCTTGGGCTTCCCTTGTGGCTCAGCTGGTAAAGAATCTGCCTGCAATAAGGGAGACTTGGGTTTGATCACTGGGTTGGGAAGACTCTCTGGAGAAGGGAAAGGCTACCTCCTCCAGTATTTTGGTCTGGAGAATTCCATGGACTGTATGGTCCATGAGGTTGCAAAAAGTTGGACACAACTGAGTGACTTTCACTTTACTTACCCTGTATTATATGGTTTTAGGCTCTGGAGAATATGATGATGAACAAAAATAGTAATGTCCTTTCTCTCACAATCTAGTGGGAGAGAGAGATTTTAATCAAATTATTGACCAAAATATATAATTATAAATTGTGGTAAATGCTGTGAAGAAAAAGTATATATTCTTTTGAAAGGAAAAAAAACCAGGTAGACCTAATTTGGATAAGTGATTAAAAAAGGCCTTTCTGAGGAAGTGACATTTAAACTTAGACCTACAGGATAAGGAGTTTACCGGAAGGGAAAGGGGGTGGAAGGATTTCCAGGCAGAGGCAAGAGGTTTGTGATATCATTTTATAGTACTTATGACCTTTTTAGATGCTTATATAATTAGGTACTAGTCTATGAGCAAGACAGTTTATAGAGCTGTGTAACTGAAAAGATGCATATAAATTACATTTTTATAAATGAATTCCTGAATTCCTGCAGGCTTACATTATATTCACTGTGCTATATCATCTGCCTTTGATTGATGTTCAGTTACTTCAATTACAGCTAGATTGATTTTTCTAAAGCACAATTTTGATGATGCTTTTTCCTGCTCAGAAACCTTTACCAGCTCCCCAGTTACCCAACAAAGTCCATACTTTTCAGCCCTCCCACATTGGTCCTGGTCTTGGTGTCCTACCTCATCTTTAATTACTTCTCTTTCTTCAGTGCTCTCTGTTAGCCAGTGGAATTTCTGGATGAGCCATGGATGCTTTCTCATAGGTCCACCTTCACTTGTATTGTTTCTATTCCCTTATGTTTACCTCCTGAGATTGTCCAAATCACATGTATATTTCCAGGCCCATCACAGATATCCCCACTTAATCTCAATGTTCTTCTCTGATCAGCCCAGCTGAAAGTCACCTTTAAAAAAAAAAGTTTTATTTATTCATTTATTTTATGACTATATTTCATTCATTAATTCATATGATATAAAATATTCATTTATTTTACTTCTTTTGGCTGCACCCTCCAGTATGTGGGATCTTAGTTCTACAACCAGAGATTGAACCCACACCCCCTGCATTGGAAGGTGGAGTCTTTGCTGGACTGTGGGCGAAATCCTCTTCTGACTTCTTGCATGCATGCGTGCTAAGTTGCTTCAGTCGTGTCTGACTCTATGTGACCCGTTGGACTGTAGCCTCCCAGGCTCCTCTGTCCATGAAATTCTCCAGGCAAGAATACTGGAGTGGGTTGCCATGCCCTCCCCGAGGGGATCTTCCTGACCCCAGGGATCAAACTCGCATCTTTTCTATCTCCTCCATTGGCAAGCCGGTTCTTTACCACTAGTGCCACCTGGGAAGCCCTCTGACTTCTTATGACACATTATTTTTACTGCTCTTTAAGCTCTTTACTCTTGTTTTGTTTTGAAGTTATTTCTAGTCATGTCTTCCCCACTAGACCTGTAAGCTTCTTGAGGCCAGAATTTGTGAAGGATGAGTCTTTGCTTTTCTCACTGTGCCTAACATAATCTCTTGCATATGGTAAGATCTAAACAAAAAAATTTTGGAAGGGATTTAAAAGTTAATTGTTGGTTGCTAGATTGCTTATAGAAAGTTGTTAGTGGCCTCTAACAAAATGCATCAAGGGATTGATATAAAAAAAATCTTTTGTAATGTTGGTCATCCTAAATTCTCGTTTTCTTACAGAGCTGCTACTCACTTGGGATGTTTGTATGTCTTTTTGCCCATTTCACTGACACTGATTCACAGAGATCATTTTAGATTCATAAATGGTACTGTCATTTCCAGTTTTACCTCTCTTTTGAAGGTTTGCATGCTCATTTAGCTGTAAAAAAGACGAAAAGAACAAATCAGCCCTCTCCAGTTGTTGATACCCAGCGGAGAGAAATAGATTTGAAAGCATGTCTAGATAATGTACTTATTTTGATTGTTTTGGGTTTTCCAAGTGCATGTGACTTCAAATGAGTTTGGAACAATCCCACACAGAATTTCCTTATTCATTGGTTCATCTGGACCTATACCTCTGGTGGACAACTTTATAAGTTTTTATTAAAACCCATTTCTCTTTGAGAAGCTGTGCCCTTTATTTCTGCCTGAATAAACATTTGAACAGCTTTTAGATTACTCTTCAATCTATGACTATAGGACCATGCCATAGCTTTAGTTGACGTAATTCTTAGTTTATTTTTTATATTGAAATAACATTATCTAAGGCAATATTTAAATATGCAGGATTTCTGATAGAAACATTTCTCGCCAAGGACAAGTAAAACAAAGTATAGTTGCAGAATAATGTGTAAGTATCTATGATTTATTTAGTATTTGTAATTCATTTAACATTACTGTTTTGGCTAGAAGCATCTCTTTGTCAGTCTTTTTAAATTTTATTCACATTCCCCTTTATATTAACAGCAGATTCTTTCAAAAGAAATCATTTAGAAATTTCATATTTTTATGATTAACTCTATTCTTAAAATTTAACCCTTGAATAATATATGATTCTCTGTAAATTGATGAGTTTATCAGAGGTTCTTTCTCTTTAACTATGTGATTTACTTTTCTTATAAAATTACTGTATAAATATTAATAGTAAAACAAAATCTTTTAAGTTATAAGTAAAAAATGAAATATCTGTAATTCTTTTCAGAGGCAATCATGATTCTAGGTATTTGTTAATTTAAGAAATCTCTAAATAGACAGTGATTAAAGAGACATAAATCTGGATTAAAAAAGTAGAAAAATCTTAATTTCCTCTCTGGATGCAGTTTTCATATTAAATTAGGGACCCTAGAGTTTAAAAATAATTTTCTTTCTTTTAAAAAAATATTTTTTCATTGATTTGGCTGTATCAGGTCTTAGCTGTGGCATGTGAAATCTTGTTGAGTTGCACGGGCTTCTCTCTAATTGTGGGGTGGGCTCAGTAGATGTGGTGCAGGGGCTCAGTTGCTCCACAGTACTTGGGACCTTAGTTCCCTGACCAGGGATTGAACCTGTGTCCCCTGTGTTGGAAGGCAGATTCTTAACCACTGGACCACCAGGGAAGTCCCCCAAAATTCTTGAAGATTGTTTTGACCTGGAAGTTGTGCATTACTATTTAAGATCATGTGGGCCTTTTAACCTTTCCTTGTTACATTGTTCACATGATGAGTATTTGCTAAAGACTGTTTGTTTTAATTATTTAGTCTTAACATGTAAATTTGAAATACACTTGATTTATCAACAAATATGGCCAAATAAAGTAATAGTGTTTTAACTCCCATAGTTAAAAACTATATATTCTTGAGCTCTTAATAACTGAAGGCATTTGAAGGTGTTTTCATTTGCTAATTTGAATGGCAGTTAAATGGTCAATATAGTGTTCTTTTGGATTCCCTTGGAACCATATCACAGGGCAAGATCCTTGACAGACACGTGGTTTCATTTGGTCATACTTGATACCATAGGGGAATGAGATGAATGAGTAGCTAAAGGTCTTGAGGATAGAAATAGAGCCTGTATTAGGCACAATCAGATTGACAGAGATAATCAGAAGCTATAAAAAGTACAAATGAAGTGATTTTACTTATTAAGGTTCATTCTTTCATTCAACAAATATTTCTTCATTGTTCAAGCACATCTGATTGTATGCTTGGTATTGCTTTAGATCAAGGGTACTCAGCCTTAGCACTGCTGTTGTTTTGGGTTGGATAATTCTTTGTAGTGGGCCTTTCTTGCATTGTGGATGTTCAGCAACATCCTTGGCTTTTAACCTTTAGATGCCAGTAGCACTCCCCTGGTTGTGACAATTGAAAATGTCCCCATACATTGCCAAGTGTTCCCTGGAAGACAAAATCACCAGTGATTGAGAACTACTATTTTAAATGAACATTATAAAAGCAAATGTCTTGAACTATATTTTGCATTGTTTCCCTATTTCAAATGGTGTACATGTTCCATGTGATTTGGTCTTTCAGTGTTTCCTGGGTAGTGCCCTCTCTGGAAAAATGACTTAGGTTTTATAATGGAATATGCAACTAGGCATATTAGCTATAAAAATAACAAATAAATACCTTATATTTTAATTGTTGATTTAATCATAATTTGATAGCATTTATGACATCTGGGATAAAATAATCTATTTCTTGATCTTTTAAAAAACACTTTGTACCTAAGAGCAAATTCTTACAAAGAAACCTAAATGCTTGTTATTTTTCCCTCCTTTCAAGAATGATCCTATTCATCTTTTGTTTTAAAAGCTCTGTAACTTATTGGTGCTGCATAAAAATTCCATTATTGTAGAAACTGTTCTCTTTGCTTCTCTGCAGCATCCTTTTCTGAAGTTATGAGAGATATGAAACATATTCTGAAAATTCATTCAAAGCTTTAAAACTTATTATATCCAGGAGAGACAGATTTAAGATTGCTGAGGTTTCTGGTTGAAGTACTTCAAGCAGAAATCCATACTCCATTAGACTCTCTAACATTGTGACCTTAATTTTCCAGATATTTTGCCCTTTAAATTGAAAGCAGTATTTTAATACTGTTTAAGTCTTCTGGAGGGGCTTGTAATATCACAGACTTAAGTTGTGAAACATTTGAAGCAATTGAAAAGTAAAATAGCAACTGACTTAAGACTGTGTATCATTATATATATTTTTTACTTCAGAATATACAATGATAGAAGGATATGCAGGAACATATCTAATGCATTGAAATTTGTGAAAAAAGCTATTTAGTAAGTTGTTCACACTGTACTTGAGCAGAATTTCTTACATGGGGCTGATTCCTGGCATTGCCTAAAGAGTTTCTCATTGGGAATAGTTGTTATATTCTCTGAAGTTAGGAAATTTACTTTGTATAAAACTCTGCTGTGGGTGAAATGAAAATCTAGCTACTGAGTTATCCTGCTTCAGCAGATAAAGCAGGAAATATAAAATTGTCTTACACTACCAAGTCAAGAAACTGAGAACTCTTTACCAAAAATCCCTATATGGAAAAGGAGAAATGAAAAGCCTCTGTTCTTTCATTAGTAAATAGTCAGTTTTTAAATATATACTCATTGAAAAATGTATATATTTTCTCAAGTAATTGATATATTGGGTTGGCCAAAAAGCTCATTTGGGTTTTTCCTTAACATGTTATAGAAAAACCCAAAGAACTTTTTCACTAACCCAATAATTTAATCCAATTCCTATCTTAAAGGCATTAAACTGAATTGAATTCCTTAGGGACCCTTAATTGCTTTGTCTATTTTCCACTGTAAAATGTTGTTTAGAACCTAAATTGATCATATAATCTTTAGTTTATGGCTCCACTGAAGGATGATTTATCAAGTATCTTTATTAATTTATAGCTTAAATTTTATATTAGCCTCTGTGTATTACCTAAATTATGAGTTAGCTATTAAAGGGCTATGGTACCCTCTCCAAGTTCTTTTACACATATTCATGTGAGTTAAATGCCAGATAAATCACATGACTATATTAATGCCAGGTAATTATTGCATGAGTTGCTAGGGTGCATTCTTTAGCATAAAAAAGCAATTGCAGGTAGTTTCTTTAAATCTTTTGCTGTCCTGTTGTAATCCAAAACGAGGGTAGTTTGCCCTTATTAGTACTGATGTTTTATGAGTTCTCCATTGCTTAGGCTAAAAGTGAAAATATCCTTGCCTTTTGGCAGAATGTAACCTGTTTTTGGAGAAGGAAATGGCAACCCACTCCGGTATTCTTGTCCGGAGAATCCCCATGGACAAAGGGGCCTGCCAAGCTACAGTCCATGGGGTCGCACAGTCGGATGTGACTGAGCGACTAAGCACACAACCTGTTTCTGCTGAGAGTTTGGTTTGGTGAGTCTCCAGGTGAGTTTTTAATCTCTACTTTGTTGGCCAGCAGTCTTAGTCCACCTATTCACTGATGCCCTGTCTCCCAAAAGATTATTGATGTCCTCATTAGATCAGGACAGAGAGATCCTTTGCCTCCACTGAAAAAGCAACTTGTGAGAGGCAGCGCAGTGTCCAGAGACTGTCGTCAAGCCCCTGGAGGATTGAGCTTGATACACGGTATAAGAATGCCTTTTCTGTGAACTTGCCATATCATTCAGGAGTGAAATCCTCTGGCTAGACCTGATACTTCTTGGATGTGGCTGAACATCAAAGGGAGAGCAGATTCTGGACAACTCAAACTTAATCATGCCAGTTTATATCAGGAGTATATTTGGAAACATTCCTCTTAGCTTTTATATACTTTTACTCTTGTGAGAATGGTTAATTGGCCAGACAGTAGTGGTTCATTGTTCTATATTTATCTCCTGAAGCAGTTCCTGACCCTGACTTTCAGGAGCTCTTCTTTTAGGAAAGTAAAGCTTTAGATTTCTCCCCTCTTTAGGACCTTTTAAAAGGAGTAGGCACTCTGCTTCTCTGTCAGAATCTGTAGAGATGGGCATACGTGTGTGTCCATTCATTAAGCATTTGTTGAACACCAGACATTAGTGCAGGACACATCCTGTTAGTTTGGGTTACTCTGCAAAATTAATGGGAAATTGCCTATATTCCCAAACTATTTTGTTTTTCCAGAAAAATTTTTGCAATTGGCGTTTTTTCTTTAGTTAGTGACAACAAAGTAATATGTAAAAATATACCTTATGAGTGCTAAAGACAAAGTCCACCCTTAATATTTCCCTTGACAGAACATCTCAGCATGGAAATAGAAGATATAAAGAGTAATAACCGAGTGAAATTTTAGTATTCAAATGAAATTTTAGTACTCAAAAATACAATTTAAATAAAAAGGTCTTTAGTAGTTAGATTTGTTTGACTAAGTTCTAGTTCAGCTATTAAACAATAATAGTTCATAAGTAGTGTTGTGTATTTCCTACTGTTTCATGTCATAAACTTCGCATTATATCATCAGACACATGGTGTCTGGTGGTCCCACTTTTAGTGGGATTAATGTTCATCAGTCCCCCTGTTCATGGTGAAGGTACCTTACCGATCTTTCTTCTCTTTCTTCTCGGTGTTCTGAAATTTCATGATTATCAATGTGGATCATTTTTCATTAATTTTGCTGTGAAATCTGTGGGCTCTGTCAGTTTAGAAATTCCTTACTCCTATGAAAGTTTATTTGTATTATTTCTTTGATAATTGCTTCTCTTTTATTTTCTATATTTTTTGTTTGAACTCTGGTTGTTCACGTGTTGGACCTCCTGGGCTGATCCTTAATTTTCCCATCTATTCACTCTCATCTCCACCTTTTTGTCATTTTGGTCTGTTTTCTAAGATATTTCCCAAATTTATCTTCTAACTACTTTTTTAGATTTTTCAGGACTCCGTCTGGTTTCCGAATATTCTTTTATTGTGGCTTCTTATTTTATGGATATGATATCTTTTAACTCTCAGAGGATATTTTTATATATATGGTATAATTTTGCTCCTGGCCTTCTCTCTTTTTTCTCTGATATCCTTTTCCCCCACTTGTTTGTTCTCTTTCACACTTGAGACTTTCATAAAATGTCTAACTATGCTTTCCTATTTAAGAGTGAGGTATTAAAATTGTGTCACAAGCTCTGTGTCACCTAGTAAAGGTGACCTGGTAACAATATAAGCTCTTTTACTGGGGGATGCAGTGATTGTGGTGGCTCGGTGGTAAAGAAGCCACCTGACAATGCAGGAGATGCGAGTTTGATCCCTGGGTCGGGAAGATCCCCTGGCAAAGGAAATGGCAACCCACTCCAGTATCCTTGCCTGGGAAATCCCATGGACAGAGGAGCCTGGTGGGTGACGGTCCATGGGACTGCAAAAGAATTGGAAATGATTTAGCGATCAAACAACAACAAGCAGGGATTAGGGGAAGAACCCCATTTGGTCAGTACCTATGCCCCTTTTTGTGTATCAGGCAGTTTCTCCAGTGAGGAAGTTTTGGTCTCCAGCCAGGGTGATGTAAGCCTGGTTCCATGCATTATAGGGGGTAAGCAGGGCAAGAGGGATGCAGTATCTCAGTATGGTACTTCACTTTTTGGTTTCAGGTATACTTGAACCCCAAGCCAGAACCTGTCTGAGGGATAACTTCTAGTCTTTTGCAGATTGAGGAAGGTAGTGGTCTGGCTGTGCAAAATCTAGGATACTTTTGAAAATTTTGCATTGACTGGGACAACTCAAATCTATAAATTGCTTTAGTAATAATATTTTAGACCATAAACAAAGTAATCCAATGCCTGGGCCATTTTTGTTTCTTATCTTGAGGCTTAGAAGAGAATAGTAGACAGTACCAGATAATGGTAATTGGGACTAAAGTGACACCCCTACACCCAAGTGGTCTTGGCAAATTTACTGTATCTTTTGTGTAAAAGAAGTAATAATTTTTATAAAACTCATTGCTGTGCCAAGTTTAAGGATGGATTTACATACTCTCCCCTTCCCTGATACCCTTCTGAGATGCTGAGAAGATTCTGTCTAAGGGAAAAGTGTGCACTTTTCTCATTCCTAAACACTTAATTCAGTGTTTCACATTTTCCCAGAGACAGCCAGTGTGCAGGGTCCTTTCAAAGGCAACCTTTTTATAGTCCTTGGTCTCCTTAAGATCAATAGGACCTTCTAAGATATATGTTCTTTTCTGAGTATTGCAGATTGCAGTTCTCTAATAATAGCAGTTTTATTTTGGTGGATCATGTGTCACTCAAAACAGCAGAATACCCACTGGACCCACAGCTCACCTAATTGTTTTCAATGGATGGTGTTTTAATATGTTACAAAGTTGTGTATAGCCATTTCTTATGCCTTAGAGCAGTGGCTCTCAAACATTTTGACCCAGACCTCAGTATGAAAAAATTTACCTTGCTACACATACACACACACGCATACCTGAACCTAGTTTGAAGAAATAATACCTTTATGACAAGTGTTATACTCTCATATCTTCTTTTATATTTAAATTTAGAATGTTGTATCCCACAAATGATCTAGTTTGTGAATCATGGCAGTTGTGGTTCTTAAAGTTGGGGAAAGGGGGTATGGTAGATTGTAGACCTTTTGGTACTCTTCTCAGAAGAATGCCCACACACTCACAGACACAAATTTTTGTATATGTTTTCAGGAGATGTACAGTCTTTAGTTATAAACATGGACTCCCCAGTTCTAAAAACTTCTATGCTGCATAAAATTTGGAGTTATCTAGCTTTTCAATACGTTTCACCCAGCATACCGAATATCATCAACTTTACAGTCCCATCTGCCCTTCCTCCTTTTCTGTTGCTGGGTGTTAATACAGGGTTTTAGGCCAGAGAGACCACATAATAAATAATGCTTCCTCTTGTGTATCAAGGTTAAAAGTCTCAGAGGATCCATATTCTTTCTGGGCATGCAGTTATCTTTGTGGTATTTAGAGACACTGCACAGTAACTAGAGAGACTTGCTTCGAATATGTCAGAAGCCATTGTGTCCTTTGCAGAGCTGCTCCTTGTCTCTGCATATCAGACGCTTAGCAACTGTAGGCTGATTACCTGCCCACCTTCACTTTAAGTTGAGAAAGTTATTTATTACCAGTTACCTTCCCCAAATAGATGGCAAATAGATGGGGAAGCAATGGAAACAGTGATAGACTTTATTTTGGGGGGCTCCAAAATTACTGCAGATCGTCGCTACAGCCATGAAATTAAAAGACACTTGCTCCTTGGAAGAAAAGTTATGACCATCCTAGATAGCGTATTAAAAAGCAGAGACATTACTTTGCCAACAAAGGTCTGTCTAGTCAAGGCTATGATTTTTCCAGTGGTCATGTATGGATGTGAGAGTTGGACTATAAAGAAAGCTGAGCACCAAAGAATTGATGCTTTTGAACTGTGGTGTTGGAGAAGACTCTTGAAAGTCCCTTTGACTGCAAAGGAATGCAACCAGTCCATCCTAAAGGAAATCAGTCCTGAATAGTCATTGGAAGGACTGATGCTGAAGAACTGACTGACTCATTTGAAAAGACCCTGATGCTGGGAAGGATTGAATGTGGGAGGAGAAGAGGATGACAGAGGATGAAATGGTTGGATGGCATCACCAACTCAATGGATACAAGTTTGAGTAAACTCCAGGAATTGGTGATGGACAGGGAGTCCTGGTGTGCTGCAGTCCATGGGGTCACAAAGAGTCAAACACGGCTGAGCAACTGAATGAACTGAACCTTCCCCAAGTGTTCTTTGTAATCACCACCTGACATTTCAAATGGAGCCACAGCTTTGTTGTATGTACTTCTGTCCCCCCCACTGCTGCTTTCACTTTTCATGCTTTCTACCCTTCCTTCCACAGAAGTTTATTGAGTTTTTCCTACATTCCAGGCTTTGTGAATGCAAGGAGTAATACAGGGGTAGGAAAAATCCTATCTGTGTATGCCTGGCCACCCTTGCCTTGCTCCTCTAGGACCTCTGCTATGTGGTCAGTTTTCCCTGGCCACCATCCTAGGGCTTCATGGCAGTCCTGCTGCTGACTTCCTGATTTATTGGGGTTGAGTATTTAACTGTTTCTTGCCCACACTGGAAATTTTCATCTGCAATTTTTTCTCTGCCTGGAACTACAAGCACACACATATATTTTCTTGTGCACTTTTTCTTTTGCCTAGCACCAAAAAAATGCATACTGTCTTTTAAAATAAAAATGTAAATATGCAAATTAAAAAATGTCATTTCTGCTGTTGGTATGTTCTGAGTCACTATTTTAGAACTAACATCATGGGAAAATGGTGTTAATGTGCAAAACTCACCCCTAATATTAAGAGGATCTTTGAAAGATGTCTTAATAATGGGGAAATTTTCAACTGATAAAATACAGGCTCACAGCATTTGAAACATTATTAGTATTCTTTCATGAGCAGACATCAATCTCAGAAATCTTGTGTACAAGCATGATAAATTTGGTCTGTATTACACTCTGATAAAATATCAAAAGAATTCTATTTACTTCACTTCGTTATGAATGTGAAATATTTATATATTTTTGCAATAACTTCCACAGCAGTTGGAACAAAATCTAATACATTGTTAATGGTGTAGTTAAAAATGTGTGCATTATATCCCTATTTGGTTGCAATTATCCAACAGTTTTTTTTTTTTTTTTTTGAGAAGATTCTTAAAACTTGTTTATTTTGTAGTCAGGTTCCACAAGTAAATGCCCATGGTAAACATCTCTAATCAATCATAACATTCTTCCTCACTGAACCTGGACAGTTTCACATCCTCTTCAACATGGTGATGCAGGTGGTGAACTGAGTGCCTGTGAGATGAAAGCTATTTATCATATTTCTTTTGCACTTTAACCATTAGTATCAACAGGAGTTACCAAAAGTTCTGAAGTTTGGAAAAGGGAAGCTATATTGAAGTAGAATAATATAGTGGTGTAGTCAAGGGTTGGCAAACTTTGTTGGCAGAGGGCCAGATTTTAGGTAATTTCGGTATTTTTAGGCTTTATGGATCACAGAAGTAGACATAGGCACTATCTAAATGAACGAGCGTGGCTATATTCGAATAAAACTTTATAAAAACCGGCGGCAGGCCAGACTTGGCCAGCAAACCAGTTGCTGTTTTCAATCACTGCTGTTCAAAGTCCATCTATGGACAAGTGGTGTAAACACTACCTGTATGCTTCTTGGAAATGAAGTTTCTTATTCCACACTCTAGACTTACTGAATCAGAATCTCTGGAGATGGTACCCAGGAATCTGCATGTTTACTAGTTGATAAGGTGATTCTGGTGCTCATTAAAGTTTGAGATCCTCTAGTTTTATATGGCACTTCTTTCAAAGTTACATAGGGCTCAAGTATGAAACTACCCAATGCATTTAATTAATGGCTGATCTTTCATCACTTTTCCTATCTTTCTATGGCGTTTGATCTACTCAAGCTTTATACTTCTTTTTGGGTCATGACTGGGAATTCATGTTCTGCTAGAAAATTACTGATTTCCTCTAGGGTTCAGATTTTTTGCTGTGGTGGCTCTAAAACATTTCTGCAATTTTTAAAACAGTTCTGTTAAGGCTTGGATTTATGTTCACTCCCTTTGGATCTAGGTAGGATTATGGTTACTTCAGCCAATAGAATATGGTGGAAGTGATACTATGTAACTTCCAAGGCTGGTTCAGAAAAGGTCACACACCTTTTATCCAGTTCTCAGGGGGTCTTTCTCTGGGAGAAGTCTGCTGCCAAATAAGTCTGATCGCTCTGAGCCCACTGTTCAGGAGAGGCCATGTGTAAGCTCCTAGCTATCCACCAGCATCTATTGCCCTCCAGTTGAGTGAGCCATGCTGGACACATAGTCTAGTTGAACTTTCAGATGATGACAACTCAGCTAGCATATCAAGGCAGTCACAGGAAAGACTCTAGCCTAGATGAGCCTTCCCTGACTGATAAAATTTGTGAGCATAATAAAATAATTATTGCTTTAAGCCACTGATTTTGGGGTACTTTGTTATGCAATAATTGTGACTAAGAAAATTACTGTAGAATTGGAAGTATTATTGTTTTATAATTATTTTAATGGCTTTCTCATCTGTGCTTATGATTTCTTTTATACTCTGAATCTTTTATATATATTTTTTCCTCTGTTTCTTTTCTATTACAGTTTATTACTAGATATTAAATATAGTTCCTTGTGCTATACAGTAGGTCCTTGCTGTTTATCTGTTTTACATAGGGTGGCATGCATCTGTTAACCTCATACTCCCAATATATCCCTCCCCACCTTCCCCTTAGCCATAATTTTTTTCCTATGCCTGTGAGTCTGTTTGTTTTGTAAAAAAGTTCATTTGTATCACTTTTTTAGATTCCACAGGTAAGTGATCCATATCATATCTGTCTTCATCTGACTTACTTCACTTAGTATAATAAGCTCTATATCCATTCAAGTTGCTGCAAATGTAACTTTATTCTTTTTTACGGCTGAGCAGTATTCCATTGTGATGTATGCACCACATCTTCTTTATCGGTTCATCTGTTGGTGGACACTGAGGTGCGTCCATGTCTTGACTGTTGTAAATAGTTCCACTTTGAACATGGGTATGTATGTATCTTTTTGAATTAGAACTTTCATGTTTTCCAGATATATGCCCAGGAGTGGGATTGCTGGATCATATGGCAACTCTATTTTTAGCTTTTCAAGACACCTCCATACTGTTTTCCATAGTGACTGTACCAGTTTACATTCCCACCAACAGTGTAAGAAGGTTCTCTTTTCTCTGTATTCTCTCCAGCATTTGTTATTTGTAGACTTTTTGATGATGGCCATTTGCACTGGAGTGAGGTGGTAACTTGTAGTTTTGATTTTAGCAACAAAGGTCCGTCTAGTCAAGGCTATGGTTTTTCCAGTGGTCATGTATGGATGTGAGAGTTGGACTGTGAAGAAAGCTGAGCGCCGAAGAATTGATGCTTTTGAACTGTGGTGCTGGAGAAGAGCACCACAGTGCTCTTGCGAGTCCTTTGGACTGCAAGGAGATCCAACCAGTCCATCCTAAAGGAGACCAGTCCTGGGTGTTCATTGGAAGGACTGATGCTGAGGCTGAAACTGCAATATTTTGGCCACCTCATGTGAAGAGTACACTCACTGGAAAAGACACTGATGCTGGGAGGGGTTGTGGGCAGGAGGAGAAGGGGACAACAGAGGATGAGATGGCTGGATGGCATCACTGACTCGGTGTACATGAGTTTGGGTGAACTCCGGGAGTTGGTGATGGATAGGGAGGCCTGACGTGCTGTGATTCATGGGGTTGCAAAAAGTCAGGCAGGACTGAGTGACTGAACTGAACTGAATGATTAGCGATGTTGAGCATCTTTTCATATGCCTTTTGATCATCTGTATGTCTTCTTTGGAAAAATATCTAGTTAGGTCTTCTGCCTATTTTTTTATTGTTATTGAGCTGTTTGTATATTTTAAAAATTAAGCCCTTGTTGGTCTTATCATTTGCAAAATATTTTCTCCCAGTCCATAGGTTATCTTTTCATTTTGTTTATGATTTCCTTTGGTGTGCAGAAACTTGTAAGTTCGATTAGATCTCATTAAAAAAAATTTTTGCTTTTATTTCTATTACCTTGGGGTACTGACCTAGGAAAACATCACTATGATTTATGTTGGAAAATGTTTTACCTATGTTCTTTTCTAGGAGTTTTATGGTTTCATGGCTTATATTTACATCTTTAAGCTAATTTGAGCTTAATTTTGTGTATGGTGTGAGGCATGAGATGGTGGATAGTATCACCGACTTGATGGACATAAGTTTGAGCAAGCTCCAAAAGTTGGTGATGGACAGGGAGGCCTGGCGTGCTGCAGTCCATGGGGTTGCAAAGAGTTGGACACAGCTAAGCAACTGAAATGAGCTGAGCTGATGATGTGAGGGAGTGATCTAACTTCATTGATTTACATGTGGCTATCCAACTTTCCCAACACCACTATCTTATCTCTTTTGTATATTATAGCATCCTTTGTTGAATATTAATTGACCAGAGGTGTGTGGGTTTATTCCTGGGCTCTCTAGTCTGTTCCATTGATCTATATATCTGTTTTTGTGACAATACTGTGCTGTTTTGACTACCATAGCATTCTGGTATTATCTGAAATCTGGAAACATTATGCCTCCAGCTTTGTTTTTTCATTAGAAAAAACATTTCATCAGAATTGCCAAAGCAGTTCTAGTCTTTTGTCATTCTGTATACATCTTAGGATTACTTGTTCCAGTTCTGTGACAAATATTATTTGATAGGAATCATGTTAAATCTGTATATTGTTTTGGGTAGTGTGGCCATTTTAACTAAATTATTCCAGTCCAAGAACAAGGGATATCTTTCTGCTTCCTTGAATCATCTTTGATATCCTTTATCATTGTTTGATTCTCTGTGTATAAGCCTTTCACCTCCTTGGTTAGGTTTATTCTTAGGTATTTATGTGATTTTAAATGAGGTTGTTTTTATTCTTTCTGATATTTCATTGTTAGTATAAAGAAATGCAACAGATTTCTGTATATTAATCTTGTATCCTGATACCTTGCTGAATTCATTTATCAGTTCTAATAGTTTTTGATAGGGTATCATGTCATCTTCATGTAAGGATAATTTTACCTCTTATCTTCCAATTTGGACACTTTTTATTTCTTATCTAATTGCTGTGGCTAGGACTTCCCGTGCAATGTCGAATAGAAATGGTAAGAGTGGGCATCCTTTTCTTGTTACAGAATTTAGTGGGAAGGCTTTCAGCTTTCCACTATTGAGTATTATGTTGGCTGTGGGTTTGTCAGAAATGGCTCCTATTATTTTGAGATATGTTCCCTCTATACCCACTTTTGGTAGAGTATTAATATTTATCATGAATGGATGGCTAATTTTATCAGATGCTGTTTCATTGTCTATTGAGATGAACAAACAAAACCTAAAGTCAGCAGAAGGAAGGCAATAAGAAAGATCAGAGAGTAAATAAATAAAATAAAGTTTAAAAAGATAGAAAAAAATCAATAAAACCAAGAGCTGTTTTTTTGAAAGGAAAAGCAAAATAGACAAACCCCTGGCCAGGCTCACCAAGAAGAGTGGACCCAAATAAAATAAGAAATGAAAGAGGAGAAATTACAGCCAATATCACAGAAATGAAAAATACCATAAGAAAATGTTATGAACAGTTATATGCCAACAAAGTGGGCAAGGTAGAAGAAACGTTTCTGGAAGCATACAGTCTGCTAAAACTGAATCTAGAAGAAACAGATAATTTGAACAGACCAATGACTAGAAGAGAAATATAATTTGTGAAAAACAAACCAAACCAAAAAAAACCTCCCTGCAAACAAGAGTCCAGGACTATATGTTTTCACAGGGAGATTCTACCAAATATAGAAAGAACATACACCTTTCTCAAACTCTTCCAGAAGATTGAAGAGGAGGGGATATACCCAAAGTCATTCTATGAAGCCATCATTACCTTGATACTAAAAGCAGACAAAGATACTGTCAAAAAAGAAAATTACAGGTCAATATTTTTGAAGACTATAGATGCAAAAATCCTTAGCAAAATATTAGCAGATTGAATCCAACAACACATAAAAAAGATCATACACCATGATCAAGTTGAATCATATATATATCTTGATTTTCTTTATTTCTTTATCTTATTAATCATGTTAAAGAATCAGTTTTTAGATTTATTCATTTTCTATTTGAGATATTTGTTTTATTAATTGAAGCTTTACTCTTTTCATCTTTTCTTTCTGCTTTCTATTTATTTGTTCTTTTCCTAGTTGCTAAATGTGACCACTAATTTTCTTTTTCATTTTTCTTCTTTTATAAGAAAAGCATTTGAAGCCATATAGTTTCTTCTGACTATAACTTTCACTGTTCCCCATAATTTGGTAGGAAACATTTTGCTGTTCATAGTTTCCTTGAGAGTTTGTAATTTCAGTATTGTTTTTCCTTTTATCAAAGCATTTTGGAAAATATTTCTAAATTTCCAAATAGTTTTTTTCCTTTACTAAGGGAGGAAAGGGTCTTTCATTTATCCAACATATATAATAAGTACATATTTCTCTACTACTACAAGAAAATAATATTCTGTTTTCCACACCAAGACCCTCTCTTCTTCCTTTACCACTGAGTTTGTCTTTTCCTTTAGGATGCTTTTAATTCCTGATACCCCACATGAGAAGTTTAAATACTTTTCCTTCTACTGTCTCCACAGGCCTGTCTTCTCAAACCTAAGTTGCATTAACAAAAAATAGTTTAGTAAGTTGTTTCAGCCCATGATTAGTTTTTTATTCTTTGCTTAGTGTTTCAAGGTACCTTGATGCTCCCCACGTTCTTGTCTCCTTGGATGCAAAGGCTTTCTTCCATCCTAGGGAGCAGGAGGGACATAGCACACTTCTTTAGTCCCCACCTTCACTAGCCTCAGGACCTAGTGGAAAATACTTAATAAATAAATAAATAATGTACTTATTTTAATTCTGTCCCAATTTTGTATATATTTTATGGTTCAGATGTTCTGTTTAGACTGTTGATTTCATTGACAATTTTGGAATGAAATATTCCTGTAAATATAAAGAAAGGAAATCAACTGCAGCTAACAACAGAATTTCAGAAAAAAAATCTGCCTCATTGACTACGGATCACAACAAACTAGAAAATTCTTAAAGTGATGAGAATACCAAATCACCTTAACTGCCTCCTGAGAAACCTGTATACAGGTCAAGAAACAACAGTTAGAACCGGACATGGAACAATGGCCTGGTTCAAAATTGGGAAAGGAGTATGGCAAGGCTGTATATTGTCACCCTGATTATTTAACTTCTATGCAGAGTACATCATGCAAAATGCTGGACTGCATGAAGCACAAGCTGGAATCAAGATTGCAGGAAGAAATATCAACAACCTCAGATATGCAGATGATACCACTCTAATGACAGAAAGTGAAGAGTAACTAAAAAGCCTCTTGATGAAGGTGAAAGAGGAGAGTGAAAAAGCTGGCTTAAAACTGAACATTCAAAAAATGAGGATCATGGCATTTGGTCCCATCACTTTACATTAAATAGATGGGGAAACAATGGAAACAGTGACAGACTTTATTTACATGGGCTCCAAAATCACTGCAGATGGTGACTGCAGCCATGAAATTAAAGGATGCTTGCTCCTTGGAAGAAAAACTGTGACAAACCTAGACAGTGTATTAAGAAGCAGAGTTTTGTTTTCTTGTTTCAAAGGTGTATCAACTATTTGTTATTTGTTAAATGTGATCTAAAATTTAATAAACCATAATTTGGGTTTGATAAATTAGTTTTTGATTACCTAAGTTGAAAGAGCCATCTTGTATTTTATATCTTTCCATCTTGTATTTTATACCTTTGTTTTCTGTCTTGCATGGAAACTATTTGTATATATGCCATATTATTTCTTTTTAGATTGAAATGATCTAGGACTTTACTATTTTGTTTCTTTTATAAGGCTCATAATTCCTCACAGATAGTAGAACTTGATATTATTATTCAATAAATGATTGAATAAATGGATATAATTGCCATTGTGATAATAGTAAAGTGATTATAGTTATGATCATAAATTTACCATGGTAACTTTTTATTATTATATAGACTATATATTTTTGGATATAATTGAAATATAGTATATAGTACATACAAAGCTGAATTCTGTTCATCTGTGAATCTCATATTTAGATACTGGATAGCTCTTTCAGCATCTGGATATGGCAAAATCAATGACTTAAGCAGTAATTTACCAATTCAATGCAGATTAAACATGTTTATGTGATAAATTATTACTTCTCCTTTTGTCTTTCCAAAGCATATAGAACAGATTTGGGCCAAGTTTTGAAGCTGTTTTGCATGCGTGTGCTAAGTCGCTTCAGTCATGTCCAGCTCTTTGCAACCCTATGGACTGTAGCCTACCAGGCTCCTCTGTGCATGGGATTCTCAAGGCAAGGATACTGGAGTGGGTTGCCATGCTCTCCCCCAGGGGACCTTCCTGACCCAGGGATCAGACCCGTGGCTCCTGTAGCTCCTGCATTGCAGGCAGATTCTTTTCCTGCTGAGCCACTCGGGAAGCCCATGAAGCTGCTTACCAATGCCATATAGTGGTGGGGTAGTGGGGAAACTGTGTGGCAGACTTAAGGTAAAACTGGGGCTTGGAGAACACCTGAGCACCTTGGAAATGTAAGTAGAGGTAAAGGCAGGTGCTCTGAACAGTGAGTGGACTAGTGACAGGGCATTGAGAACTCTGTGGTGTTTGGCGCTTATCCTAGAAGAGAGTAAAGGGACAAGAGAAACAACATTGTCTAATTAACAAATCAGATAACACCTGTCAAGTTTATGTCTAAGCTTTACCATTAGTTAGTGTATTGAATCTTTTAACAGCTTGTCTTCCACCCGCATTGGGAAAATAGTAGTATAAAGGAGACTCAGTTCAGTTCAGTCACTCAGTCGTGTCTGACTCTTTGCGACCCCATGAATCGCAGCATGCCAGGCCTCCCTGTCCATCACCAACTCCTGGAGTTTACTTAAACTCATGTCTATCAAGTCGGTGATGCCATCCAGCCATCTCATACTCTGTTGTCTTTTTCTCCTCCTGCCCCCAATCCCAGCATCAGGGTCTTTTTAAATGAGTCAACTCTTCGCATGAGGTGGCCAAAGTATTGGAGCTTCAGCTTTAGCATCAGTCCCTCCAATGAACACCCAGGACTGATCTCCTTTAGGATGGACTGGTTGGATCTCCTTGCAGTCCAATGGACTCTCAAGAATCTTCTCCAACACTACAATTCAAAAGCATCAATTCTTTGGCGCTCAGCTTTCTTCATAGTCCAACTCTGACATCCATACATGACCACTGGAAAAACCATAGCCTTGACTAGATGGACTTTGTTGGCAAAGTAATGTCTCTGCTTTTTAATATGCTATCTAGGTTGGTCATAACTTTCCTTCTAAGGAGTAAGCGTCTTTTAATTTCATGGCTGCAGTCACCATCTGCAGTGATTTTGGAGCCCCCCCACAAATAGTCTTGACACTGTTTCCACTGTTCCCCATCTATTTCCCATGAACTGATGGGACCTGTTGCCATGATTTTCATTTTCTGAATGTTGAGCTTCAAGCCAACTTTTTCACTCTCCTCTTTCCCTTTCATCAAGAGGCTCTTTAGTTCCTCTTCACTTTCTGCCATAAGGGTGGTGTCATCTGCATATCTGAGGTGATTGATATTTCTCCTGGCAATCTTGATTCCAGCTTGTGCTTCTTCCAGCCCAGTGTTTCTCATGATGTACTCTGCATAGAAGTTCAGTAAGCAGGGTGACAATATACAGCCTTGATGTACTCCTTTTCCCCATTTGGAACCAGTCTGTTGTTCCATGTCCAGTTCTAACTGTTGCTTCCTGACCTGCATACACATTTCTCAAGAGGCAAGTCAGGTGGTCTAGCATTCCCATCTCTTGAAGAATTTTCCACAGTTTATTGTGATCCACACAGTCAAAGGCTTTGGCATAGTCAATAAAGCAGAAATAGATGTTTTTCTGGAACTCTCTTCCTTTTTCCTTGATCCAGCAGATGTTGGCAATTTGATCTCTGGTTCCTCTGCCTTTTCTAAAACCAGCTTAAACATCTGGAAGTTCACGGTTCATGTATTACTGAAGCCTGGCTTGGAGAATTTTGAGCATTACTTTACTAGCGTGTGAGATGAGTGCAATTGTGTGGTAGTTTGAGCATTCTTAGCATTGCCTTTCTTTGGGATTGGAATGAAAACTGACTTTTTCCAGTCCTGTGGCCACTGCTGAGTTTTCCAAATTTGCTGGCATATTGAGTGCAGCCCTTTCACAGCATCATCTTTCAGGATTTGAAATAGCTCAACTGGAATTCCATCACCTCCACTAGCTTTGTTCGTAGTGATGCTTTCTAAGGCCCACTTGACTTCACATTCCAGGATGTCTGGCTCTAGGTGAGTGATCATACCATTGTGATTATCTGGGTCATGAAGATCTTTTTTGTACAGTTCTTCTGTGACTTCTTGCCACCTCTTCTTAATATCTTCTGCTTCTGTTAGGTCCATACCATTTCTGTCCTTTATCGAGCCCATCTTTGCATGAAATGTTCCCTTGGTATCTCTAATTTTCTTGAAGAGATCTCTAGTCTTTCTTGTTCTGTTGTTTTCCTCTATTTCTTTGCATTGATCACCGAAGAACGCTCTCTTTTCTCTCCTTGCTATTTGGTACTCTGCATTCAGATACTTATATCTTTCCTTTTCTCCTTTGCTTTTTGCTTCTCTTCTTTTCACAGCTATTTGTAAGGCCTCCTCAGACAGCCATTTTGGTTTTTTGCATTTCTTTTTCTTGGGGATGGTCATGATCCCTGTTTCCTGTACAATGTCACAAACCTCATTCCATAGTTCATCAGGCACTCTGTCTATCAGATCTAGTCCCTTAAATCTATTTCTCACTTCCACTGTATAATCATAAGGGATTTGATTTAGGTCATACCTGAATGGTCTAGTGGTTTCCCCTGCTTTCTTCAATTTAAGTCTGAATTTGGCAATAAAGAGTTCATGATCTGAGCCACAGTCAGCTGGTCTTGTTTTTGTTGACTGTATAGAGTGTCTCCATCTTTGACTGCAAAGAATATAATCAATCTGATTTCAGTGTTGGCCATCTGGTGATGTCCATGTGTAGAGTCTTCTCTTGTGTTGTTGGAAGAGGGTGTTTACTATGACCAGTGTGTTCTCTTGGCAAAACTCTATTAGTCTTTGCCCTGCTTCGTTCTGCATTCCAAGGCCAAATTTGCCTGTTACTCCAGGTGTTTCTTGACTTCCTACTTTTGCATTCCAGTCCCCTATAATGAAGAGGACATCTTTTTTAGGTGTTAGTTCTAAAAGGTCTTATAGGTCTTCATTGAACAGTTCAACTTCAGCTTCTTCAGTGTTACTGGTTGGGTCATAGGCTTGAATTACCGTCATATTGAAAGGAGACTAACTATCACCAATTCTTAATTCCTAGTGTTTGAATTTCCATTCAAGTCCATAGTTGTATGCAGTGGATCCTAGGTGACCCAGTCAACTTATTATTTTTTTGTGTGTTCCCACAATACCAACCTTTATTGAGCACTTAATTTATTCTCCTTTGTGTTAAAATTCAGTTCAGTTCAGTTCAGTCACTCAGTCATGTCCAACTATTTGCAATCCCATGGACTGCAGAAAGCCAGGCCTCCCTGTCCATCATCAACTCCTGTAGTTTACTCAGACTCATGCCTGTTGAGTCAGTGATGCCATCCAACCATCTCATCCTCTCTCATCCCCTTCTCCCGCCTTCAATCTTTCCCAGCATCAGGGTCTTTTCGAATGACTCAACTCTTCACATCAGGTGGCCAAAGTATTGGAAAGTGTTAAAATTAGTAGGTCACATGTCCAGATTTGTATTTTTCAATGCCAATTTGGTCAAACTTTGGACTATGACCATTACTGGGTGGGAAAATCAATTTAGTAGAGTGATAATAGGGTGATGTGACAAGAGTTTTTAAAAATTGGGACTAGAATAGATAAGAATAACAAATAGAGTGTATTATAAATATTAGGGGTATTTTCAATTAATAGTCAATTTCATTGTATATACACATGTGTATTAGTTCTTAATGTGAAAGTATTCTTTGCTATTATGGGTTTGACATGGATATGCATTATCTTTCCTCCTTCACTGTTACCTTTACCTTTCTCTTTACCACAGAACTTACCAATGAATAGATAGAACTTAACAAAGAATCTTTTCTGGGCATAAGGTGAAGCATTTGGTCATGATTTAGACTCATTCCCTGTTCCATTACCCTACAATGTGTATTGAGGGCTTATAATTCATTAGGCACTAGTGTAAGCATTTAATCCTCATAATAACCTATGAAATGCGCTCTATGATCCCAAGTTATTGATGAGGAAACTAAAGTACAAAAGTAGATTAAGTAGATTAAAAACACAAATTTAATAAGTGCCCAAGACTTGAACCTAGGCAGTCCGTGATGTAATGCAAAGAATATAGCATTGTTCACGGGCAGAGAGCTAAGCTAGAGGGTTAGTTGGCCTAGGGTTTTGCTAAGGCTCTTTCTTGGGGTAAGGCTGCCGGAGAAAAGACTGCACATAGTCTTTTTTTGTATGACTGGGCCCTGAAATTAGGTTAAACTATAAGATAGACTGAATTCCTGCTTTTTAATTAATATTTTGATGCCTTGTGGACGGAGCTTGAGATAAGTGGCCATATGTCTTGCCTTTTAAGAATTCATATTTAGTCTGCCCCCATCAAGTTACTTAATTTAATCTTGGCAACTTTTCAGGGACAACTTAATATTTGGAAATTTTACCAGTTTAAAGTGTTTTACTCCATGGTTGCACAACCATCACTACCTTATAATTCTAGAACATCTTAGTCCCCCAGAGAACCTCATACCGATTAGTAATCACATCACATTGCCACCTTTTCCCCTTTCCCTGGGTCCTGACCATACACTATTCTACTTTCTATCTGTATGGATTTGCCTCTTCTGGACATTTCTTATCAATAGAGTCATTTAATATATAGTCTTTGAATCTGGCTTCTTTAATTTATCATTTTATTTTCAAGGTTAATCCACATTGTACATGTATCAGTGGCTGAATTATATATATATATATATATATATCACATACCACATATTGTTTATTCATCAGTTGATAGATATTTAGATTGTTTCTAACTTTTCTAGCACTGTGAATAGTGCTGCTTTGTTCCATTATGTATAAGTTTTGTGTAATATGTTTTCAGTTCTCCTGGATCTATACCTAAGAGTTGTTGGGTGATATGGTGACTGTTTCCTGAAGAGATCTCTGGTCTTTCCCCTTTTGTTATTTTCTTCTAATACTAAGCAGTATTCACTGAAGAAGGACTTCTTGTCTCTTCTAGCTATTTTTTGGAATTCTGTATTAATTGGATGTACCTTTCCCCCTCTCCTTTGCTTTTTGCTTCTCTTCGTTCTTCTGCTATTTGTAAAGCCCCCTCGATAATCACTTTTCCTTCTTGCTTTTCTTTTTCTTTGGGATGGTTTTGTTCGCTGCCTCCTGTATAATATCATGGACCTCTGTTGTAGTTCTTTGGGCACACTGTTAACTAGATCTAGTCCCTTGGATTAGTTTGTTACCTCTACTGTGCATTCATACGGGATTTAAGTCATACCTGGCTGGCCTATTGTTTTTCCCAGTTTTCTTTAGTGTAAGCCTGAATTTTGCTATGAGAAGCTGATGATCTGAGCCACAGTCAGCTGCAGGTCCTGTTTTTGCTGACTGTATTCAGCTTCTCCATCTTCGGCTACAAAAAAAATTGGAAACATCATGGGAGCATTCCACCCAAAGATGGGCACAATAAAGGATAAACATGGTAGCGATCTAGTAGACAATGAAGAGATCAAGAAGAGATGGAAAGAAGACATGAAAGAACTGTATAAAAAGATCTTAATGAACCAGATTACTACGATGGTGTGGTTAGTCACCCAGAGCCAGACATTCTGGAGTGTGAAGTCAAGTGGGCCTTAAGTAGCATGGCTGTTAATAAAGCTAGTGGATATGATGAAATTCTAGCAGAACTATTCAGATCCCTAAAGGATGATGTCATCAAAGTTTTGTATTCATAATGTCAGAAAATCTGGAAGACCCAGCAGTGGCCACAGGACTGAAAAAGATCAGTCCTCATTCCAATTCCTGAGAATGGTAGTACCAAAGAATGTGCTAATCAGTGGACAGTTGTACTCATCTCCCATGCTAATAAGGTCATGCTTAAAATGTTGCATGCTAGGCTTCAGCAGTATGTGAACCAAGAAATTCCAGATGGCCAAACTGGGTTTAGAAAAGAAAGAGAAACCAGAGATCAAATTGCCAACATTCGCTGGATTATAGAGAAAGTAAGAGAATTTCAGAAAAATATCTATTTCTGTTTCATCGACTATGCTTAGAGCCTTTGTGTGGATCGTGACAAACTGGAAAGCTCTTAGAGAGATGGGAGTGCCCAGACCATCTTACCTGTCCACTGGGAAATCTGTATGCAAGTCAAGAAGCAACAGTTAGAACCCTGTATGAAACAACTGATTGGCCCAAGATTGAGAAAGGAGTACAACAGGGCTGTCTGCTGTCACTCTGTTTGTTTAATTTATACGCTCAGCACATCATGAGAAATGTCAGGCTGGATGAGTTACAAGCTGGAATCAAGATAGGCAGGAGAAACATCAACAACCTCAGATATGCAGATGTTACCACTCTCTAATGGCAAAAATCAAAGAGCAACTAAAGAGCCTCTTGATGAGGGTGAAGGAGGAGAGTGAAAGAGCCAGCTCAAGACTAAACATTGAAAAAACTAAGATCATGGCATTTGATCCCATAACTCCATGGCAAATAGAAGGGGAAAAGATGGAAACAGTGAAAGGTTTCCTTTTCTTGGGCTCCAAAATCACTGCAGAATGGTGACTGCAGCCATGAAATCAGAAGACAGTTGCTTCTTGGCAGGAAAGTGATGACAAACCTAGACAGTGTGACATTACTGTGCCAACAAAGGTCCATATAGTCAAGGATATGGGCTTCCCAGTGGCCATGCATGGTTGTGAGAGCTGGATGGTAAAGAAGGAAGAATGCCAAAGAATGATACCTTCGAACTGTGGTGCTGAAAAAGACTCCTGAAAGAAGACTCCCTTGAACAACAAGGAGATCAAACCAGTCAATCTTAAGGGAAATCAACCCTGAATATTCACTGGAAGGACTGATGCTGAAGCTGAAGCTCCAGTATTTTGGTCATCTGATGCAGGCAAACAACTCATGGAAAAGTCCCTGATGCTGGGAAAGATTGAGGGCAGAAGGAGAAAAGGGCATCAGAGGATGAGATGGCTGGCCGGCATCACCAACTCAGTGGATATGAGTTGAGCAAGTTCCAAGAGATGGTGAAGGACAGGGAAGCCTGGCATGCTGCAGTCCATGGGGTCACAAAGAGTCAGACATGACTAGGTGACTGAACAACAACAACATGGTAACTCTTTAATTCTGGAGAAAATACCAAATTGTTTTCCATGGCTATACCATTTTATTGATACATTCCCACCAGCTATGCCATTTTACATTTCAGTTATTTCATACTCTCTCCAGCACTTATTGTCTGGTTTTGTTTGTTTAACTGTAGCCATCCTGGTGAGTATGAGGTGATATCTCACTGTGGTTTTCATTTGCATTATAATAATGACTAAAGAAATTGAGTGTCTATTCATGTGCTTACTGGTATTTGTATATCTTCTTTGATAAATTAGAGTTTTTGATTACCCACATTGGAAAAGCTTGCTCTTTCCATCTTGTGCTTTGTACTTTTGTTTTCTGCCTTGCACTGAAATTATTTGTATATATTCCATTTGTTTCCTTTTATATTGAAAGGATCTTTTTTTCCAAGATTATTTTGGCTATTCTGTATCCCTTGCATTTCCATATGAATTTTAGGATTGTCAATTTCTGCAAAAAAGAAAAAGACAATTGGAAGAGGATAGTGATTGCATTGAATTGGCAGATCAGTTTTGTGGAATATTGCCGTGTTAACAATATTAGGTTTTCCAGCCATGAAGACAGTGCCCTTTCATTTGTTTCTTAAATTTCTTTTGACAGAGTTTTTTTTTTGTTGTTTGTTTGTTTTCATATACAGATCTTGTACTTATTTTGTTATTTAGTCATGTTTTTTAATATTATTGCATTGAACCACTTTCTTAATTTAATTTTCTGATTTTTCACTTTTGGTGTATAGAAATACAACTGATTTACATATATTGATCTTAAATCCTGAAGCCTTCATTAGTTTATTAGTGAGTATATGTATGTGTATTCCTTAGAATGTTCTATATACATGATCATGTTATTTGTAAATAGAGATAATTTTTTATTTTTCCCATTCTAATCTGGATACTTTTTATTTTATTTTCATGTTTAGTACCCTTCAGGCTAGAACTTCCAGTACAATATTAAATAGGAGTGGTGAGGGTAGGCATCCTTGACTTGTTCCTGATTTGGGGAGAAAAGTTTTCAGTCTTTCACCATTAACTATGATGTCAGCTATGGGTATTTTGTGTTCCCTTTGTCAGTTTGAAAAAATTCCCTTCTGTTCCTTGTTTGTTGAATTTTTTATCTTGAGAGAATATTGGAATTTGTTTATTTTTTTTTTCTGCAGGTATTGAGATGATCATGAGTTTATTTTCCCTGGATTGTGTTAATATAGTGTATTACATTGATTTCATATGTCAAACCAACCTTGCATTCCTAGGACAACTCTCCTCTCATGGCATTGTGTAATCCTTTTCATATGTTGTTTGATTTAGTATTTTGGTGCTATATGCTGCTGGTACTCTGTTGAGGACTTTTGCACTTACCATCTATCATAAGGAATATTGATCTCTAGCTGTGCGTGTGTGCGTGCATGTGCAAGTATGTGATGTCTTTGATTGTTTTGTTATTAATCTAATACTGGCCTTTGGCTACTCATTTCATTTTTGAAGGACAGTTTTTGCTGGATTTAGAATTCTTTTATTTTTTTTTATTTTTTAAATTTTAAAATCTTTAATTCTTACATGCGTTCCCAAACATGAACCCCCCTCCCACCTCCCTCCCCACAACATCTCTCTGGGTCATCCCCATGCACCAGTCCCAGGCATGCTGCACCCTACGTCAGACATGGACTGGCGATTCAATTCTTACATGATAGTATACCTGTTAGAATTCCCATTCTCCCAAATCATCCCACCCTCTCCCTCTCCCTCTGAGTCCAAAAGTCTGTTATACACATCTGTGTCTTTTTTCCTGTCTTGCATACAGGGTCGTCATTGCCATCTTCCTAAATTCCATATATATGTGTTAGTATACTGTATTGGTGTTTTTCTTTCTGGCTTACTTCACTCTGTATAATTGGCTCCAGTTTCATCCATCTCATCAGAGCTGATTCAAATGAATTCTTTTTAATGGCTGAGTAATACTCCATTGTGTATAGGTACCACAGCTTTCTTATCCATTCATCTGCTGATGGACATCTAGGTTGTTTCCATGTCCTGGCTATTATAAACAGTGCTGCGATGAACATTGGGGTACATGTGTCTCTTTCAATTCTGGTTTCCTCGGTGTGTATGCCCAGCAGTGGGATTGCTGGGTCATAAGGTAGTTCTATTTGGAATTTTTTAAGGAATCTCCACACTGTTCTCCATAGTGGCTGTACTAGTTTGCATTCCCACCAACAGTGTAGGAGGGTTCCCTTTTCTCCACACCCTCTCCAGCATTTATTGCTTGCAGATTTTTGGATCGCAGCCATTCTGACTGGTGTGAAGTGGTACCTCATTGTGGTTTTCATTTGCATTTCTCTGATAATGAGTGATGTTGAGCATCTTGATTTAGAGATTTTTTTTTCCCCAAGAACCTTGAATGTGTCATTCCATTTTCTTCATTCTGTTTCTGATAAGAATACAGCTGTTAATCTTATTGAACGTTTCTTGAATGTGATAAGTCACTTCTCTCTTTCTGAATTCTGTTTGTCTTTTGACAGTTTGGCTAATATATGTCGAGATGTGGATCTTTTTGAGTTTGTTATATTTGGAGTATTTTGAGCTTCTAGATGTGGACATTAATGTTTTTAATCAAGTTTGGAAGTTTTTGACCATTATTTCCTCACATATTCTTTCTTCCCATTTCTGTTTCTCCTTTTCTTCTGAGACTCCCATTATTCATATATTGGTACAGTTGATGGTATCTCCACATGTTTATGAGGCTATGTTTATTTTTCTTTATTCTTTTAACTTTTGTTCCTCAAACTAGGTCAACTTCATTGACATATCTTCAGTTGAGTTCATTGTTTCTTTTTTTCTGCCTGCTCAAATCTGCTATGGAGTATCTCTAATGAAATATTCATTTCAATTATTGTACTTTTCAAATCCAGAATTTGTTTGAGTTTTTAAAAAGTAACTCCTATATCTCATTGATAATCTCTATTTGGCCAGATAACCTCATACTTTCTTTTAGTTCTTTAAACATAGTTTCCTTCAGCTCTTTGAACATATTTAAATTAACTCATTTGAAGTATTTGTTTAATAACATATGGCCTCCTCAGGACCAGTTTATATTGAGTGCTTTTGTTCTTCTGCATGGCCATACTTTCTAGGGTTTTGTGTGTGTGTGTGTGTGTGTGTGTGTGTTTTGCATGGCTAATAATTTTTTGTTGAAAACTCAAAATTTTAAAAACGTAGCAACTTTAGAAATCAGACACTCTCCCATCCCTAGGCTGTTTTTGCTGCCTTGGTTGTTGTTGTAGTAGTTTGTTTAGTGACTTTTCTGAACTAATTATGTGAAGTCTATGTTGTTTGTTTTGTGTGGCCACTGATGTCTCTACTTGTTTAGCTTAGTGGTGACCCAGTGATTAGAAGAGTTTTCCATAAATGCCTGTGACAAACAAATCACCAGTCTTTGCTGAGAAGCTTTATGTTTATGTTGGGGTGTACCTTCAACACTCAGCAAGGTGTGTGACAACTGTTACCCTTCATTTCCTGCTTATGCAGAACCTCAGGGTCAGCCGGAGAATGAGAGCTTAGGGGCTTCTGCACCCTTTATTTTGTTTGGATACAGCCTTATACATGGCTGTTTGTGGTCTCCTAGATTCCCAAGACTATGTTGGAGCTTTTCAAAGCTTGTATGGATTAATATTTCCTAGCTGTTCCTTTCAAGCTTTTTTGGTTAGTCTATTAGTTGCTCCATGTAGTAACCAATTCCTCAGGCAGCCGAGAAGTTAAAACACTTGCTTGTAATTGTTTTCAACAATTGCCCTTTGGGAGAAGGTTTTCTGTATGAGGTGAGTTTTGAGTCAGGCCAAATACAGACTGACTTATAAGTGGGGTCTTCCAGGGAACCAACAGAAAGGTCAAATAATGACAGTTTGTTGGGAATGAGGACTTAAAATGGCTCCAGTTCCCTTCTTCTCTACTCAGTGACTACTAGGATGTACCAGGAATGTGGGCTGTTATTTTTCAAGACTATTGCAGAGATGAGAATGGGGGATAGAACTAAGAGAAGTTAAAATGTCACAAAATGTGCTGTTCTTCCTGAGATACACTATTTATTGATTTAAAGATAAACACTTCCAGTATTGCTGGAAGGCTTTTCCAGAGCTCTGAAAAAGTTTATTCTAAAAAGTTTGTCAGCTTTTTCATTGCTTTTATGGATGAACAAAATTTTGGAGGTCCCTAATCTGCCATTTTTGCCAACAGTACCCCATAGCTTAATTTTTAAATACAATTTTCCAGCCCTCATCTTTCTTAAAAGTTTTAAGCCATTTGGCTTTTGACAGTCTTTCCTTCATTAAATACCGCCCCCTTTTTTTTTGCCTCTATGGTTATTCTTTTCCATTGTTCAGTGGATGCTCTTCCTTGATTATCCTTTAGAAGTTGATGTTTTTGAAAGTTCTGTCCTTGACTCTCTTATGTTTTCATTCCACACATCCTTTCTGGGTGATCTCACCTATACATGATTTCAGTTGCCTCTTGCATGACATAATTCTTAAATACAAGTTTTCAATCTAGATGTCTCTTTTTTTTTTTTTAAGGATATATGGTACTTTTATTAATAAAGTCATGATTATAACAGAGTTTTAGGCATAAATATAAAATTATATCATTTTAAAATCTAACATGATTTACATGAATTATTTGCTAAATATCTCAAATGTGTTAGATATGCATAGTCAAAACTTTTAAGGACTTAGTGGGAAAATAAGAGTTTTTTTCATGCAGTGTTTGAACCATTGAGGTAAAAATGAATCAAAAGATTTTATGATTTATTATTTTTTACCCCCAAGTAAAAGAACTACTAAAAACCATTAATAGCTATTATAGATGACTCTGATTTCATTATACATGTGAAGACATTCAAACATAGGAATTCTACAGCCTCACTTAGTATTTAACATTTAACAGACTTGGTCACCATCTTAGATATATCGTCTCCCCTCCTATATACCCCCATTAAATTCCTATGCAAAATTTTCTTACTAACTTTGACTTTCCTTGCCTTCCTTGTTTGCTACTCTTAAAGACTTCTATCAAGATTGTTAGAATCACTTATCAGTTGATGGTTTTCAGTAATCCTATAATTGACTCTGAGAAATCTGAAAAAGTTTTTTACAGCTTGGATGTTATTATTATTATTATTATTTTTTAATTTATTTATTTTTTTTATTTTATTTTTTTTTATTTTTTATTTATTTATTTTTTTTTAAAATTTTAAAATCTTAAATTCTTACATGCGTTCATCTTTGGACTTATGTAGCCACTGTGTCTTAGACATTTCCACCTCAGTGTCCTCTAACTTTTCTCTTTCTCTCACCATGGTCATAGGCAAGCAGTTTTAAAGTTCTATCACTCTACTTCCTAAATATCTGTAGAATCTATTTTCCCCATCCCTGATGTTGCTTTCCTAATTAAGACTTCATTTCTGTCTTGCTTAAATTGTTATAATACTTTCTTGTCTTTTCATCCCCAGTATTGTTCTGGCTTTCATACATTTTCTATACTGCAGGTAGAATACACCTTATAAAAAGCATATTTCTTTTGGTCACTTCTTCACTGGGTAGACGATAGCTAACAATATAGACACCATCCCTGCTTTCAGGGAACTTTGGATATAGTGAAGGACACAAACAAGTAAGTGACCATGTGCAATTCAGAGTATGATGGAGCAAGTATAGTGCACAAAAGAGAGGCAGACACTCAGCTGGGATTCAGGGTATCAAGAAAATTTCAAAGGAGATGATGCCTAAGCTAAGATCTGCAAGAAGAGTAGAAATTATAACAATGAAGGGAAGAATGGGAAAGAACATTTCCAGGCTAAGAGTACATGTAGAAAGGCCTAGAGAAAGCATAACATCACAAGAAAGAAATTCCATATGTTAGAAAACTTTGCATTGAGGAAGTAGTATGTGTTAAGCCTGAAGAGGTAAACTGAGGCCATATCATACTGAAGTGATTTTTATTAGGAGGAAACATGGTGAGATTTACATACTAGAAAGAACAGTTTGGCTAGAGTATGGCAAATGCTTTGGATGAGAGGATTGATTTGAAATCAAGGTGACCAGTTAGGAAGCTCTTGCATAGTAATCCAGGCAATGGATAATGTTGATGTAGGCATTTGGAATAGAGAAAATTGAATGGATTTGAGAACTGTTTTAGAAATAGAATTGTTGAATGTGGAGACCAAGGGAGAGGGAGAAACTAAGGAAAATTGTATTATTCAGTTAATAAAGCTTTCTATGCCAATAGCTATCTATTTAGAACATAAAGCTGTTTTTAAAAATTGAAGTAGAGTTGATTTACAATGTTGTATTAGTTTCAGGAGTACAGCAAAGTGATTCAGATATCTTTATTTATCTATGAGGATTCTTTTCTATAATAAATTATTATATTGAATATAGTTCCCTATATATTTACTATTTGTTTAAATATCCCCTATGTACTATATAGTTATAGTAAATCTTTGTGTTTTTTAAAATCAATTCCTTTTGTAGTATTGTGTGTCTGTTAATCCCATATTCCTAATTTATTCCTCCCTATCCCCCTTTCTCCTTTGGTAATCATGAGTTTGTTTTCTATGTCTGTGAATCTCTTTCTGTTTTGTAAATAAATTCATTTGTATTATTTTTTAGATTCCATGTTTAAGTGGTATAATATTTGTATTTGTCTGACTTAATTCACTCAGTGTGATATTTTCTAGATCCATCCATGTTGCTGCAAATGGCAATGTTTCATTCTTTTTATGGCTGAGTAATATTCTGTTGTATATATGTAGCCACATGTTCTTTATACTTTCACCTCTTGTTGGATATTTAGGTTGCTTCTATGTCTTGGATATTGTAGATAATGCTACTATGAATATTAGGGTATATGTATCTTTTTAAATTCGTTTTCATCTTTTCTGGATACATGCCCCAGAGTGAACTATCTGGATCATATAATAGCTCTATTTTTATTTTTTTTAAAGTAACCTCCAATACTGTTTTCAGTAGTGGCTGCACCAATTTACATTCCCACCAGCAGTGTACAAGGGTTGCTCCACACCCCCTCAACATTTGTTATTTGTAGCCTTTCTGATGACGACCATTTGGAGCTGAGTGAGGCGATACCTTAATGTATCAATAGTTTTGATTTGCATTTCCTTGGTGATTAGTGATGTTGAACATCTTTTCATGTACCTTAGAACATAAAGCTCTTATATATGTATGTAGGTAAGTAAGTATGTACATTAGTGATAAGAAAGTATATGGTACTTTATAGATTTTCTTTTAAAAATTATCTATGTTTGATATAAGTCTAAAAATCTAAGCTCCCCTGGAAATTTAGTGTCCTCTCGGTAAAAGCTAGTATGGGCCTAAGATCCGGTCAGTTTATTTATTTCTGTGAGCCTAGCCTTGCATTTCCTATCAGGATTCATGATTAAAATCCTCTCAACATTTCTAGTCAACTTTTTTTTAATCATAAGGATAAAACTACATAGTTGATATTGTCAGTTTTCCCATGCTACAGAAGAATGTTTCTGTTTTGGAATTTTCTCTATAAATCAACCAAAAACTTCTGCAGTTTTCTGTTTGTAGTGTAGTAGAAGATCTGACCAGGGTAAAAGTACTTTTTATCTAGCGAATTTATGTCTACATGACTACCTTTTGCTATCTGATTAAAAAGCGTGCTTTGAAATGTAGCATTCTTTGAATTTGAAGGTCTGTTTTAAAGTTTATCATTTCATCACCAAGATAGAAAAGAGAATCATTGATTGTTTTTTAGAAGAGGTTTAGAAATTCATATATTTGTACTTTCATATGTTTCTGTATGGACTTTGAAGAAATAACAACCCCATAACCACTATTCCCTGAACTATTCTAGTATTTGTTAAGTGGATGGGTGGTTGGATATGATACTGTTAAACAAAAGTAGCTTTCAGTTTAGTTTTAATCAGGATCATTAATCTGAATTTATTTTAGGAAACAAAGCAAAAGTTTAGTATTAATATTATCTTTAAAATGTTATAGAGGACATTTTAAATCTTCATCATAAAAAAAGAGAGAAATGATGGTTTCCTTTTAATTGAAGACAAAAATCCCATGGCTCCAAAAAGGAAATCCTCTCTATTTTCAGTTGCTTTTAAAAATCTTGAACCTGTCAGTGAAATTGTGTAATCTAGTAATAACATGCCTAAGGCTTATTGCCTTTTCTTGGGCAACAGTATCAGCAAATGATGTGCTCTATCGATTTTAATCACATTGTTTTTACAGTTCCATTGCAATGTTTGGAAAACTCACCAAGTAAATAAATCTGTGGATGCAGACACCTCTTTTTTCTCTGAGAACCTAACCAATTACATATTATTCCTTCTTGATCAGTCATTAAGGTATAATGGAGTAGTAATATTTTGAGAGACTGTGGTCGTGGCTAGGCTAAAATGTTCTTGATGTCCAACATTATAATATTTAAAAATGTTTATTAATGTGATATTTGAGTGCCTGTAGCATTCAGAATTTAACATTTAACAAGCTGCTTGTGGGCTAGTTCAGGAAGCCATTTCCTCTACAATAAAGCTGCACACATCTAGAGCAAACTCCCATAAGGTTATATTCTAAACTAGCTATGAGCTAATTAGATGACAGTTGTATATTGGAAACTGTGTAGAACAATATTTGGAGCATTAGATTGAGAAATTATGACTGATAAAATAATTTTCTGATCTATTGAGTTTTGGCAGAATTTCATAATAATAAAAATTTCAACTTATTGAAAACTTACAATATGTCAGGATTTTACATACATCAATCCTATCCTTGTAACAATTCTGCCATGTAGCTCTATGGACACCATCTATGTATTTTGCATATAAGGAAGTTGAGACCACATAGGTTAAGTCACTGGTGAGGAATTTAAACCTTGGTCTAACAGTAAAGCTCAGGTTCTTTCTGATTACCAAGGGCAAACAAATTTCATTTAAAATATTCTGTACATGTGAAATTGAACCATTATCTGAGAAAACTTCTGAGATTTTCTTGTTGTTCAGTAGATCAGTTGTGTCCGATTCTTTGCAATTCCATGGACTGCAGCACACTAGGCTTCCCTGTCCTTCACCATCTCCTGGAGCTTGTTCAAACTCATATCCATTGGGTTGGTGATGCCATCCAGCCATCTCATTCTCTGTCATCCCCTTCTCCTCATGCCCTTCTCCCCATGTCTCCTCAAGACCCTCCTCAGGGTCTTTTCCAGTGAATCTTCTCCTCCCACCAAAAGGCCAAAGTATTGGAGCTTCAGCTTCAACATTAGTCCTCCCAATGAATATTCAGTATTGATTTCCTTCAGGATTGACTGGTTTGATCTCCTTGCAGTCCAGGAGACTCTCACCACAATTCAAAAGCATCAGTTTTTCAGTACTTAGCCTTCTTTATGGTCCAACTCTCACATCCATACATGACTACTGGAAAAATCATAGCTTTGACTAGACGGATCTTTGTCAGCAAAGTAATGTCTCTGCTTTTTAATATGATGTCTAGGTTTGTCATAGCTTTTCTTTTAAGGAGCAAGCGTCTTTTAATTTCATGGCTGCAGTCACCATCTGCAGTGATTTTGGAGCCCAAGTAAAGTCTGTCACTGTTTCCATTGTTTCCTCATAATGCTCATAAATTGTTCAGAAGTTTGGGGTCTTTAGACCCCAGATGGTAGAATGCTGCTGTTCTGTTTTCTGGGACTGATGTAGCTTTGTTTGCAATAGTGCTGAATTTGGAGTAAGGATGTATGCATATGTCTGTAAAATAAATAACTTAATATTTTATTGTGGAAGTCATACTGGGGAGTTTCTCTTGATATTTTTTGTTATTTTGGAACTAATTAGAAATAAACCATATATTCTCTCACATTGAAACATTGACTCTAGTGAATTTGTCACTAGCCTCTTATTTGTTCATATGGCAGTAGATTTGGGTTGATTGTACTATCTAGGACTTATTCTGCATACTTTAGAGCTTTATAGCATACGTTGAAGTCCTCTGTCCCCTCCATGACTAAGCTTAAAATGTTGCTGGAGATATTAGTGTTGGCAGTCACTAATTAGTGTCACTAGCTAGTGTGGCTAATTTGTGTCAAGGTTGGAAGTACTCACTTAAAACTGTTCGCAGCAGTGCTTTCTTTCTGGCAGCTCTCTGAGTGAGGACCTCATGTTCCGCTCTACCCCATCTGTCTTCTGTGCCTAGTGGAGCCCCTATTCTTCAGTGAAGATACTCTTGTTAAACCTGATATTTCCTGAAAGTGCTTCTTCTTTCTTTTTATCTTAGCACAGACCTGACTTTCTGTCTCCCATTGTTTTTGTCTTCAAATGGAAACCACTTTCTTCTACTCCTCTCGAACCATAGGTTTTGGGCCCTTGCATGTGCTGGTGTCGCTGTCTAGAAAGCCTTTCTTTGACTTGTTCACCAAGTGAGCTCCAACTCATTCCAGTTCTCCAGCTCATTCTGAGTCTTTAAGACTTAGTTTAATAGATGCAAAAAACTTTTGACAAAATTCAACATTTATTTGTGATTAAAAACTCTCCGAAAAGTGGATGTAGAGGGAATGTACTTCAAGATAATAAAGGCCAAAATTAATTAAACTTACCATCATACTGAACCGTGAATACCTCAGAGAATTTCCTGTAAGGTCAGGAAGACAAATATGCCTACCGTCTCCACTTTTATTCAACATAGTATTGGAAGTGCTAGTTATAGCAGTCAGACAAGAACAAGAAATAAAAGGAATCCAAATTGGAAAGAAAGAAGAAAAACAGTCACTGTTGGCAGATAATATGACATTACACAGAAAACCCTAAAAATGCCACAAAAAAACTACTAGAGGTCATCAATGAATTTAGTAAAGTTGCAGGATCCAAAATTAATATATAGAAATCTGTTGCATTTCTATATATTAACAACAAACTATCAGAGAAATTAGGGAAGGAGTTTCATTTGCCATCATATTAAAAATAATAAAATGCCTAGGAATCAGCCTATCTAAAGAGGTAAAAGACCTGTACTTGGAAAACTGAGACACTGATGAAAAAAATAGAAGACGCAGTGAAAGAAATACTCATAGACTGGAAGAATTAATATTGTTTAGATGCTCGTAGACTGGAAGAATTAATATTGATAAGATGAGCATAATACCCAAGGCAATCTAGAAGTCCAGTGCAATCTCTATTAAAATACATTTTTCACAGAACTAAAACAAATAATTTAAAAATTTGTATGGAAGGACAGAAGACCTCGAGTAGCCAAAATAATCTTGAGAAAGAGGAATAGGGGTGGAGCCATCATGTTCCCTGAGGTCGAACTCTACTGTTAATACAAAGCTATACATTCCTTTTCATGTTGTTGGTTGTCGCTCAGTTGCTAAGTCATGTCTGACTCTTTGAGACCCCATGGACTATATAGCACACCAGACTTCTCTGTACTTCACTATCTCCCGAGTTTGCTCAAACTCGTGTTCATTGAGTCGGTGATGCTATCTAACCATCTCATCCTCTGCTGTCCACTTCTCCTTTTGCCACCAATCTTCTCCAGCATCAGGGTCTTTTCCAGTGAGTTGGCTTTTTGCACCAGGTGGCCAAAGCATTGGAGCTTCAGCTTCAGTCTTTCCAATGAATATTCAGGATTGATTTCCTTGAAGGTTGACTGGTTTGATCTCCTTACAGTCCAGGGGACTCTTACGAATCTTCCCTAGGACCACAGTTTGAAAGTATCAATTCTTTGGCACTCAGTCTTCTTTATGGTCCAACTCTCACATCTGTACATGACTACTGGAAAAAATCATAGCTTTGACTAGATGGATCTTTTTTGGCAAGTGATGTCTTTGCTTATTAATAACGCTTCTAGGTTTGTCATAGCTCTCCTTCCAAGGAGCAAGCATCTTTTAATTTCATGGTTGCAGTGATTTTAAAGCCCAGGAAAATAAGATCTGTCACTGCTTCCACTTTCTCCCCTTTTATTTGCCATGTGATGGGACCAGATGCAATGATCTTAGATTTTTTAATGTTTAATAGGCACTGTACAAATGTTATTTAGTTAGTTGTCACGATAATCATATAAGAGAGTTACTATTAGCTCCTCTTTATATATCCCCATATGTACAGAGCTAGTAAGTAGTAGACGTGAAAATTTAATCCTGATTGCTATCATTCTAAATTCTATTTCCCAGTTGATTACATTACTTCCCTGGTAACTCCCTCTTTTATATTACTTTTATACTTTTTTTTTTAAGTTTTATTTTTACTTTATTTTGCCTTACAATACTGTATTGGTTTTGCCATACATTGACATGAATCCACCACAGGTGTATATGTGTTCCCTTTTATACTTTTTATATACTGATGATTGTATGTCTGTGTGCTCAGTTGCTCAATCATGTCTGACTCTTTGCAACCACATGGACTGTAGCCTGCCAGTCTCCCCTGTCCATGGAATTTTCCAGGCAAGAATACTGGAGTGAGTTCTTACTCCAGGGGATCTTCCTGACCTGGGGATTGAACCTGCATTTCTTGTGGCTCCTGTGTTGGCAGGCTGATTCTTTGCCACTGTGCCACCTGGGAAGCCTATACTGATCATTATCTTTATCATAATCATTATCACTAAGGCCCATGCCTTGATAATTTCTTTATTCCCTGTGCCCAGAACAATCCTTGGTATATAACAGATATTCAGAAAGTGTTCGCTGGATACATGCACACATGGTTAGATGACTGGGTTCTATGTTGTTCTGTTCTCCTACTTTGTCCTGTCTTGCTCACTGCTTAACTCATTACTGCTCCCTGAAGACTCTTGGCTAGTCGTACAGAACCCTTACCAGTAAGGGCCTTTTAGGTCTTATTTCCCCCCTCTTTGCTATTGTTGAAATTAACAGACATGCCACATTGATGACCAAGATATGACATTATAAATGCTTTTGTTCTGGCTAAGTCTGGGGTTTGTGTGCTGCAGATAAATGACTCATCATTAGAAGTGAAGAGAACAGTCTCTTCTCAAAAAATAAGTATCCTTATTTGGGGTGATTTGGCTAGGGAGCCTGAGAAAATTAACATATATATCACATGAATTTTTTTGGTTTCATCTATGACAGTAGCCATCATGGTCAACAAAAGAGTCTGAAATGCAGTACTTGGATGCAATCTCAAAAATGACAGAATGATCTCTGTTCAAATCCAGGGCAAACCATTCAATATCACAGTAATCCAAGCCTATGCCCCAACTAGTAATGCTGAAGAAGCTGAAGTTGAATGGTTCTATGAAGACCTACAAGACCTTTTAGAACTCAACTAACACCCAAAAAAAGATGTCCTTTCATTATAGGGGACTGGAATGCAAAAGTAGGAAGTCAAGAAACACCTGGGGTAAGAGGCAAATTTGGCCTTGAGATATGGAATGAAGCAGGGCAAAGGCTAATAGAGTTTTGCCAAGAGAACGCACTGGTCATAGCAAACACCCTCTTACAACAACACAAGAGAAGACTTTACACATGGACATCACCAGATGGTCAACACCGAAATCAGATTGATTATATTCTTTACAGCCAAAGATGGAGAAGCTCTATACAGTCAACAAAAACAAGACCAGCTGACTGTGGCTCAGATCGTGAACTCTTTATTGCCAAATTCAGACTTAAATTGAAGAAAGTAGGAAAAACCACTAGACCATTCAGGTATGACCTAAATCAAATCCTTTATGACTATACAGTGGAAGTGAGAAATAGATTTAAGGGACTAGATCTGATAGACAGAGTGCCTGATGAACTATGGATGGAGGTTCATGACATTGTACAGGAGACTGGGATCAAGACCATCCCCATGGAAAAGAAATGCAAAAAAGCAAAATGGCTGTCTGGGGAGGCCTTACAAATAACTGTGAAAAGAAGAGAAGCAAAAACAAAGGAGAAAAGGAAAGATACAAGCATCTGAATGCAGAGTTCCAAAGAATAGCAAGGAGAGATAAGAAAGCCTTCCTCAGCGATCAATGCAAAGAAATAGAGGAAAACAACAGAATGGGAAAGACTAGAGATCTCTTCAAAAAAATTAGAGATACCAAGGGAACATTTCATGCAAAGATGGGCTTGATAAAGGACAGAAATGGTATGGACCTAACAGAAGCAGAAGATATTAAGAAGAAGTGGCAAGAATACACAGAAGAACTGTACAAAAAAGATCTTTATGACCCAGATAATCACAATGGTGTGATCACTCACCTAGAGCCAGACATCCTAGAATGTGAAGTCAAGTGGGCCTTAGAAAGCATCACTGAACAAAGCTAGTGGAGGTGATGGAATTCTAGTTGAGTTATTTCAAATCCTGGAAGATGATGCTGTGAAAGTGCTGCACTCAATATGCCAGCAAATTTGGAAAACTCAGCAGTGGCCGCAGGACTGGAAAAGGTCAGTTTTCATTCCAATCCCAAAGAAAGGCAATGCCAAAGAATGCTCAAACTACCGCACAATTGCACTCATCTCACACACTAGTAAAGTAACGCTCAAAATTCTCCAAGCCAGGCTTCAGCAATACGTGAACCGTGAACTTCCTGATGTTTAAGCTGGTTTTAGAAAAGGCAGAGGAACCAGAGATCAAATTGCCAACATCCGCTGGATCATGGAAAAAGCAAGAGAGTTCCAGAAAGACATCTATTTCTGCTTTATTGACTATGCCAAAGCCTTTGACTGTGTGGATCACAATAAACTGTGGAAAATTCTTCAAGAGATGGGAATACCAGACCACCTGACCTGCCTCTTGAGAAACCTATATGCAGATCAGGAAGCAACAGTTAGAACTGGACATGGAACAACAGACTGGTTCCAAACAGGAAAAGGAGTACGTCAAGGCTGTATATTGTCACCCTGCTCATTTAACTTGTATGCAGAGTACAGTGTGAGAAACGCTGGGCTGGGTAAAGCACAAGCTGGAATCAAGATTGCCAAGAGAAATATCAATATCAGATATGCGGATGACACCACCCTTATGGCAGAAAGTGAAGAGGAACTAAAGAGCCTCTTGATGAAAGGGAAAGAGGAGAGTGAAAAAGTTGGCTTAAAGCTCAACACTCAGAGAGCTATGATCATGGCATCTGGTCCCATCACTTCATGGCAAGTAGATGGGGAAACAATGGAAACAGTGTCAGACTTTATTTTTCAGGGCTCCAAAATCACAGCAGATGGTGATCGCAGCCATGAAATTAAAAGACTCTTGCTCCTTGGAAGGAAAATTATGACCAACCTAGACCAGCATATTAAAAAGCAGAGACATTACATTGCCAACAAAGGTCCATCTAGTCAAAACTATGGCTTTTCCAGTGGTCATGTAAGGATGTGAGAGTTGGACTATAAAGAAAGCTGAGTGCCAAAGAATTGCTGCTTTTGAACTGTGGTGTTGGAGAAGACTCTTGAGATTCCTTTGGACTGCAAGGAGATCCATCCTAACGGAAATCAGTCCTGAATATTCATTGGAAGGACTGATGCTGAAGCTGAAACTCCAATACTTTGGCCACCTGATGCAAAGAGTTGAGTCATTTGAAAAGACCCTGATGTTGGGAAAGATTGAAGGCAGGAGGAGGGGATGACAGAGGATGAGATGGTTGGATGGCATCACTGACTCAATGGACACGAGTTTGAGTAAGCTCTGGGAGTTGGTGATGGACAGGGAAGCCTCGCATGCTGCAGTCCATGGGGTTGCAAAGAGTTGGACACGACTGAGCGACTGAACTGAACTGATGACATGCATGTTTTATATGAAAGAAGCACAAGTCAGTTATTGTTAGTTAAACAATGTGTCAAAAAGTAGTCATTTTTTTAAATTGAATATGAGGATCTGAGTAATATTAAGGTTTATTCAGTTCAGTTCAGTCACTCAGTGGTGTCTGAATATTTGTGAGCCCATGAATCGCAGCATACCAGGCCTCCCTGTCCATCACCAACTCCCAGAGTTCACCCAAACTCATGTGCATCGAGTCGGTGATGCCATCCAGCCATTTCATTCTCAGTCATCCCCTTCTCCTCCTGACCCTAGTGTCTCCCAGCATCAGGGTCTTTTCCAGTGAGTCAACTCTTTGCATGAGGTGGCCAAAGTATTGGAGTTTCAGATTCAGCATCAGTCCTTTCAATGAACAACCAGGACTGGTCTCCTTTCAGATGGACTGGTTGGATCTCCTTGCAGTCCAAGGGACTCTGAAGAGTCTTTTCCAACACCACAGTTCAAAAGCATCAATTCTTCGGCGCTCAGGTCCAACTCTCACATCTATACATGACCACTGGAAAAACCATAGCCTTGACTAGATGAACCTTTTTTGGCAAAGTAATGTGTATGCTTTTGAATATGCTATCTAGGTTGGTCATAACTTTCCTTCTAAGGAGTAAGCGTCTTTTAATTTCATGGCTGCAGTCACCATCTGCAGTGATTTTGGAGCCCAAAAAATAAAGTCTGATACTGTTTCCACTGTTTCCCCATCTATTTCGCATGAAGTGATGGGACCAGATGCCGTGATGGTAGTTTTCTGAATGTTTTAAGCCAACTTTTTCACTCTCTAGGACAAAGCTTTATAGTTGTTAAAGACTGGGCTTAGTCAGCTGAAATCCTTAGAGTTTTACAATATGGTATATCATTGAAGTAAATACTTGTATCTGTATATCCTTTAAGATTCACAAATTTGGGAGTGTAGTTGTAACATCTTGTCTGATAGGAAAACTGTCAGAAGTAGATGGCAATTTAGAGTAGAATATTAGGGTCAGGCTTGGTATTGGGGTTTTGGTGTTTCGCTCTAAAATGAGAGCTTCAAGGTAGAGTGAGTGTTGGCAGTTAGTTTTTTGGCCAGGAGGTGTCTTCAGGTATATTATTTTTTTACATGATAAGCACTGGCTCTTTTACCCTAGGCACCTACATTGCATATTATACCTGTGTGTTCAGAAACACTATTTCTATCAATCACTGAATAGTTATCAATCAATAATCCTTATTTAATAATGGAGATCTTTACTGAATATAGCTGAAAAAGCTGAGTGCCAGAGAATTGATGCTTTTGAACTGTGGTGTTGGAGAAAACTCTTGAGAGTCCCTTGGACTGCAAGGAGATCCAACCAGTCCATCCTCAAGGAGATCAGCCCCGGGATTTCTTTGGAGGGAATGATGCTGAAGCTGAAACTCCAGTACTTTGGCCACCTCATGCGAAGAGTTGACTCATTGGAAAAGACTCTGATGCCGGGAGGGATAGAGGGCAGGAGGAGAAGGGGACGACTGAGGTTGAGATGGCTGTATGGCCTCACTGACTCGATGGACGTGAGTCTGAGTGAACTCCGGGAGTTGGTGATGGACAGGGAGGTCTGGTGTGCTGCGATTCATGGGGTCACGAAGAGTCGGACATGACTGAGCGACTGAACTGAACTGAACTGAACTTACTGAATAAAAGATGACAAGGAGAATAGAACATAGTCCCTGCCCTGGATGTTGTCACAGTCAAGAGAAGTATTTTTGTTGTTGTTGTTTTTTATTAAACTAATATTACTTATAAAGAATCTTAAAAACAGAGATCATGGAATGTATTGTTGGTGTTTTATTATAGACTGTTTGGAGTTGTCATGCCTTCAAACATCTGGCTACAAGAAGTAGGTTGCCTGTTTGTTCAGTTTCTGAGTCGTGTCCAACTCTGCAACCCTGTGGACTACAGCATGCCAGGCTACCCTATCCTTCATTATCTCTTGGAGTTTGCTCAAACTCAAGTCCATTGAGTTGGTGATGCCATCCAACCATCTCATCTTCTACTGCCCGCTTCCCCTTTTGCCTTAAATCTTTCCCAGCATCAGGGTCTTTTCCAATGAGTCTGCTCTTTGCATCAGATGGCCAAAGTGTTTTAACTTCAGCTTTAGCGTCACTCCTTCCAATGAATATTCAGGGTTGATTTCCTTTAGGATTGACTGGTTTGAACTACTTGCTGTCCAAGGGACTGTCAGTAGCCTTCTCCAGCACTACAGTTCAAAAGCATCAATTCTTCGGCACTTAGCTTCTTTACGGTGCAACTATCACATCTGTACAAAAACTACTGCAAAAACCATAGCTTTGACTATACACACCTTTGTTGGCAAAGTGATGTCTCTGCTTTTTAATATGCTGACTAGGTTTGTCATAGCTTTTCTTCCAAAGAGCAAGCATCTTTTAATTTCATGACTTCAGTCACGGTCTGCAGTTATTTTGGAGTCCAAGAAAATAAAATCTGTCACTGTTTCCACTTTTCCCCCTTCTATTTGCCATGAAGTGATGGGACTGGATGCCATGATGTTTGTTTTTCTAATGTTGAGTTTTAAGCCAGCTTTTTCACTCTCCTTTTTCACCCTCATCAAGAGGTTCTTTAGTTACTCTTTACTTTCTGTCATTAGAGTGGTATTGTCTGCACATCTGAGGTTGTTGATATTTCTCCTGGAAATCTTGATTCCAGCTTGTGATTCAGACAGCCCAGCATTTCTCATGGTGTACTCTGCATAGTATACCTAATACATATAGTACACATAAATAAGCAAGGTGAAAATATAAAGCCTTGTCATACTCCTTTCCCAATTTTGAACCAGTCTGTTGTTCCATGTCTAATTCTAACTATTGCTCCTTGACTTGCATTCAGGTTTCTCAGGAGACAGGTAAGGTGGTCTGGTATTCCCATCACTTTAAGAATGTTCCAGTTTGTTGTGATCCACACAGTCAAAGGCTATTGTGTAGTCAATGAAATGGAAGTAGATATTTTTCTGGAATTCCCTTGCTTTTTCTATGACATCCTTGTTTATGTTTAAATATCATCTATGATTTCTTACAGCTGACCTTCCAACCTCTATTTGGACACTTGTAGTGACAGAGATAGTCTTTGCTGTTAACTTAGACAGTTCTGAATGTTAGGAAGCCCTTTGTATCAGGTTGATATTGGCTTGCAGTGTCTTTGAATCACAGAGAACTCTAATTCACTCTGCAGATCTATGAAGAGACCTCTGATATTCCCTCCTCAACATGACCCCTTTGTTTCTTGATAATTTTTCTATACACCTGCTTATTTTCTGCCTAAGTGATTTGTGATTATGGCTCTTCCCCCGCAAAATAAACACTCATAGATTTTCATTGAGTGTCCATTATGTACAGGATCAGCTGTGCTGACATAAAGGTCCCTGACTTCAGATTACTTTTAATGTACATGGAGAAAAGACACTGGATAACAACAAGAAAAACATCAGAGAAAGAATTGGCAGGGATGGGGGAATCTCTCCCATTTCTTTAAACCGTACTTTCTTTGTAAAATCTCTGTTCTTAAACTGTCAACATGGGGACCACATTTAAGACTGTCCCTCCAGATTATAGTTTAATCAGTGAGGAGTATTATGCAAATTAAAAATTTTAAATCTGATGGCATATGCTAGGTGTTAAATGTCAGAATTTTTAAATGTCTGAAATAAAATAAAATGAAATTTAAACATACAATAAATCCTTTTATAAGACAATATAGACCAATTTTCCTAATTATGACCTTAATGGAGATAGTAAACAAGTGCTGGTCTCATTTAACAACGCTATGATCTAGAAAGCTCATTTGGCCCCTCTTTAGGTTCTGTAAGCATGTTATGAAAACAAGTAGTTGAGAAGTGAATAGACAGTCATTCTGCTTGGTCTGCATAATGTCAGACAATCCATAAGGTTTTTTTCTTCACTTGAATAGGACACATTTTTTACTGAATTGACTTGACTGTTAGGTTCCTTGTAGACATAGTCTTAGCAAAGAAAGCTAAAAATTGCTTTTGGGGAAGAAAATTGTAGCTAGTTATATCTCATAAAACCATTCTTGTGTTCATTTTCGAGGAAATTACTGTAAGTGTATCTCGTAGGGCCAGTGTGTTAAGAGACCTTTTTATGCTGAAATAAAAACTCAGAGAGTTTCCATATCAGAGTTGTTCTATTGACTTGTTTTACTCCTGAAAATAAAATGAGAATCTCTCGCCAAAGGAAAGCTCACATTTGTTAAACACTGACATTATTTGACCTTATTGTATTTATTTACATTATGTTTAATACTATGCATGTCCAGTCTATGGGAACACAAAGAAACTATTACATTATAAGTTTCTTTGGTTTCCTAATATGTTTTTCTATCCAAAGTCCTGTTTACATGTAATTCCATGGTTCTACATAAGAAGAGCTATTCATCTTTGTATTTACATAGAGATACGCTAGGTTTGCAATACCTGGTTCATTTTATGCCCCTAAAATATGAATGACATCATTTGTCCCACTAGACAGTAGGTTTATTTTACTAACAAATCTTTCAGATCAATTCATAAGTGAGAAAGGAATAAACGTGAGTAAATGTTTGTTCTATTTTGGTTTTTAAGTTAAAATAATTAGAATTCAGCCAGCCAAAAAGAAATTAAATTCAAAAGCCAATCCTTCTCAAGAAATTTTGCATACAGCTATTCCACCTATTGTTTTAGCATTGCTGGGGTAAGAAAGTAGAACATTACTTTGGCAAATGTAACAGTTGGTAAGCTGGGAAGCAGAAATGAAGCTTGTCAGTGAATACCAGGAACTCCTATATTTTCTGAATATAGCTACCAAATACTTCTAGGGCAATGGATGTGTCAGAAACTGGAGCGAGAAAGTACCTGGAAGTCTATGTCAGTGTCAGTGATACTGTGATAACTTGACATTGAGAGACTGAGGGAGAAACTAAAGAAAATGCTTTCTGAACTGAGCTAAGAAAAATACAACTATTTTTCAATCCACAAAATAAGCTGTCTTAGAAATGGAAAATTTAATATTTAAAGATTCTCTTGAAAGTTTGTGGAGATATATATATATATATATATATATATATATATATAAATATAGTAAATATATGGAAAAGAAAATGGCAACCCACTCCAGTGCCCCTGCCTGGAAAATTGCATGAACTGAGGAGCCTTGACAGGGGCTTTTATCCATGGGGTTGCAAAGAGTCGGACACGACTGAGCGACTTCACTCCCAGGATTGGGAACACGTGTACACCTGTGGCAGATTCATGTTGATGTATGGCAAAACCAATCAATATTGTAAAGTAATTAGCCTCCAATTAAATAAATTTAAATTAAAAAATGATTGTAATAAAAAATAAAATAAAAGGAACAATAAAAAACTTGAGGGATATAGTAAGAATGCTTTTAGGAGTATTGTTTATAATGAAGGAACTTAGCTACATTTTAAATAAACCTTTACATTATGAAAACTTCTTTCAGTTTCTTATAAAAAGTACTATAAAATCAGTATTCTTAATGCATGCATAAAATGATGCCTTACATATCTGATATGGGACTTTTCTACACCTACAGAGAGAAAGCATTATTTTTTTTCTAAACAGAAAGGCTGTTATTTGCAGATCTACTCTGCTGCTCTGAGTCATTGATGGTTACAGGCTTATATATTTAACCTGAAATGCAAAGCATTTTCTTCCAAGGCCTAAAGTTAAATCATTTTTCAGTGTGCATAAAGGTACATTCTGAGTTTTGTTTGTCTTGCTACATATACTTGGAAAACAAGGTCAAGCATTTGTTAAAATGTGTGTATGTTGGCATCAGTTGCATTCTTTTTTCCCTCTGCCTGTCTGAAGGGTACCCTTGATGTACCTTTTCCAGTGCTCACCATTATGGGTTTTAATCACATCAGTAGGATTTTTTGTACTGCTTTGGTGAAAGGTCATACTTATTGGGCTGACTTGCCTATTTATTTCTATCTAGTAATCTTAGAATATGCTGTTACCTAGGATAAAGATAAATACAGGCACACCATTTAGGATTTTTGCATCTCTTCACAGAAAAGATTGGCTTCTGAGAGCTCCTCTGTTTTTGAGAACACTGCCATGATCTGATTTTGGTTATTCTAACTGAATGAAATGAATTGGATGGCTTTCATTGCTATGAAACAATTTGTGTACTTAGTCACTTAGTTGTGTCCTACCCTTTGTGACTCATTGGCCTGCCAGCCTCTTCTGTCCATGGGAATTTTTAGGCAAGAATACTGAAGTAGGTTGCTATTTCTTTCTCCAGGGGATCTTCCAGACCCAGGAATCTAACCGTGTGTCTCCTGCATTGCAGGCAGATTCTTTACCCACTGAGCCTTCGAGGAAACCTCATGAAACAATTTACATATATGGAAATAATCTGTTCCCTAAAAGTAGGAAGGAACTCTGATACAGAACTTCCCAAGTGAAATGATAAATGCTGTGAACAAAAATAAAGCAAAGTAAGGGAACAGAATGAATGGCCTGCTATTTCAGATGAGATGGTTAGAAGAGGTCTCTCAGATGAGCAGAAAACACCATGAAGTGAGGGAGCAAGCCATGCAAATATCTGAGGAAAGTGCATCCTAGCAGAGGAAGCAAGGGCCAAAGCCGCGAGAAGGCACTGTGCTTGGCATATGCAAGGAACAGCAAGGAGACCAGTGTATTTAGAGCAAGGGAGAGAGTGGAGAGAGAAATCTGAGAGGGAGTGAAGGTTCAGTTTATTTGAAGCCTTATAGGCAAAATTCAACAGAACCTACATTTCTTTTTCATTTCTGTTCATCTTAAATTTTGTTTTTTAATATGTTTTTCTCTTTCTTTGATTTGACTTCTCATGTAGTATTTTTTTTTCTTTCTTTTTCTATTTTTAATAAAGTTTTAAGAATAAAAGTTTTTCTTTAAGTACAACTTTGCTTGCATTCTGTAAGGTTCATGGCCAGAAGTCAACTGCAAGGGATGTGCAGAAATGGAGGATTTTAGTTAGCATATTGCTATCCCAGACAGAATCAGGGTTCTGTTAATAAAGAAGAGTGGGGGAATAAATATTGGATAAACTACTAGCAATATCTTTCACAAAATCCTTTGGGCCTGGAAGATTTTCCTATAGATTCCCAAGCTATACAGACTATTACAAAGCTTCATGAGATGGAAGGATAGCCAATTTATTTTATAAAACTGCCAGAATCTTGTATCAAAACCTGATAAAGATGAGTGAAAAGGAAAATTAGAGACCAGTTTAACTTATGAATATAACTGTGAAAAGTCAGAATACAAACATTTCAATTTTTCAGCACATTGAAAGAATCATCCATCATGATCATGTAAGGTTCATAACCAAAATGCAAGAGTGCTTTAATATTAAGAAAGCTTTTAATACCATAGAGCATACCAAAAAATCAAATAAGAAAAATATGATAATCACGATAGGTAAAGATTTGATCAAAGTCAATCCTTATTTTTGATTAGAAAACCAATCTTAGATAACTAAAGCTAGAAATTTATTTCTTTAATGAAATAAAGATATCTAGCTCCTATTCTGGTCAAGTTTATTCCAGTTCAAAGAACAAAGGTATATTCTATATATCCCCAGACTTATCAATCTATGACTTCAAAATATACTTTCAAGTAATATCTGAAGTAGGATGGCAGAGAACCATGATGCTGTACTCCCAGTTACTTCTGGAAGTTTCTCAGTTTCTTTTTCATGTGCTGCAGAACACATCCCCCCTCATTCCTAAACTCACATGTTTCCAACTTGCCACTATACATATTGCTGCAGTAACTGGTTAGGTAGAATGATGGGCATACCTGTTTATTTAGGGAAAAGTAGCACACACTAGTTCCTGTTTTTCTCTTTGAGAGTAAAAATAAGATACTTCTGATATTGCCTTTGAACTTTTAGCATTAGATAGCTTTATAGAATCAAATTATCTACTCCTTTGTGAAGTGTATGGTATGGATTTGGGGCATTCCAGGTGACTCAGTGGTAAAGAATCTGCCTACCAATGAAGGAGACACAGGTTCTCAATCCCTGGGTTGAGAAGATCCCCTGGAGGAGGAAATGGCAACCCACTCCAGTATTCTTGCCTGGAGAATCCCATGGACAGAGAAGCCTGGTGAGCTATATAGTGCATGGGGTGTAAAGAGTCAGACATGACTTAGCGACTGAGTGCACCACAACATGGATTTACTCTGATGGTATGTAGACAGAGGCTCATTAACTTTTGAAACCACAGCAATGTGTGTTTTATACAAGTATTTTAAAGCCTTTTTTATTTACTACAACCCACCTTATGAAATGCATTTTATATTGTGACCAAGTGTACACACACACACACACACATGTTCTATACATTCATAACTAAGTAATTTTTTTAAAGTTTCATAAACCGTACCAAGGAGCTATGCAAAATGCTCTCATATATTTATCTATTTTATTCTACTTTATTTTTAAAAATTTGTATCAACCCACCAAATTTCCTTAGACCACACTTTTTAGCAGTTCAGAAGGTGATTCTTTGGGCTGTTAAATAAATATCTGGAGTTCAAGGAATCAATTCTGGAAGATGAGAATGTATTGGTTTTTAGAAATGTATTCTAATTTCATTGTAAATATTAACTTTTCATGTATAGGCAGGATGCTTTTGGTGCTAGTTGCTAGTTTGTCTTTGATTTCTAGGAGAGTGATAGGATAAGAAAGAATTTTCTAAATGGAGATTTCTTTTCTTCCTGCAGCTCTCATGTGTGACTGGAAGTGGAGTGCATCATTAACCTAAGGGCCTCACCACTTGGAAGTTACAGTTTTCACCACCAGGCCTACCTTTTCCTTTTCGGTCTGGTTCTTTTCCTCAAACAGCAGAAACATCTTTCTTTTAATAAAGTTGCTTTTGTTGCAGAGTTAAGCAAATGGCTGATAGCAGCTGTGGTAAAAAATCCACAAAGTGCCCCCACTGCTCATCTGCTTCTCAGAAAAATGCACTTTGTACATGTTCTTGTAAAACAAAGCTTTCTCCAATGTCAGTGGTGGAAATGTCACAGACATCAAGCACAGGCAGTTCAGAATTTATATTTTCACCAGAAAAAAAAAAAGAAAAAGGAGCCAGCAAAGATGTTACCTCTGGAAAAGATTCGGTAAATATTAAAGATTCTACATCTCAACACAAGTTGATGTCCCATTCCCTAATCCCATCCCTACATTCATCCTTATCCCTGGGTCATTGCCTTCTTTACTATTAAGGTAACATTTCTTTCTTACAGAAGAGGTAAGAAAAATCAGTTGATAATTTCTTTCATTCTGTTAACCAACCACTGCCCCAAATTAATGATTTCCCAGGATTATAAGTAATTTGGAATGTTATTCCAGCTTTTATTTTAAAAATGGTTTATATGGAAATTGATCTGTTTTCAAATTGAATTAAACCTGAATTTGGGGGCGTTTTCTTCAACTGATGCAGAATGAGATTTATGATTGTGGTTAAATACAGGGTGGTTATTATTTAAGACAGTTCCTGGTTATCTAGATGGAATATCAAATATACCTTACAAAATTGATTTGCCTTAGTTACAATCTGTGAATATGCAGTTGGACAGGTTTGGGTATGTTTGCCTTTATAGAGAAGAGGCACTCTGGAAGATTGTCATTGATAGAGCATAAATTTGGAGACAGAGAGCAGTAAGTTTAAGAAAAGTTAGGTTATCAGTCCTCAAATTTATACCTTTTTCAAATTTTCACTATAAACTTATTTCTGAATTGTATTATGATATAGTTATTGCCATATAGAAGTCTCTGAGTGAATTGTTACTATGTTATTTTCATTCAAAGCATATTTTGTGAATGTCTGGTCAGTAATTTCTTGTGTATAACCTATTTGAGATGATTGTTATGTCTTGAAACAAAGTGATTGAGAAAACTGTGAAGTTGCCTTCTCTTGTGATTTTAAAGATTTTAAGTCTTGATTTATCTTCTGTGCAGGTCATCATGTAGAATTGCCTGGATTCAGGAGATTAGATTGAATAACTTCTTAAGGCCTCTTTTAGCCTAATGAGTGAATGAATTATATAGGGCTTTGAATTTGAAAAAGGCGATAAACTATCTTGTATACAATCAATATCTTGACACGTATTAAATTTTTTCAGATTATCTAAATTAGGGTTCTTACTTTGTTTGATCTTCCTGGTGGCTCAGATGGTAAAGCATCTGCCTGCAATGTGGGAGACCCGGGTTCTATTCCTGGGTTGGGAAGATCCCCTGGAGAAGGCAATGGCAATCCACTCGAGCACTCTTGCCTGGAAAATCCCATGGACGGAGGAGCCTGATAGGCTACAGTCCATGGGGTCACAAAGAGTCGGACACGACTGAGCGACTTCACTTTCTTTCACTTCACTTTGTCAACAAGTATATTGTATCTTAATGTTAATATCAAAATTTCTTTTTGGTTCAAGCCCTCAAAATCTTCAAATGTAGAGAGAAAACCATCTCAACAACAGTGGGGTAGGGGCAACTTCACAGAAGGAAAAGTTCCTCACATAAGGATGGACAATGGAGCTGCTATTCAGGTATATAGAGGGCAAACTGAAGCTACTAGAACATTTTCAAATTTCTTCTAAGTCAATGTTCATGACAAATGTGATTTAAAAAGTCTGTCTGTAGGGAAAGAAAAGAAAAGAAGAAACTTAACTATTTTTAAGATTGTTGAAGTCTTTACTAAAGCAACTGTGGACTAATTATTTTTTTCTGTTCATAGAGATGTAACTTGACTTGCGTAATTAAGTGGAGGACATTTATTAGATAAAATGAGAGCATTTGGTCTCCAGGTCTTGCCGGTTGCTGAGGGCAGTTGTGAAATCTTTATATAGACCTATTTGAGAGGAAGAGAGAGACCAGACGACTTAGATGGTTTGGCTGTTCACTTCTTTGATGACCAGTAGGGAGGCCAAAATTTCCCTCTTGGACTTGCCCATTTTTTCCCAGCTTGTGATTGAATGAATACCAATATTATTCTTCCCAGGATTCTAGTTCTTATATGCAAATATGACTTAAATTTAATACCATCTTAGAAATTAAAATATGTTCTTTAATGCTAGATTGAAGGAACTACAATAGGAACAACTGCAAGAGGAAAATTCCGTTAATGTTAAATAACTTTGAACAATTGTTTTAAAAAATATTTAGCAATTTACTTGAAGTGATCAGAAAAACTTTCTAAGAATCTCTGACCTGAAAGCTTAAATCTTCCCCTGTGAAAGATTTTGATAAGTCTTACAAAATCTTACAAAAGACTTGCATTAAAAAAAAAATCCACAAATTTACTGTTTTAAATTTGGTCATAAGAGCATTTTTTTTTCTTTTTTTTAAATTATTTTTTTATTTTTTATTTTTTTTAATTTTAATTTTTACTTTATTTTACTTTACAATACTGTATTGGTTTTGCCATACATTGACATGAATCCACCACGGGTGTACATGCAATCCCAAACATGAACCCCCCTCCCACCTCCCTCCCTAAAACATCCCTCTGGGTCATCCCCGTGCACCAGCCCCAAGCATGCTGTATCCTGCATCAGACATAGACTGGCAATTCGATTCTTACATGATAGTATACATGTTTCAATGCCATTCTCCCAAATCATCCCACCTTCTCCCTTTCCCTCTGAGTCCAAAAGTCTGCTCTACACATCTGTGTCTCTTTTGCTGTCTTGCATACAGGGTCATCATTGCCATCTTTCTAAATTCCATATATATGTGTTAGTATACTATATTGGTGTTTTTCTTTCTGGCTTACTTCACTCTGTATAATCGGCTCCAGTTTCATCCATCTCATCAGAACTGACTCAAATGAATTCTTTTTAATGGCTGAGTAATACTCCATCGTGTATATGTACCACAGCTTTCTTATCCATTCATCTGCTGATGGACATCTAGGTTGTTTCCCTGTCCTGGCTATTATAAACAGTGCTGCGATGAACATTGGGGTACATGTGTCTCTTTCAATTCTGGTTTCCTCGGTGTGTATGCCCAGCAGTGGGATTGCTGGGTCATAAGGTAGTTCTATTTGGAATTTTTTAAGGAATCTCCACACTGTTCTCCATAGTGGCTGTACTAGTTTGCATTCCCACCAACAGTGTAGGAGGGTTCCCTTTTCTCCACACCCTCTCCAGCATTTATTGCTTGCAGATTTTTGGATCGCAGCCATTCTGACTGGTGTGAAGTGGTACCTCATTGTGGTTTTGATTTGCATTTCTCTAATAATGAGTGATGTTGAGCATCTTTTCATGTGTTTCTTAGCCATCTGTATGTCTTCTTTGGAGAAATGTCTATTTAGTTCTTTTGCCCATTTTTTGATTGGGTCATTTATTTTTCTGGAATTGAGTTGCATAAGTTGCTTGTATGTTTTTGAGATTAGCTGTTTGTCAGTTGTTTCATTTGCTATTATTTTCTCCCATTCAGAAGGCTGTCTTTTCACCTTGCTTATAGTTTCCTTTGTTGTGCAGAAGCTTTTAATTTTAATTAGATCCCATTTGTTTATTTTTGCTTTTATTTCCAGAATTCTGGGAGGTGGATCATAGAGGATCCTGCTGTGATGTATGTCGGAGAGTGTTTTGCCTATGTTCTCCTCTAGGAGTTTTATAGTTTCTAGTTTTACATTTAGATCTTTAATCCATTTTGAGTTTATTTTCGTGTGCGGTGTTAGAAAGTGATCTAGTTTCATTCTTTTACAAGTGGTTAACCAGTTTTCCCAGCACCACTTGTTAAAGAGATTGTCTTTACTCCATTGTATATTCTTGCCTCCTTTGTCAAAGATAAGGTGTCCATATGTGTGTGGATTTATCTCTGGGCTTTCTATTTTGTTCCATTGATCTATATGTCTGTCTTTGTGCCAGTACCATACTGTCTTGATGACTGTGGCTTTGTAGTAGAGCCTGAAGTCAGGCAAGTTGATTCCTCCAGTTCCATTCTTCTTTCTCAAGATTGCTTTGGCTATTTGAGGTTTTTTGTATTTCCATACAAATCTTGAAATTATTTGTTCTAGTTCTGTGAAAAATATGGCTGGTAGCTTGATAGGGATTGCATTGAATTTGTAGATTGCTTTGGGTAGTATACTCATTTTCACTATACTGATTCTTCCGATCCATGAACATGGTATATTTCTCCATCTATTAGTGTCCTCTTTGATTTCTTTCATCAGTGTTTTATAGTTTTCTATATATAGATCTTTAGTTTCTTTAGGTAGATATATTCCTAAGTATTTTATTCTTTTCATTGCAATGGTGAATGGAATTGTTTCCTTAATTTCTTTTTCTACTTTCTCATTGTTAGTGTATAGGAATGCTAAAGAAGGCCACTACATAATGATCAAAGGATCAATCCAAGAAGAAGATATAACAATTATAAATATATATGCACTCAATATAGGAGCACCACAATATGTAAGACAAATGCTAACAAGTTTGAAAGAGGAAATTAACAATAACACAATAATAGCGGGAGATTTTAATACCCCACTCACACCTATGGACAGATCAACTAAACAGAAAATTAACAAAGAAACACAAACTTTAAATGATACATTAGACCAGTTAGACCTAATTGATATCTATAGGACATTTCACCCCATAACAATGAATTTCACCTTTTTCTCAAGTGCTCATGAAACCTTCTCCAGGATAGATCACATCCTGGGCCATAAATCTAACCTTGATAAATTTTAAAAAATCGAAATCATTCCAAGCATCTTTTCTGACCATAATGCATTAAGATTAGATCTCAATTACAGGAGAAAAACTATTAAAAATGCCAACATATGGAGGTTGAACAACACGCTTCTGAATAACCAACAAATCACACAATAAATCAAAAAAGAAATCAAAATATACATAGAATCTAATGAAAATGAAAACACAACAACCCAAAACCTGTGGGACACTATAAAAGCAGTGCTAAGAGGAAAGTTCATAGCAATACAGGCATACCTCAAGAAACAAGAAAAAAGTCAAATAAATAACCTAATTCTACACCTAAAGCAACTAGAAAAGGAAGAATTGGAGAACCCCAGAGTTAGTAGAAGGAAAGAAATCTTGAAAATTAGGGCAGAAATAAATGCAAAAGAAACAAAAAAGACCATAGCAAAAATCAACAAAGCCAAAAGCTGGTTCTTTGAAAGGATAAATAAAATTGACAAACCATTAACCAGACTCATCAAGAAGCAAAGAGAGAAAAATCAAATCAATAAAATTAGAAACGAAAATGGAGAGATCACAACAGTCAACACAGAAATACAAAGGATCATAAGAGACTACTATCAGCAATTATATGCCAATAAAATGGACAACGTGGAAGAAATGGACAAATTCTTAGAAAAGTACAATATCCCAAAACTGAACCAGGAAGAAATAGAAAATCTTAACAGACCCATCACAAGCACAGAAATTGAAACTATAATCAGAAATCTTCCAGCAAACAAAAGCCCAGGTCCAGACGGCTTCACAGCTGAATTCTACCAAAAATTCGAGAAGAGCTAACACCTATCCTACTCAAACTCTTCCAGAAAATTGCAGAGGAAGGTAAACTTCCAAACTCATTCTATGAGGCCACCATCACCCTAATACCAAAACCTGATAAAGATGCCACAAAAAAAGAAAACTACAGGCCAATGTCACTGATGAACATAGATACAAAAATCCTCAACAAAATTCTAGCAATCAGAATCCAACAACACATTAAAAAGATCATACACCATGACCAAGTGGGCTTTATCCCAGGGATGCAAGGATTCTTCAATATCCGCAAATCAATCAATGTAATTCGCCACATTAACAAATTAAAAAATAAAAGCCATATGATTATCTCAATAGATGCAAAGAAGGCCTTTGACAAAATTCAACATCCATTTATGATTAAAACTCTCCAGAAAGCAGGAATAGAAGGAACATACCTCAACATAATAAAAGCTATATATGACAAACCCACAGCAAACATTATCCTCAATGGTGAAAAACTGAAAGCATTTCCCCTAAAGTCAGGGACAAGACAAGGGTGCCCACTTTCACCACTACTATTCAACATAGTTCTGGAAGTTTTGGCCACAGCAATCAGAGCACAAAAAGAAATAAAAGGAATCCAAATTGGAAAAGAAGAAGTAAAACTCTCACTGTTTGCAGATGACATGATCCTCTACATAGAAAACCCTAAAGACTCCACCAGAAAATTACTAGAGCTAGTCAATGAATACAGTAAAGTTGCAGGATAGAAAATCAACACACATAAGAGCTTTTGTAAAAGAAAAATGTATTCATTTATCAGCTCACTCATTCATTCCTTGATTGGATTATGGGAAAAATTCTCAGTTTTCCTTCTTTTCTTTGCCTTTGTTCTCCCACATGCTTCTCAGGAGCCATCTCTTTCATACCATTTTCCCTTATGGTCCCAGAATTTTAGCTCTGGTCTCTGGCCCCAATGTCATTTTGTATTTTTTCTTTTAACTTAAGACTGTATGACTTAAGTAAAAATTTTCTCTCTTGAGTTACAAATGGTATTGTGCAGTCACTGTCGTGTCTGACTCTGCTGGACGGCAGCATGCCAGGCTCTGTCCTCCACTGTCCTCCAGAGTTTGTTCAAATTCATGTCTATTGAGCCAGACATGAGACAAGCAATAAAAAAACAGGAATTATGTTTTATTCATCTTTGTAGCCCCCAAAGTATTTATCACAAGAAGATAGCTAAGAAAAATCCACATGTTGAAGCTGAACATTTTTCTTTTCTTCTTTTTTCTTTCCCTTTCTGTGTCTTCCCTTCTCGCCCCGTGTCTCTTTCCTTTCCTTGGTTCCTCTTCTTCTCTCTCCTCCCTTCCGTTTCTTCCTTCTCCTTTTTCCTCATGCACTAAGCATGACTATTTTGCTTACAAGGTTTCAGGCAGGCTTTTTAAAGGATAAAAAAGAAACACCTTTATAAGGTGTTTCTAGACCATCTTGGAAGGAAAAAAATGAGTCCAAATATTTGTAAGCAAGAGAGTAAATAATAGTGTTTGAGGACCAATGCATACATGTTGAAAAAAGTCAAAAGGACAACCACCATGGTGCAGAGTTAGGCAGAAAAGCCCTTTGTGAAGTAGGTAAGTAAGTAGTTGGATACTCCATCTTCTTTTACAAAAGTCAGAAAGGAATATAAGCAGGAAAAAATATGAAGTCTAGCAGTAGTTTATCTGTTGCAGGGTGCAGATGAAAGTAGTCACACAGGGGGAACCTGGCATCTCTAAGGCAGGCTCTAAGAAGTCTCCAAGAGAGACTTCCTCCAGTGACATTAGCTCAGGGGTTCTCTTCTGTTCTAATCACTGGGCATAATGGGTCTAGAAACTCTTGTTAATGCCCTGGAGTTGATTTAGATTAGGGAGACTGACTCTCTCCAACCAAATTCACAAGAACTGAAAGTGTAAATGAGTTACCTGCTTGTTATTTTACAACATGAAATGGAATGCTGGTATTGTCAAGACCAGTGCATTCCGTCTTTGTAAGCAGGAGTGAAGTGATAAACAGAAGGATCCTTGGTTTGGATAATGTTACTATGGATGGTTTTAATTTTTTTCTAAATGCTTATTTATATTAAAAACTTTAATATAAATATAAAAAAGGATTTATATGATCCTTTTCCTAAAACAAAACAAATAAAACAACAAAAATGATTATTTAGTAGAAACAATGAAGAGAAAGGTTACCTGGTAAACAGGAAAGCAGTTGTCTAGTGGTTAATATGTGTTGACTTTATAGTATAGTTCTCAGAGTTTGGGAATAATTTTTTGGACAACTTATTTTATACAAACAGTATATATCAATATATTTGTATGCATGTATTAATAGTCCGTTCTTTTTCTTATGAAAACATTTCTTTAATATTATAGTTTATGAGAGTTTCATTTTTTATATATTTGAAGTTTTCCACATTTCCTCATTAGGATTTTTATGGTTTTTCTCTAAAGGATATTTAATTAGACTCATCAAAACTTAGTTTTGCTTAATTAAGATGTTTTTATTTATACTGAAGCAAATACATGGTGTCGGTGCCTTCTATTTGATTTTGCCCTGGAGCACAGTCACTCTTCCCTTGGGTGGATGCCTGTCAGTATTATACGTTTTTTTGTCATACCTGATGAGTGGCAGAGAAAGACAAAAGAACTCTTATTTTTTTATCTAGGAAATCTATACCTTTGGAAGAGTACTGGGACAAGGGAGCTTTGGAATGGTCATTGAAGCCATAGACAAGGAAAGAGAAACTAAGTGGGCAATTAAAAAAGTGAACAAAGAAAAGGTAAGGCTTCTTATCATCATACTGAGGGTGCAGTTCTACTGCAAGGTCGGGTAGGCAGTACAGTTTTTCACACTAATACAGCTGACCCTTAGGGACAGACCCTGGGCTGTTGCCCTGGAGAAATGTGGGTATTTCTCTAGCCTTCTGGGCTTCCCTCATAGCTTAGTTGGTAAAGAATCTACCTGCAATGCAGGAGACCCCCATTCAATTCCTGGGTTGGAAAGATCTGCTGGAGAAGGGATAGGCCACTCACTCCAATATTCCTGGGCTTCCCTTGTGGCTCAGCTTGTAAAGAATCTGCCTGCAATGTGGGAGACCTGGGTTCGATTGGGAAGATCCCCTGTAGAAGGGAAAGGCTTCAGTTCAGTCATATCTAACTCTTTGCGACCGCATGGGCTGCACGCAGCATGCCAGACCTCCCTGTCCATCACCAACTCCTGGAGTTTACTCAAACTCATGTCCATTGAGTAGGTGATACCATCCAACCATCTCATCCTCTGTTGTCCCTTTCTCCTGCCTTCAATCTTTCTCAGCATCAGGGTCTTTTCAAATGAGTCAGCTCTTCACATCAGGTGGCCAAAGTATTGGAGTTTCAGCTTCAGCATCAGTCCTTCCAGTGAATATTCAGGACTGATTTCTTTTAGGATGGACTGGTTGGATATCCCATACAGTCCAAGGGTCTCTCAAGAGTCTCCTCCAACACCACAGTTCAAAAGCATCAATTCTTCGGCGCTCAGCTTTCTTTATAGTCCAACTCTCACATCTATACATCACTACCGGAAAAACCATAGATTTGACTAGATGGACCTTTGTTGGCAAAGTAATGTGTGTGCTTTTTAATATACTCTCTAGTTGGTCATAACTTTCCTTGCAAGGAGCAAGTGTCTTTTAATTTCATGGCTGCAGTCACTATCTGGTGTGATTTTGGAGCCCCCCAAAATAAAGTCTGACACTGTTTCCCCATCTGTTTGCCATGAAGTGATGGGACCAGATGCCATTATCATAGTTTTCTGAGTATTGAGATTTAAGCCAACTTTTTCACTCTCCTCTTTCACTTTCATCAAGAGGCTCTTTAGTTCTTCTTCAGTTTCTGCCATGAGGGTGGTGTCATCTGCATATCTGAGGTTATTGATATTTCTCCTGGCAATCTTGATTCTAGCTTGTACTTTACCCAGCCTGGCATTTCGCATGATATACTCTGCATATAAGTTAAATAAGCAGGTGACAATATTCAGCCTTGACACACTCCTTTCCCTATTTGGAACCAGTCTATTGTTCCATGTCCAGGTCTAACTGTTGCTTCCTGACCTGTGTACAGATTTCTCAAGAGGCAGGTCAGGTGGTCTGGTATTCCCATCTCTTTCAGAATTTTCCAAGGTTTGTTGTGATCCACACAGTCAAGGCTTTGGCATAGTCAATAAAGCAGAAATAGATGTCTTTCTGGAACTCTCTTGCTTTTTCGATGATCCAACAGATGTTGGCAATTTGATCTCTGGTTCCTCTGCCTTTTCTAAAACCAGCTTGAACATCAGGAAGTTCACGGTTCACGTATTGCTGAAGCCTGGCTTGGAGAATTTTGAGCATTACTTTACTAGCATGTGAGATGAGTGCAATTGTGTGGTAGTTTGAGCATTCTTTGGCATTGCCTTTCTTTGGGATTGGAATGAAAACTGACCTTTTCCAGTCCTGCGGCCACTGCTGAGTTTTCCAAATTTGCTGGCATTTTGAGTGCAGCCCTTTCACAGCATCATCTTTCAGGATTTGAAATAGCTCAACTGGAATTCCATCACCTCCACTAGCTTTGTTCGTAGTGATGCTTTCTAAGGCCCACTTGACTTCACATTCCAGGATGTCTGGCTCTAGGTGAGTGATCACACCATCGTGATTATCTTGGTTTTGAAGATCTTTTTTGTACAGTTCTTCTGTGTATTCCTGCTACCTCTTCTTGGGGCCAAACCATGGTGGAGGTAATGAAGATAATGGTAACTTCCTTCAAAAGGTCCCATGCGTGTACTGCTACACTCAGTGCCCCAACCCTGCAGCAGGCCACCACCAACCCGTGCCTCTGCCGGAGACTCCTGGACATCCTGGACAAGTCTGGATCAGTCTCTTGTGTGGTCACTGCTCCTTTTTCCTCGGTCCTGGTGTGCACAAGGTTCTGTTTGTGCCCTCCAAGAGTCTATTTCCCCAGTCCTGTGTAAGTTCTGGCATCTCTGTGGTAGGGTTAATGGCAACCTCCTCCAAGAGGGCTTATGCCATACCCAAGTCTGCTGCACCCCGCCATACCCAAGGGATATGCTGCCCACTCCAGGGAAAGGCTGCTCACTCCAGTATTCTGGCCTAGAGAATTCCATGGACTGTATAGTCCATGGGGTTGCAAAGAGTGGTGCATGACTGAGTGACTTTCACTTTCGCTTTCTTTCTTTTACCAGAGTCAGTTGAAGATGAGGGTTGATTATCAGTATATGTAGATGTAGGGTTGTTGTCTTCTTAGTGAGCCTTAGGTCCTGATAGTCTCTCCTGATGTGGTTCTGATATACTTTGCCCTATCCAGCCAGTCCATCCTAAAGGAGATCAGTCCTGGGTGTTCATTGAAAGGACTGATGCTCAAGCTGAAACTCCAATACTTTGGCCACCTCATGCGAAGAGTTGACTCATTGGAAAAGACCCTGATGCTGGGAGGGCTTGTGGGCAGGAGGAGAAGGGGATGACAGAGGATGAGATGGCTGGATGGCATCACCGACTCCATGGACATGAGTTTGAGAGACCTCCGGGAGTTGGTGATGGACAGGGAGGCCTGGCATGCTGCGATTCATGGGGTCGCAAAGAGTCAGACACGACTGAGCGACTGAACTAAACGGATCCTCTCCTTTCCTTTCATTCATTATTTCCTCATTGATAGCCAGCTCTGTTTGTTCATCCTACCAGCTCTTTCCGTTTGAACCACTTTCTCTCCAGCTCTCTTCTGTACTGTTTGCCTTGTATCCGCTGTAGTTCCTACTTTAGATTGCGCGGGAGTGACAAATGGAGTGGGCTTCTCTTTAAGGGAGAATCCAAGTCTTCAAACTTTATAACTGATCACTTCATCAACTTGAAAACAGTTTCTGTGCTTGAGGAAAAATAAAAGGCAACATTACCATGGTGTTTTTTTCCTTGGGTCTGTGATATTACATTTACAAAATGAAATAGTAGGTTATATGTATTCTTTAAAAAACAAACAATAGGGAATTACATATCATTTCTCCCTGAAGTTTAGCTTCCCTGGTGGCTCAGAGGTTAAAGCGTCTGCCTGCAATGCAGGAGACCTGGGTTTGATCCCTGGGTCGGGAAGGTCCCCTGGAGAAGGAAACAGCAACCCACTCCAGTATTCTTGCTTGGAGAATCCCATGGACAGAGGAGCCTGGTGGGCTTCAGTCCACCGGGTCGCAAAGAGTCAGACACGACTTCACACTCACACACACATATCATTTCTCCCTGAAATTTAATAAAGTAACATTAACTCTTAATAAGGGGAGATCCAGAGTCCTTCCAGAAATCCCTAGGATTAACTAAATGGGATTTCCTTTGTTTCTTTGATGTCAGATAGGGTTAGGCTTAGCTTTCAGGGTTATATAGTCATTTTCTTGCAACTTTAGGAATTCATAATCTTGCACATAGATATTGATGCTGAGACTTTTCAGGACACCAAGATAGTAAAATAAAATTATATAGTCAGTATATGAATTGGACAATATATTACTGCATTAAATATAGATAAACCATTTGTGGTGGGAAGTAGGAATAGGCTTGAGATGAATTATTAGGAGAAATTGTGACATCTGTCCATGTCTATTCTCTACAGGAATTTATTCCTCAAAGCCACTATTTCTCTTAATAACTATAAAGTTATTTCTCCTCAAGGATTCATCCTCCATGGGTGGGGCACAGTGGGTTTTCAGTTTCCTATCACTTTTGAGATGGTAATGTTTAAAGGGTAAAGATACTTAGAAGCAGGGATGACAGTAGGTACAATTTTAACTAGGTAAAATTTGCCTTATGATCAATCTGTTTCCAAGTCCTTCAGGAACTACTGTGTCTCTTCTAACTTTGGGGGAAGGAGTGGGTTAGGAGGAGGGAGGGAGAAATGAGAGCTTTGTTATTCCTTTCAGGGATATTTTTATGTGAATGAGGACAGTGTTTATTCTTGAATGATTACGGTAATTTAGATATCAAAAGGGATGATGATTGGGGTGGTGGTAGTGCTGGCAAAGGTGGAGAAAGCCCTTCCAGAGTATCTTAGATGATGGTGTAGACAAGCAGTTGCTTGCACACCTGACGGTCTGGTCAGGTATGGTTAAGGATTTCACTTAAGGAGGTAATTTGGAGTTAGGTTGGTCTGAAGGCAAAAATCTCCATCTCCATTTCCATTGTGCCCTCTCTCTCTTTCTCTCCTGCTCTTTCTCTCTCTATCAAATTTTTGAGGCTGGGGGACTAGGAAGTGATATAATGCAGGGCTAAGTGTAAAATCTCAACTGCCTATTGTTTCCTTTTGATATGTATATAAATGTAATGGAAACAAAGCAAGATAAAACAAAAACATTTTGTTTTACCAATAACTGACATTTAATGAGACAGATGCCTTATATCCATTTTCTAATTGACATCCCTAGAAAGTAGATTTTGTTTTTATTATGCTACCATCAAAGGATCAACATAATTTTGAAGGAAATACTAAAAAGCATATTAAGAGCTGCAATAATTTTGTGATGTGACAGAGACCATGTTGTTAGCTAATTTATAGAAACCGTCCAAGAAACAGATATGATTTGAGGCTGAATTATCCCTTAAAATTGGGCAAAGGAAAGAAAGGGTATATGTTAATCTTATCATGCAGATAGGTTGCATATTATCTTTTGGAAAAGGAACTTTCTGAAAAAAATATAGGAAAAAATATAAAATAACTCCAGCTTTTGTATTGAGGTATGTGGTAATGAAATTCTTACATGAAATCTGTATTTCCTCATGATCTAAGGCTGGAAGCTCTGCTGTGAAGTTACTTGAACGGGAAGTGGACATCCTAAAAAGTGTGAAACATGAACACATCATACACCTGGAACAAGTATTTGAGACACCTAAGGTAAAGCTGGGCTTCCTTGGTGGCTCAGAGGGTAAAGAATCTGTCTGGAATGTGGGAGACCTGGATTCAGTCCCTGGGTTGGGAAGATCTCTTGGAGAAGCAAATGGCAACCCATTGCAATATTCTTACTTGGAGAATTACATGAACAGAGGCGCCTGGCAAAGCTTTATCAGGTGCTGCATTCTGAAAGTTGTTATTTTTACAAAATTAATATCATCCCCTTGAGAAGTAGTCTCTTTGGGACACAGTGGCTCATGTCTTTGGCATGACTCTGTCACAGCACTCTGTCAGTGGAGATTGATGAAAAGCATTCTGGAGGATGTTTTATTGTTGATTGTATACTTACGTGTCTGATGATTAGATTGACGTCTTCAGTGATATTGCTGGTGGCATGTTGGGAAAAAAATGAAACAACTTCAGATATAACCCAGAGTGATCAGAGCTTCCTTAGAAGTGGCTTTCCTTTTTGCTATGGTCCTTGGCTCTGCATTAGAGTCCCTTGGATTAGTGTCATAATTCTGCAAGGTTAACTTCATAGTAGAGTTGGTATGGTTGTTTGCCATTCTGCAAAAGTTGTTTATTGCCCATGAGCCTGGATGTCTCTCTGCTAGGAGGTGGTGTGATATAGCGGTTAGGTGTGCTAGGTCAGATTGCCTGTACAATTTAATACTGGATCTACCACTTATTAGTTGTGAGGCCATGGACAAATTACTCAATCTCTCTACTTAAGTTTCCTCATCTGTAAGATAGGTTTAATGATAGTTGTTTTTCAGTTGTTAAGTTGTGTCCAACTCTTTGAAACCCCATGGACTGCAGCATGCCAGGCTTGCCTCTCCTTCACTATTTCCTGGAGTTTGCTCAAACTCATGTCCATTGAGTCAGTGGTGCCATCCAACCGTCTCATCCTGTGTTGCCCCTTCTCCTCCTGCCTTCAATCTTTCCCAGGATCGGGGCCTTTTTCAGTGAGTTGGCTCTTCACGTCAGGTGGCCAAAGTAATGGAGCTTCAGCTTCAGCTTCAGCATCAGTCCTTCCAATGAATATTCAGGGTTAATAGTATTAACCACATTAAGTTGTGGAGGGATTAAGTGGGAAAATGAGTATAAAGCATATGTCTCATTGAATGTTAGCTATTGTTCTTTGTTTCTTTTGCCAGTTTCTAAGGCAGCAGTAGTCAATTTGGGTTATGCATTGTGCTTGATTCATTAGGAGTGCTTGGTAACTATTAGAGATGACAGTTACCTTTACAGGAGGCCATAAATGGCAATGATGCCAAAAGCCTTCCCTGGTTTTTTAATCTTAGAGTTGTGGCTTACTTTATCCTCAGATCTTCTTAGAATAGTTTTGTCCTTTATCACTGGTTTTAACCAGTTTGATTGCATTGTGCCTTAGTGTAGCTGTGTTCATGTTTCTTGGCTTGGGTTTCATGGAGCTTCTTGGATCTGTGAGTTTATGGTTTTCATAAAATTTAGGAACATTTTGGCCATTATTTTTTATGCCTTGAAGGACTTTCAAGTACACATGAGATTGTTTGATATTTTCCAGAGCTTACTGACTCTCTATTCATTTTTTTTCAATCTTTGTTCTTTCCTTATTGAATTTAGCAGAGTTTCTATTGTGATATCTTCAGATTCTATAACGTTTTTTTCTGTAACATCATATATGCTGTTTATACTTTCTAGTGGAAATTTGATTTGGATCATTTTTGTATCTTCCATGTTTCTACATAATATGCTCACTATTTTCTCCTTCTTCTTAAATATAGTTTTAATAACTTTTACTGCCTTTTTCTATTAATTATATCATGTGTGCCATTTTTAGGTCCATTTTAAGTGATTGATTTCCCCTACTTATTTATGAGTTATATTTTCCTGCTTCTTTTTATGCCTGTTCATTTTTTATTGGATGCTGGCTAATCTTTTATATTTTTACAGCTATTCTTGAGCTTTATTCAAGACATAGTTGAGTTATTTAGAAATAGTTTGATACTTTTGAAGCTTAATTTAAACTGTTTGGTGGCATCACAGAGCCTTTGGTCTGGGCTAATTTTTCCCTAAGTAATGAGGTAAGACCCTTTTGAGTACTCTGCCCAATGTCCCATGAATTATGAGATTTTCCACTCTGGCTAGTGGAAATAGGAACTCTTTCTGGCCTTGTGGAGACTTCAGTCATTGTTCCCTCTGATACTTTTGCATGGTACTTTCCCCAGCTTTGGGTAGATTCTTTTTTTTTTTTTTTAATTTACTTTTTATTGAAAGATAATTACTTTACAGAATTTTGTTGTTTTTTGTCAAACCTCAACATGAATTGGCCATAGGTATACATATATCCCCTCCCTTTGGAACCTCCCTCCCATCTCCCCATCCCACCTCTCTAGGTTGATACAGAGCCCCTGTTTGAGTTTCCTGAGCCATACAGCAAATTCCCGTTGGCTATCTATTTTACATATGGTGATGTCAGTTTCCATGATACTCTTTCCATGCATCTCATCCCTCTTCTCCCCGCTCCCCATGTCCATAAGTCTATTGGCTGTTTCTCCATTGCTGCCCTGTAAATAAATTCCTCAGTACCATTTTTCTAGATTCTGTATATGTGCATTAAATATGATATTTATCTTTCTTTTTCTGACTCACTCCACTCTGTGTAATAGGTTCTAGGTTCATCCACCTCATCAAAACTGACTCAAATGTGTTCCTTTTTATGGCCGAGTAATATTCCATGTGTGTATGTACCACAACTTCTTTATCCATTCATCTGTTGATGAACATCTAGGCTGTCTCCATGTCCTAGCTATTGTAAATAGTGCTGCAAAGAACAAGGGGATACATGTGTCTTTTTCAAGTTTGTTTTCCTCAGGGTATATGCCTAGGACTGGGATTTCTGGGTCATATGGTGGTTTTATTTCTAGTTTTTTAAGGAATCTCCATACTGTTTTCCATAGTGGATGTATCAATTTACATTCCCACCAACAGTACAAGAGCATTCCATTTTCTCCACACCCTCTCCAGCATTTATTGTTAGTAGACTTTTTGATGATGGCCATTCTGACCAGTGTGAGGTTATATCTCATTGTAGTTTTGATTTGCATTTCTCTAATAATGAGTGATAGGAAGTAGATGGGGAAACAGTGTCAGACTTTCTTTTTTTGGATGCCAAAATCACTGCAGATGGTGACTGCAGCCATGAAATTAAAAGATGCTTACTCCTTGGAGGGAAAGTTATGACCAACCTGGATAGCACATTGAAAAGCAGAGATATTACTTTGCCAACAAAGGTCCATCTAGTCAAGGCTATGGTTTTTCCAGTGGTCATGTATGGATGTGAGAGTTGGACTGTGAAGAAAGCTGAGCACCGAAGAATTGATGCTTTTGAACTCTGGTGTTGGAGAAGACTCTTGAGAGTCCCTTGGACTGCAAGGAGATCCAACCAGTCCATTCTGAAGGAGATCAGCCCTGCATGTTCTTTGGAAGGAATGATGCTAAAGCTGAAACTCCAGTACTTTGGCCACCTCATGTGAAGAGTTGACTCATTGGAAAAGACCCTGATGCTGGGAGGGCTTGTGGGCAGGAGGAGAAGGGGATGACAGAGGATGAGATGGCTGGATGGCATCACCGACTCCATGGACATGAGTTTGAGAGACCTCCGGGAGTTGGTGATGGACAGGGAGGCCTGGCATGCTGCGATTCATGGGGTCGCAAAGAGTCAGACACGACTGAGCGACTGAACTGAACTGAACTGAATTATGAGTGATGTTGAGCATCTTTTCATGTGTTTGTTAGCTATCTGTATGTCTTCTTTGGAGAAATGTCTGTTTAGGTCTTTTTCTCACATTTTGTTTGTTGTGTGTTTTTCTGGCATTGAGTTCTGCCTGTATATTTTGGAAATTAATCCTTTGTCAGTTGTTTCATTTGCTATTGTTTTCTCCCATTCTGAGGGTTGTCTTTTTACCTTGCTTATAGTTTCCTTTGCTGTACAAAAGCTTTTAAGTTTAATCAGATCCTGCTTATTTACTTTTATTTTTATTTCTGTTACTCTAGGAGGTCAGTCATAGAGGATCTTACTTTGATTTATGTCATTGAGTGTTCTGCCTGTTTTCCTCTAAGAGTTTCATAGTTTCTGGTTTTACGTTTATGTCTTTAATCCATTTTGAGTTTATCTTTGTGTATGGTGTTAGGAAGTGTTCTAATTTCGTTCTTTTACATGTAGCTGTCCAGTTTTCCCAGCACCATTTATTGAAGAGGCTGTCTGCTTCATTGTATATTCTTGCCTCTTTTGTCAAAAATAAGGTACCCATAGATGTATGGGTTTATTTCTGGGCTTTCTATCTTGTTCCATTGGTCTATATTTCTGTTTTTGTGCCAGTACCATACTGTCTTGATGATTGTAGCTGAAGTCAGGAAGGTTGATTCCTCCAATTCCATTCTTTCTCAAGACTGCTTTCACTATTTGGAGTCTTTTGTGTTTCCATATGAATTGTGAAATTTTTTGTTCTAGTTCTATGAAAAATGCCATTGGTAATTTGATAGGGATCACGTTGAATCTGTAGGATGCATTTGGTAGTATAGTCGTTTTCACAACATTGATTCTTCTAGCCAGGAACATGGAATATCTCTCCATCTGTTTATGTCATCTTTGATTTCTTTCATCATTGTCTTATAATCTTCTGTGTGCAGTTCTTTTGTCTCCATAGGTAAGTTTATTCCTAGATATTTAATTCTTTTTGTTGGAATGGTACATGAGATTGATTCCTTAATTTCTCTTTCTGATTTTTCATTGTTAGTTTATAGAAATGCAAGTGATTTCTATGTATTGATTTTGTATCCTGCAACTTTGCTAAATTCACTGATTAGCTCCAGTAATTTTCTGATACTATCTTTAGGGTTTTCCTTGTACAGTATCATGTCATCTGCAAACAGTGAGAGCTTTACTTCTTCTTTTCTGATCTGGATTACTTTTATTTCTTTTTCTTCTCTAATTGCTGTAGCTAGGACTTCCACAACTATGTTGAATAATAGTGGCAAAAGTGGACACCCTTGTCTTGTTCCTGATCTTAGGGGGAATGCTTTCAGTTTTTCACCGTTGAGAATAATGTTTGCCGTAGGCTTATCATATATGGCCTTTACTAGGTTGAGGTAGGTTCCTTCTATACCCATTTTTTAGAGGAGTTTTAAACATAATGGGTGCTGAATTTTGTCCAAGGCTTTTTCTTCATCTATTGAGATTATCCTATGGTTTTTATCTTTTAATTTGTTAATATGGTGTATCATATTGATTGATTTGCATATTTTGAAGAATCCTTGCATCCCTGGAATAAACCCAACTTGATCATGGTGTATGAGCTTTTTGATGTGTTGCTGAATTCTGTTTGCTAAAATTTTGTTGAGGATTTTTGCATCTATGTTCATCAGTGATATTTGCCAGCAGTTTTCTTTTTGTGTGTTGTCTTTGTCTGGTTTTGGTATCAGGGTAATGGTGGCCTCGTAGAATGAGTTTGGATGTGTTCCTTCCTCTGCAACTTTTTGGAAGAGTTTTAGAAGGATAGGCATTAGCTCTTCTCTAAATGTTTGATAGAATTCTCATGTGAAGCCATCTGGTCCTGGGCTTTTGCTTTTTTGGGAGATTTTGATCACAGCTTCAATTTCAGTGCTTATAATTGAGTTGTTCATAATTTCTATTTCTTCCTGGTTCAGTCTTAGAGGATTGAACTTTTCTAAGAACCTGTCCATTTCTTCCAGGTTATCCATTTTATTGCCGTATAGGTGTTCATAATAGTCTCTTATAATCCTTTGTATTTCTGCGTTGTCTGTTGTAACCTCTTCTTTTTCATTTCTAATTTTGTTGATTTGATCTCCCTTTTTTTCTTGATGAGTCTGGCTAAAGGTTTGTCAAATTTGTGTATCTTCACAAAGAACCAGCTTTTAGTTTCATTAATCTTTACTATTGTTTCTTTCATTTCTTTTTCATTTGTTTTTGCTCGGATCTTTATGATTTCTTTCTTTCTACTAATTTTGGAGTATTTTGTTTGTTTGTTTTTTTCCACTTGTTTTAGGTGTAAAGTTAGGCTGTCTATTCGATGTTTTTCTTGTTTCTTGAGGTAGGACTGTATTGCTATAAACTTCCCTCTTAGGACTGCTTTTGCTGCATCCCGTAGGTTTTGAGTTGTGTTTTTATTGTCATTTGTTTCTAGAAATTTTTTTATTTCCCTTTTGATTTCTTCAGTAATCTGTTGGTTATTTAGAAATGTGTTCTTTAATCTCCATGTGTTTGTGTTTCCTACAGTTTTTTTCTTGTAATTGATACCTAGTTTCAAAGTGTTGTGGTCAGAGAAGATGCTTGATATGATTTCAATTTTCTTAAATTTACTGAGGCTTGATTTGTGACCCACGATGTGGTCTATACTGGAGAATGTTCCATGTGCACTTGAGAAGAAGGTGTGTTCTTCTGCATTTGGATGGAATGTCCTGAAGATATCAGTGAGATCCATCTCATCTAACATATCATTTAAGACTTGTGTTTCCTGGGAAAACTGGTCAACCACTTGTAAAAGAATGAAACTAGAACACTTTCTAACACCATACACAAAAATAAACTCAAAATGGATTAAAGATCTAAACATAAGACCAGAAGCTATAAAACTCCTCAAGGAAAACATAGGCAAAACACTGTCTGACATAAACCACAGCAGGATCCTCTATGACCCACCTCCCAGAGTAATGGAAATAGAAGTAAAAATGCACAAATGGGACCTAATTAAACTTAAAAGCTTTTGCACAATGAAGGAAACTATAAGCAAAGTGAAAAGACAGCCTTCAGAATGGGAGAAAATAATAGCAAACGAAGCAACTGACAAAGAATTAATCTCAAAAATATACAAGGAAGTCCTGTAGCTCAATTCCAGTAAAATAAACGACCCAATCAGCAAATGGGCCAAAGAACTAAACAGACATTACTCCAAAGAAGACATACAGATGGCTAACAAACACATGAAAAGATGCTCAACATCACTCATTATCAGAGAAATACAAATCAGCACCACAATGAGGTACCATCTCATGCCGGTCAGAATGGCTGCGATCCAAAAATCTACAAACAATAAATGCTGGAGAGGGTGTGGAGAAAAGGGAACCCTCTTACACTGTTGGTGGGAATGCCAACTAGTACAGCCACTATGGAGAACAGTGTGGAGATTCCTTAAAAAGCTTGAAATAGAACTGCCATATGAACCAGCAACCTCACTGCTGGGCATACACACTGAGGAAACCATAATTGAAAGAGACATGTGTACCCCAATGTTCATCGCAGCACTGTTTATAATAGCCAGGACATGGAAGCAACCTAGATGTCCATCACAGACGAATGGATAAGAAAGCTGTGATACATATACACAATGGAATATTGCTCAGCCATTAAAAAGAACACGTTTGAATCAGTTCTAATGAGGTGGATGAAACTGGAAGTAAGAGTAAAGTAAGTAAGAAAGAAAAACACCAATACGGTATGCTGCTGCTGCTACTGCTAAGTCGCTTCAGTCGTGTCCGACTCTGTGCGACCCCATAGACGGAAGCCCACCAGGCTCCCCCGTCCCTGGGATTCTCCAGGCAAGAACACTGGAGTGGGTTGCCATTTCCTTCTCCAATGCATGAAAGTAAAAAGTGAAAGGGAAGTCGCTCAGTCATGTCCGACTCTTAGCAACCCCATGCACTGTAGCCTACCCTGCTCCTCCGTCCATGGGATATTCTAGGCAAGAGTACTGGAGTGGGGTGCCATTCGCATATATATGGAATTTAGAAAGATGGTATCGATAACCCTATATGCAAGACAGCAAAAGAGACATAGATGTATAGAACAGTTTTTTGGACTCTGTGGGAGAAGGCGAGGGTGGGATGATCTGAGAGAATAGCATTGAAACATGTATATTATCTTATGTGAAACAGATCGCCAGTCCAGGTTTGATGCATGAGACAGGGTGCTCAGGGCTGGTGCACTGGGATGACCTAAGGGATGGGATGGGGAGGGAAGTGGGTGGGGGGTTCAGGATGGGGAACACATGTAAACCCATGGCTGATTCATGTCAGTGTATGGCAAAACCCACTACAATATTGTAATGTAATTAGCTTCCAGTTAAAGTAAATAAATAATAAAAGACTTGTGTTTCCTTATTAATTTTCTGTTTTGATGATCTGTCCATTGGTGCGAGTGGGGTGTTAAAGTCTCCTACTATTATTGTGTTACTGTCAATTTCTCCTTTTATGTCTGTTAATGTTAGTCTTATGTATTGAGGTGCTCCTTCCTATGTTGGTTGCATAGATATTTACAATTGTTATATCTTCCTCTTGGATTGATCCCTTGATCATTATGTAGTGTCCTTCCTTATCTCTTGTAATCTTCTTTATTTAAGGTCTATTTAGTCTGATATGAGAATTGCTACTCCAGCTTTCTTTTGCTTCCCATTTGCATGAAATATATTTTTCCATCCTCACATTTTCAGTCTTTATGTGTCTTGAGGGCTAAAGTGGGTTTCTTGTAAACAGCATGTATATGGTTCTTGTTTTTGTATCCATTCAGCCAGTCTGTGTCTTTTGGTTGGAGCATTTAATCCATTTACATTTAAAGTAATTATTGATATATATGTTCCTATTACTATTTTCTTAATTGTTTGGGGGTGATTTTGTAGATCTTTTTCCTTTTGTATTTCATGACTATATAAGTCCATTTAATGTTTGCTGTAAAGCTGGTTTGGTGATACTGAATTCTCTTAACTTTTGCTTATCTGAAAAGCTTTTTATTTCTCCATCAATTTTGAATGAGATCCTTGCCGGGTATAGTAACCTTGAATGAATGAATGAATGAATGAATGAAGTTGCTCAGTTGTGTCCGACTCTTTGCGACCCCATAGACTGTAGCCTACCAGGCTCCTCTGTCCATGGGATTTTCCAGGCAGTAGTGCTGGAGTGGATTGCCATTTCCTTCTCCAGGGCATCTTCCCAACCTAGGGCTCGAACCCAGGTCTCCCGCATTGTAGACAGAAGCTTTACCGTCTGAGCCACCACAGTAACCTTGGATGTAGATTTTTCCCTTTCAGTACTTTAAATATATCCTGCAGAGTTTCTGCTGAAAAGATCAGCTATTAAGCAAATGGGGTTTCCTTTGTATGTTACTTGTTGCTTTTCCCTTGCTGTTTTTAATATTGTTTCTTTGTGTTTAGTCTTTGTTAGTTTGATTAGTATGTGTCTTGGCATGTTTCTCCTTGCGTTTATCCTGTATGGGACTCTTTGTGCCTCTTGGACTTGATTGGCTATTTCCTTTTCCATGTTGGGGAAATTTTCAACTATAATCTCTTCAAAAATTTTCTCTTCTTCTTCTGGGACTCCCATAATTTGAATATTGCTGTATTTGGTATTGTCCCAGAGGTCTCTGAGACTATCCTCAGTTCTTTTCATTCTTTTTACTTTATTCTGCTCCTCAGAAGTTATTCCCACCATTTTATCTTCCAACTTACCGATTTGTTCTTCTGCTTCAGATATTCTGCTATTGATTCCTTCTCAGTTCAGTTCAGTCACTCAGTGCTGTCCGACTCTTTGCGACCCCATGAATCACAGCACACCAGACCTCCCTGTCCATCAGCAACCCCCGGAGTTCAGTCAAACTCATGTCTGTCGAGTTGGTGATGCCATTTGGCCATCTCATCCTCTGTCGTCCCCCTCTCCTCCTGCCCCAAATCCCTCCCAGCATCAGAGTCTTTTCCAGTGAGTCAACTCTTCGCATGAGGTAGCCAAAGTTTTGGGAGTTTCAGCTTTAGCATCAGTCCTTCCAATGAACACCCAGGACTGGTCTCCTTTCAGATGGACTGGTTGGATCTCCTTGGAGTCCAAGGGACTCTCAAGAGTCTTCTCCAAAACCACAGTTCAAAAGCATCAGTTCTTTGGCGCTCAGCTTGCTTCACAGTCCAACTCTCACATCCATACATGACTACTGGAAAAACCATAGCCTTGACTAGATGGACCTTTGTTGGCAAAGTAATTTCTCTGCTTTTCAATGTGCTATCCAGGTTGGTCATAACTTTCCCTCCAAAGAGTAAGCGTCCTTTAATTTCATGGCTACAATCACCATCTGCAGTGATTTTGGAGCCCCAGAAAATAAAGTCTGACACTGTTTCCACTGTTTCCCCATCTATTTCCCATGAAGTGATGGGACCAGATGCCATGATCTTCGTTTTCTGAATGTTGAGCTTTAAGCCAACTTTTTCACTCTCCACTTTCACTTTCACCAAGAGGCTCTTTAGTTCTTCTTCAGTTTCTGTCATGACGGTGGTGTCATCTGCATATCTGATATTGATATTTCTCCCGGCAATCTTGATTCCAGCTTGTGTTTCTTCCAGCCCAGCATTTCTCATGATGTACTCTGCATAGAAGTTCAATAAGCAGGGTGACAATATACAGCCTTGACGTACTCCTTTTCCTATTTGGAGCCAGTCTGTTGTTCCATGTCCAGTTCTAACTGTTCTAACTGACCTGCATATAGGTTTCTCAAGAGGCAGGTCAGGTGGTCTGGTATCTCTTTCAGAATTTTCCACAGTTTATTGTGATCCACACAGTCAAAGGCTTTGGCATAGTCAATAAAGCAGAAGTAGACGTTTTTCTGGAACTCTCTTACTTTTTCCATGATCCACTGGGTGCTGGCAATTTGATCTCTGGTTCCTCTGCCTTTTCTAAAACCAGCTTGAACATCAGGAAGTTCATGGTTCACATATTGCTGAAGCCTAACTTGGAGAATTTTGAGCATTACTTTACTAGCATGTGAGATGAGTGCAATTGTGCGGTAGTTTGAGCATTCTTTGGCATTGCCTTTCTTTGGGATTGGAATGAAAACTGACCTTTTCCAGTCCTGTGGCCACTGCTGAGTTTTCCAAATTCGCTGGCATATTGAGTGCAGCACTTTCACAGCATCATCTTTCAGGATTTGAAATAGCTCAACTGGAATTCCATCATCTCCACTAGCTTTGTTCATAGTGATGCTTTCTAAGGGCCACTTGACTTCACATTCCAGGATGTCTGGCTCTAGGTGAGTGATCACACCATCGTGATTATCTGGGTTGTGAAGATCTTTTTGTACAGATTTTGTGTGTATTCTTGCCACCTCTTCTTAATATCTTCTGCTTCTGTTAGGTCCATACCATTTCTGTCCTTTATCAAGCCCATCTTTGCATGAAATGTTCCATTGGTATCTCTAATTTTTTTGAAGAGATCTCTAGTCTTTCTCATTCTGTTGTTTTCCTCTATTTCTTTGCATTGATCGCTGAAGAAGGCTTTCTTATGTCTCCTTGCTATTCTTTGGAACTCTGCATCCAGATGCTTATATCTTTCCTTTTCTCCTTTGCTTTTTGCTTCTCTTCTTTTCACAGCTATTTGTAAGGCCTCCTCAGACAGCCATATTGCTTTTTGCATTTTTTTCCCATGGGAATGGGATTGATCCCTGTCTCCTGTACAATGTCATGAACCTCTGTCCATAGTTCATCAGGCACTCTATCAGATCTAGTCCCTTAAATCTATTTCTCACTTCCACTGTGTAATCATAATGGATTTGATTTAGGTCATACCTGAATGGTCTAGTGGTTTTCCCCACTTTCTTCAATTTAAGTCTGAATTTGGCAATAAGGTGTTCATGATCTGAGCCACAGTCAGCTCCCGGTCTTGTTTTTGCTGACTGTGTAGAGCTTCTCCATCTTTGGCTGCAAAGAATATAATCAGTCTGATTTCGGTGTTGACCATCTGGTGATGTCCATGTATAGACTCTTCTCTTGTGTTGTTGGAAGAGGATATTTGCTACGACCAGTGCGTTCTCTTGGCAAAACTCTATTAGCCTTTGCCCTGCTTCATTCCGTACTCCACGGCCAAATTTGCCTGTTACTCCCCTAGAGTATTGTTAATTTCAGTAATTGGTTGTTTGTCTCTGAATGTTTATTCTTTAATTCTTCTAGATCTTTGTTAATTGATTCTTGCATTGTCTTCATTTTATTTTCAACATTTTAAAAATCATATTTACTATCATTATTTTGAATTCTTTTTCAGGTAGGTTGCCTCTTTCCTCTTCATTTATTTGGACTTCTATGTTTCTAGTTTGTTCCTTTATTTGGGTAGTATTTCTTTGTGTGTGTGTTAGTCACTCAGTCGTGTCTGACTCTTTGCAACCCAATGAACTGTAGCCTGTGAGGCCTCTCTGTCCATGGAATTCTCCAGGCAAGAATACTGGAGTGGATTGCCATTCCCTTCTCCAGAGGATCTTCCTGACCCAGGAATCGAACAATGTTCTCCTGCATTGCAGGCAGATTCCTTTCTGTTTGAGCTACAGGAAAGTCCTTAGTATTTCTCTTCCTTTTCATTATTATTTTTTTTTAACTTATTGTGTTTGAGGTCTCCTTTTCCCAGGCTTCAAGGTTGAATTGTTTCTTCCTTTTTGTTTCTGCCCTCCTAAGGGGCTTCCCTTGTAGCTCAGTTGGTAAAGAATCTCCCTGCAGTGCAGGAGACCTGGGTTCGATCCCTTGGTTGGGAAGATCCCCTGGAGAAGGAAATGGCAACCCACTCCAGTATCCTTGCCTGGAAAATCTCATGTACAGAGAGCCTAGTGGGCTGTAGTCCATGGGGTCACAAAGAGTCGGGCACGACTGAGTGACTAACACGAACACTTAAGGTTGGTCCAGTGGTTTGTGTAAGCTTCCTATAGGATCACATTTGTGCTAGGTTTTTGTTTGTTTTTCCTCTAATGGGCAAGGCTGAGTGAGGTGGTAACCCTGTCTGCTGATGATTGGGTTTGTATTTTTGTTTTGTTTGTTGTTTAGATGAGGTGTCCCGCACAGGGTGCTACTGGTGGTTGGGTGATGCCGGGTCTTGTATTCCAGTGGTTTCCTTTGTGTGAGTTCTCACTATTTGATACCCCCTAGTAGGGTTAGTTATCTGGTAGTGTAGGGTCTTGGAGTCAGTGCTCCCACTCCAAAGGCTCAGGTCTTGACCTCTGGTCAGGAGCGAAGGTTTCACACGTGGTTTGTTATGGCATTAAGTGAGATTAAAACAAATACCCAAAAATGAGAAACCAAAGATGAACCTCAGACAAATGGCAGTTACAAATTCAGGCAAATAATAATTAAAATAATGAAATATACACATAGACATATATACCCATGAACAAAGTGAAAACAGTCCACAAAAATAAAATACAATAGATTGACCCGGTGAACAAAGGAAACCAAAAATTATATTTACCAGTTAAGAACAAAACTAACTAAAGCACAAACAGGAAAACAAAACTAAAGCAAGGTGCCAAATGGAGAATAAAGCAACGAAAACAAAACTAACAAATATATTAAGAGGAAAAGAAAGAAAGAATAGATATGCAAAGTTAAATAGAGGTAGATGAAGAAGATTTATATACATTAAAGATTAACTGCAAGGAGAAAGGAACAGTAGGAAAGGCAAACAAAGGAATAAATGAAAAAATATAATAGGTTTTAAAAAATTAAAAGTTAAAATTATAAAAAAGAGAAAAGAAAAAAAAAAAAAACAGAAGAAGAAAAAAGGAAAACCCCACAGAACTGCAAAAGCCCAGCAGAGATGCAGAGGTTTATAACAACAATAAAAAGTGTGACTGAATATACACAAACACATATACACCCATAAGCAAAATCAAAACAGTCCAACAAAAGTAAAGTATAATAGATTGACCTGGCGAACAAGGAACCAAAAATTATGTCTACCCGAACAAAACTAACTAAAGCACAAAATGGAAAACAAAACGAAAGCAAGGTGCCAACTGGGGAATAAAGTAATGAAAATAAAACTAACAACTATGTTGAGAGGAAAGGAAAGAAAGAAAAGAAAGCATAGATATGCAAAGTTAAATAGAGGTAGATATAGAAGATTTATATATATTAAAGATTAACTGCAGGGGGAAAAGAACAGTAGGAAAAACAAAGGAATAAACGTAGAAAAAATAATAATAGGTTTAAAATTAAAATTAAAAGAAGGGAAAAGAAAAGAACAAGGAAACTCCCCAGAACTGCAAAAGCCCAACGTAGAGGCAGAGGTTTATAACAACAAGAAAAAAATGTGACTGAGAAAAAAAGAAAAAGAAAAAGCTCAAAAGCTTAATTAGATTTCATAGTGCCAATAAAATTGACAACTACAACAGAGGAGGGGAAAAAAATCCAAGAGAATCTACAGAACAAGTCAAAACGTAAGAATAATAAGTGTTTTCCTTCAGTCACTGCTGTCAGATTCCTTTCCCTCGCTGGGAATCACAGTCCACCTCACCTCCCTAGGATGCCCTCTAACACTGCTGATCTCTGGACCTGCTGTGGGGGCAGCTCAGATTCTAATCAAGTTCTACTCCTATGTGTTCTTGCCTCCAATTTCAACAGCTATCAGAACTAGTGTGTTTTCTCTTGTGGGAGCTCTCAATGACCTTTTGTATATTCCATAGACAGTCTGTCTAGTTGATCATGTGGATTTAATCTGTAGCTTGTACAGCTGGTAGGAGGGTTTTGGGTCTTCTTTCTTAGTTACACTGCCCCTGTGTTTCAATTGTGGTTTATTTCCACCACTGCATATGGGCCATCCACTGGGGGTTTGCTCCTGAGGCTGCCCTGGAAGACTTGGGTTTGCCCCTATGAGGGCCAGGTGTGATGGTGCAGCTCCCTGCAGAATCACAGGGATTCTGGCAGTACCAGGTACTCAGAGGAGTTGGCAGCTAGGGCAGCAGGAAATACAGTGCTCTAGAAGGTTATGGCAACCAGTATTGACCAATAGCTCCAGTATTCTTGCCTGGAGAACCCCCCTTCCTGACAGAGAAGCCTGGCAGCCCACAGTCTACAGGGTCACAAAAAGTTGGACACTACCGAAGCAACCCTGCACGCATAGGTGCAAGACCTTTTTTTGCCTGTGGCAGCTCTGCCCCGGTGAAAGCTGAGCGTGAAGGTGACACAACTGCTTGGCTTGGGGGACCCTGGAGGCGCCAAGTGTGCAGGTGCACAGACTGCCTCCGCTGCAGGAGTTACAGCCCCATCAGAATCTTTTTTTGTGCCTCTTGTGGCTGGTGATCAGAAGTCCTCTTTGGCCAGTCTTTCTCTGTAGCTCCACCGGTTCAGGCACTTAGAGGGCTTCCTTGCCTAGGGTCCTTCTCTGTTGTTCACGCATCAGGCACATAGAGGGGCCCTCGTGGTTGGGGTCCTACTCTGTAGATCAGCATGTCAGGCACTTAAAGAGGCATCCTGGGTGGGGTCCTACTCTGTAGTTCAGTGCCTCAGGCCTTTGCTGGGCCAGCCCCTCTGTTGTTCAGCTGCCAATGCTGGCATGTAGGGGAAGAGAGGCTATGGTGATGGCTCCAGCCCCTATGCATGACTCAGCAGCATCTCCTTGCTTCCCTGGCTGCCCAGCTTTCCTCTGCAGGCATTTCCCAGCACAACCTCCTCCCTCACATCCCCTGATCCATCTCTCCGCAGTCAATAGCAGCCTTCGCCCAGGGATTGCTCCACAATTCTTAAGCTCCATCTTCCAGCTGGTGCGCCTTCCAGGGGGTCTGCATCCCTGTCCAGGGCATGTATGGTTGCAGCAAGCGCTGTCTGATTCTCATTCCATTTAGGCTGCCACAGATCAGCTGTTTCACTCTCAGCCTTAAATATTTCTCCTCTGACTCAGACAATTTCCCCTATGTGGGGATCGGACCCCTGCTTCAGTTCCCCCACCTGCCAAAGGCAGGTCCAGTCCTATTAACACTCCTGTTTTTCCCCTTGGTTCCTTCATTCTACCAAGTTTTACGTGGGTCTATATATTATTTTCCACTGGTCAGGTACTCCTGTCCAATCTCAGCTGGTGTTCTGCGTGCACTTCTGTGTCTGAAGGTGTATTCCTGATGTATCTGTGGAGAGAGATGTACTCCACATCCGCCTACTCCTCCACCATCTTGTTTTCCTCTGGGTAGATTCTTGATACATATGTGCTAGTTAGTACTTTGCTGAAGAGTTGAGGGTGGGATCGGCAGCCACCTACAAATCTATAGTGCTTTCTTTGTGTATAGCCTTACCCTCTTTGGCAGTCTCGCCTGTGGAGTTTAGTTGTCTTGGCCTTCCTGGACTCTCAGCACCATCTCCTCCATTCATGTAGACTGTTGAGCTCTGCTTGGGTTTTCTTTCCCTTCTTTATAGCTTGGAATCTCTAGACAGTAAGCTAGGATAATCGTGGGGCTTGTCTCATAGGTTTCTCCTCTGTCAGGGATCACTGCCTTGTGCTGCCTGATGACTAATGTCTGAAAATTGTTACTTCATGTATTTTATCCATTTTTTAGGTTGTTTCAGGAGGGAGGACAAGTCTGGTCTGTTCCTTCATTTTGGAACATAAGTGGGAGTCCAAATCTAGAATAATTTGAAGGCGAAGGAAACCATCATCTGTGATTGTATTTCTTACCTATTGTTTGCCTTTGATTCACAAAGGTCAGATCTGTCTGCCCATCTTCCCAGCTCACACAAATACCTAGACTTTCAGTTGAAGCCATCTTAAAGATTAAAGGGAATTGTTAACTGACTGGTTAGGCTAAGGTAGTAATACTGATCATCCGTTGACTATGTAGGGTTTCTTGTGAGTCCACATATTCTCCAGGCCTACACAATTATTTTTTAATAATTACAGAAAGACTTCTGAAAAACCTTTATTGATGATAACTTTTATCAGCTTACATGTTTTAAATTGATCAATTTGTATTGTAAGCACTGCTAATGTAACTTTGCCTTCCAAATAATTCACTTACCATTTCATTTCATGATCTCTGCCATGCTGTCAGTGGAAAAACTATGGCCTAGTTCAAAAGCTTATTTTTGCATTAGACTTTACAGAATTCTGTAGTTACTTTTGAAATTCTAAAGCATCCTAAGGTTTAGTGAGTCAGAATTTTGACTATAGGAAGAAAGGTTGTTAGCCTTCCCTTGCTTTCCTGCTTGCCGACTGAACGCAGAAGTTGCATCAGGAGCGGTAATAGAATAGGATCAGGTCCCAGAATCTTACAAACAACAACGAAAATGTAGTGGCACAGGACAAAATGGAGACATGGAGGCTGTTCTGCGTCTGAATAGCAATAGGTATGAAAAAGGCATGCATTTTAGTTGACTGGGAATCTTTCTGACTCAATAGATGACCTGACTATTGGAATCCTTAAAGTGAGTATAAGAAACATCCACAGATACAGCAAGTATGGAATAGGCATTTCATTTGTGGCTTTTACCACTTATACCCCGTCAGTCACTAAGTTCCACTATTTCTCCCTCTGCATATTTTCACATCGTTTTCTTCTTTTCTTCATTCTGCTCCTCACATCTACCCTTTTATGAACAGAGGTCAGTATACACAGCATGTGAGCCAGTCTGGAGTGCAGCCTGTTTTTTTTATGGCCTGTAAGTTAGGTTTTGTACATTTTTAAATGGTTGGAAAGAAAGGTTAAAATAGTAATATTTCATGACATGTGAAAATTATATGAAACTAAGTTCCAAAGTCCATAAATAAAGTTTTATTGTATTGTTTATGGGTGCTTTTATGCTGTGACAACAGAGCTGAATGGTTACAGAAGAGGTTGTATGGCCTGTGAAACCAAAAATACTTACTATCTGTATCTGGCTTTCACAGAAAAGAAGTTTGTTGAGTTCTGCTCTGCATTGCTATTGGAGTGGAGTGTTTGTTTAGAAATGCAGAGTTGATGATAGCACATACACTTCCTCCACTCCAGACATAAGCTTAAAAATCTTCCCTGGTAGGACTTCCCTGGTGGTCCAGTGGTTAAGACACTGAGCTCCCACTATGGGGGGTATAGGTTCGATCCCTGGTTGGAGATCACAGAGTGGGTAAAAATTAAAAAAATATATCTTCTGTGGCTACTTATTGCATATGGGGGGAAAAAATCCAAGCTCCTTTGTGTGACATCCAGGACTCTACAGCCTGGCACCAACCTGTTCTTTCTGGCCTCCCCCCTCACCATTCCAGTCTTCTCTGACTTACCAAAATGCTATTAACACTGAGATATGTGTTATTCTTTAACTGCCAGTGTTATTTCCAGCTTTGGAGTCTGCAAATGCTGTGTGCTATGCCTGTCCTTGCCCATCTTTTCTACCCATAAATCCCTGTTCAGTCATCCAGACCTGCCTGAAATGGCACCTCTTCACAGTGAGTATTCTTTAGGCTCACCCCCTCTCTGTAACTTCATCACATTTTGGACAGTCCTCTTCTGTTAGCACTTATCACATGACATTGTGATTATAACCATACTCTGAGCTCTTTGGAGGTAAAGAGTATGTTTTATGCTTGCTTTTTCCTCTAGTAGAGCTTCCCTGGTGGCCTCTGCAATGTAGGAGACCCGGGTTCGATCCCTGGGTCAAGAAGATCCTCTGGGGAAGGGAATGGCTACCCACTTCAGTATTCCTGCCTGGAGAATTTCATGGACAGAGTAGCCTGACGGGCTACAGTCCATGGGTTTGGAAAGAGTCGGACATGACTGAGTGACTAATACTTCCACTTTTTTCCCCTCTAGTATCCTACAGAGTATCTGTACATGACAGATAGCAACTATGTTAAATGAATAGACTGATTAAGATTATAATGATATTTCTATTCTCTGTATACAATATATAACATTTAAACATACCCAACTAAATAATTTGTGCTCTCTCTCTTTATATTTATGTCAGAAAATGTATCTTGTGATGGAGCTTTGTGAGGATGGAGAACTCAAAGAAATTCTGGATAGGAAAGGTCATTTCTCAGAGAATGAGACAAGGTGGATCATTCAAAGTCTCGCCTCAGCTATAGCCTATCTTCACAATAACGGTAAGAAGAGGATCACCCAGCTCATTGACACCATGAAGGCAGATAGCACTTTTGTTTAAGGCTGATTGTATTCAGGATTCATAGTCACAGAAGTAATGCCTACTGATACAGAAAATTTGATTTTAAAAATTAAATTTTTTCCTTTGTAACTTTATTGATATATTTTAATTAGAAACAAGACAGGTATGCAATTACATTGTCCATGGATAAGAATGAAATTATGAACATTTCTATTCAACAACTTGAAAAGAAGCTAATATTATTAAATCCAAAATAGAAAATCAATAGAAGTGAAATTTCTAAAAACTCATATATTAATAATAATGTTAAAAATCTGCATATACTAGGCATTAAAAAAATTTTTAGACTTAATTATTAGAGCAGTTTTAGGTTCACAGCAAAACTGAGAAGTTACAGAGATTCCCAAATACCTCTATCCATGCATGCAAATACTTCCCCATTATTAGCATCCCCTATCAGAGTGGTTACACTTGTTACAGTTGATAAACTTGCACTGACACATCGTTATCACCCAAAGTCCATAGTTTACATTAGTGTTCGCTCTTGGTATTGTACATTCTATGGGTTTTGACAAATGTATGATCCATCAGTAGAGTACCATATGGGAGTCGTTTCACTACTTTAATATCCACATTTAAATATTTTTCTAATTCTTCTAATTGCTTTACTATTCTTTGGTATTATTGCTACTGTTTTTCCTCATGCTCCTGCTTTTTTTTTCCCCTTCAGTGTTAGTTTGGCTTACATGTGACCTTAGAAGCTTCTCATTTTATCAGTTCGGTTCAGTTCAATTGCTCAGTCGTGTCTGACTCTTTGTGACCCCATGGACTGCAGCACACCAGGCTTCCCTGTCCATCACCAACTCCCGGAGGTTACTCAAACTCATGTCCATTGCATCTGTGATGCTGTCCAACTATCTCATCCTCTGTCATCCCCTTTTCCTCCTGCCCTCAATCTTTCCCAGCTTCAGGGTCTTTTCCAATGAGTAGGTTCATTGCATCAGGTGGCCAAAGTATTGGAGTTTCCGCTTCAGCATCAGTCCTTCCAATGAACACCCAAGGCTGATCTCCTTTAGGATTAACTGGTTGGATCTCTTTGCAGTCCAAGGGACTCTCAAGAGTCTTCTCGAACACCACAGTTCAAAAGAGATGAAAAAAACTGTTCCAGAGAGGTCAGGGGACATGGTTAGGTGTGCAGAGCTGGTGCTGGAACCTAGGGGCTCAGTCAACAGATGTTCCCTAAGCACCTACAGCATTGAGGTTGGTCTTAGAGTTTACAGAGGTTCAAACACAAGGCACCTGCCTCTCAGGGAAATTGGTGAGAAATGGCGTATGCAAACAAATTGATGATTTGTTTTTGAATGGAGTACAGAAAACAATATGATGATTTTTTGAGAGCAATATAGAGAGCATGGAGCATAGGTGTACTAAGTGCCTCATTTGATTTGGAAAGTCAAGCAAGAATTCACAGAGGAAGCAAAACTTGAGCTGAGGAATACAAACTCAGGTGAAAAAGGGAGGGCTTTCCAGGCAGAGAGTGAGGATTTTTGCAAGAGCAGAAAACCAAAGACTTGATATTTTGCTAATTTCAGTTCTCCCACATTAAGCTATAAAGTCAGTATATTTCAAACTAAATCTTAACAGGATTTATCATGGAACTTGATAAAATTATTTTGAGAGGGATGAGAATAGTAAACAAAACAATGCAAAAGAACAGTGAAGGCAGCAGAGAGACTTGCCCTGCCAAGTGTCAAACCACATTATGAAGATATCTTAGTTAAAGTTTTGTGGTGTTTATGTAAGAAGAAATAAGGAGAACAGTAGAAATTCTAAACACAGGTTGAGTGTGGAAGGGAACTGTAAACAACTAGGAATAGTAGACAGTCCAGGGCTCATCCAGCCTCCTTTCTCTGGAAATTATACCTATAGATTTTTAAGTTTAGGGAAATGATTACAATGGACATGGACTGGATCAGTTATTTGCAAAGGAAATATTTGGTACATGAGAGTATTTGCATGTACATAAAAGTCCTGCCTGAGCCCTGACATGTTCAGCTGGAGATTTTATGTCTCACGGGTTTTTGTTTTTAGCTTTAATGTATAAAGAGTAGAAAAGTGGGACTGATAGTGCAGAAAATATATTGAAATAAGTATAGCTTGTATACATGTAGCCAAGTTGCAGTATGTTAAATGTTTATGCTGACAGTAACATATGAATAGAAGTAAAGAGGTAATCCTCTCTTTGAAGAGTGAAGGGCATGGGAAAGCTTCCTCCTACAGGAAGTAGCTAACCTTGGACATGATCCTCTTTGACACTCACCAGGCCATTCATGATGAAGAGTGGCCAGTTGGAGCAGCAGGGAGCTGGGGAGAGGTCAGGGAGTCAAAGAAAGTGGCTCCTTAAGGTTAGAAACATGGAGAAAAGGGATATGAATATAAGGGAATGAAACGGGAGAATTATACCTGGCCCGCCTCAGATTTTTCTCAACAGTTCAGTTCAGTTCAGTCGCTCAGTCGTGTCTGACTCTTTGCGACCCATGAACCACAGTACACCAGGCCTCCCTGTCCATCACCAGCTCCTGGAGTCTACCCAAACTCATGCCCATTGTGTCGGTGATGCCATCCAACCATCTCATCCTCTGTCGTCCCCTTCTCTTTGCCCTCAATCTTTCCCAGCATCAGGGTCTTTTCAAATGAGTCACCTTTCTGCATCAGGTGGCCAATTCAGCTTCAACATTAGTCCCTCCAATGAACACCCAGGACTGATCTCCTTTTTCAACATCAGTGGATGTTAACTGGTCAAGTTCTATTTGTGTCCACTCTAATTATTTTTTCATTATCCATTTCATTTGATTTGTTGTTTATTTTCTTGGTAGATATAGTACATAGAGATCTGAAACTGGAGAACATAATGGTTAAAAGCAGCTTTATTGATGCTAACAACGAAATGAACTTAAACATAAAGGTAAGATATTAGAAATGGTGGTAAATGTTTGCCTATAAATAGTTTGATATCAAAGTGGCAACGTACGTCCTCTTTTTTAGATACATTTCAGAAGCTTTTTAACAGCCAAAAATAAGCAGCCTGTGCTAAAAAAATTAAAATTTCACAAAAGAGGTTGTGACTGACAAGAATAATTTTACAAGTTAAGTAGTGCTACTGAATTTTTTTAAAGTAGATACTCATTTGGATAGTTCTGAATCATTAGTTAATAGCAAACAAACAGATGCTCTGATTTGTAATTAATTTCAAAATTATGCCTGGTAGTTTGATGTAAATGTGTTACAGATTCAGAGAAAAAGTACATGTTGGCTGTGCCTTTGATACTAAATTAATGCTAAAGTCTGTATTTCTCATTTAAAAATTTCTTGGGTTATGTCCTAAGCACAGTTAGTATGCCAAGTATTTATTCTTGAAGACTTTATTCAAATTAAATGTTCTTTAATGTCAAATAAATGATCAGATACATTATTTATTACTTAGCATTTTAAAAGTGGTTGCTTTCAAAATATATGAATGTATTAATTTGGGAATAAAATGTTGTCTTTGAATAACTTGCTCTGTTACATTTATAACATAAATAGGATTAACAATATTGTTGTTATACTCAAATAAATATTTTTAAATGTTTCCATTATAAGCTCTATAAGTGCAGGAATTCTGTGTGTGTCTTATTCACTGTTGGTACCTGGAATAATGCCTGAAATATAGTATGTGCTCAATTAATATTTGGTGCATGAAGGAATAAATGCCCTCCAAAGAACTGAATTGGGTCATGAGAACTTTTATATATTTGATACCTGTATACATTTTCTGTGGAGAAAGATAATGTATCATGATGCTCCAAGTAGGGTCATCATGAACACTCCTGGAGAAATTTATTAATCTCTTTAGAGAAATAGTGATATCACGTTGTTGATGATAGGAATATTTTCTTACTCCATAAGGTACTGAAAACTTTACATTCAGTGTCTGTGGACCACAATCTTATCTTTGGTTGTGTGATCAGTAAATGTGCCTGTTTTTTCTGCTTTCAGCCCAAGGCTGTTCCAACTTGGGAGACAATACCAAGGGCACACACTGAATATTTAATAACCAAATGTTTAACAACCAAGATTTAGACCTGAGCAGAAAGCCTGCAGTTGTAGCAGTAGGCCTCCCGTGTATTTGTAGTTATATTGTGTATTTTTTTTCCTGTTAATTTGCTTCTCGTAGTTTATAATAGTGTAATAATTTTTAAATTAGTATACTCTAGAAACACAGAGGAAATAATAGTAAAGAAAAGGTAGCATTGAGAAAATATTTTATAAATAATTATAAAAAAGGAGGAGTTTCTGTGAGTGCTGACAAGAATAATGATTTGCATTTATAACAGTCCTATAAACTGAAACATAGCTTGAGCATCAGAAAAATAGATAATAAACTTACCAAGGCCAGAATGTATTTTACAATGAAATAACTTTATAAAGATAAATTTTTATTTTAAAAAATGTTAAATGCCTTCTTGGAAGAGTAACTCCCTATGTTAAACTGGTGAATTTAAATTAGAAGGAGTGAATAATCAACATTATGGGTGTTTTTTCAAATTTTGAAAAACCAAGTTTCTCTTGACCAGGTTTCTTTTTCACAAGGAGGGGTGGGTGGGAAGGGGAAGCAAGGTCTTTATTAGTAATGCAAGGAAAGCCCCTCTGTCCTCAAGAATTCCTGAATTAAATGCAATACAGTGTAGTGAAAATCCTGTAGGCAGAATGTGTGAACTTTGGATCTGGAAAACTGGTGACTCTATGTGAATTTCTTCTTGCAGGTGACTGATTTTGGCCTAGCAGTGAAGAAGCACGGAAGGAGTGAGGTCATGCTGCAAACCACATGTGGGACACCCATCTATATGGGTAAGTTAGGAGGCTTTAAATGATTTTTTTTTTCCTATAGAAAAAAGTAGAACAACTTGTGTGGATTAAAATTTGAGCAGTTTGATTTTGCATCATGACTTAATGGCCCTGATCAATCTACCTTTTCTTTTCTTGAAAGTGAAAGTATTTTAGTTGTCACAAATTTCATAGTTCTTATCTTTGGAGATTATAGTGTTCATCATTTCTCTGGGCTCTTCTTATAACTGTTTATGTCTCTTAGGTAATCATACACCCAAACCTAATTATCATTTTGTTAATTTATGCTAAAATAATGCATATGTTTTGCTTCTTTCCATTTTTTATCCAATTTCATTGCCATCCAGTAGTTTTTCATAGAGTCCTGATTAAATATATTTCATAAACCAACAGTTTCTCATTTTTGTAAATGTGATTTTTAACAGCATTCTTGAAGTATAATTTAGATACCAAAAAAATGTACCATTCAGTGATTTTTCATACATTCACAGAGTTTTACAGCACCACCACAATCCAATTTAAGCAATTCTACCCCTAGCAGTTGCCTCATGCCCGTTTGCTCTCAATCTCATTCCCATCCCAATCCCAGGTAACCACTGATCTTTGTCTCTCTAGGTTTTCTGTTTCTGGATATTTCATATAAATGGAATCATATAACATCTAGGCTTATACACCTGGTTTTTTTTCACTTAGCATGATGTTTTTGAGGTATATCCCTGTTGCAACACATATGTGTAGTCTGTTCTGTTTTAATAGTAAACAGTTGTCCATTGTATAGACATGCAACACTTTATCTATTTATTAGTTGATGCACATGTAGATTGTTTCCAGTTTGGAGCTATTATGAATAATCCTGCTTATGGACATTCGTGTTCAAGTTTTTATGTGGGCATATGGTTTCCTTTTCCCTGGGTAGCTACAAAGAAGTGAAATTGCTGAATCATATATTATTTATGTTTATGCTTTTTAAGAAACTACCAAACAATTTTCCAAAGTACTATAAGATTTTACCTTCCCACTAGCAATGTATGAGAGTTCCAGTTTCTTCACATCCTTTCTAACTCTTTATATTACTTATCTTTGTAATTATAGCCATTCTGATGGGTAGGAAGTAGTATCTCATTGTGATTTTTAATTTTCATTACCTTAATGACCAATGATGTTGAACATCTTTTCATGTACTTGTTAGTCATTCATATATCTTATAATAGACATAGATGAAATGTCTATTCAAATTTATATCTATTGAGACAATCATATACTTTTTAAATTTATTAAAGAAATAATTGCATTAATAGAAATGTTGAACTATCCTTGTACTTTTGGATTAAACCTCACTTGGTTTGATATATTGCTATATTCAGTTTGATCATAACAGTATGGATCACAACAAACTGTGGAAAATTCTTAAAGAGATGGGAATACCAGACTGCCTTACCTGCCTCCTGAGAAATCTGTATGCAGGTCAAGGAGCAATAGTTAGAACTGGACATGAAACAACAGACTGGTTCAAAATAAGGAAAGGAGTATATCAACACTGTATATTGTCATCTTGCTTATTTAACTTAAATGCGGAGTGCCTCATGTGAAATGCCAGGCTGGATGAAGCTCAAGCTGGAATTAAGATTGCTGGGAGAAATATCAATAACCTCAGATATTCAGATGCGCCACCCTTATGGCAGAAGGTGAAGAGGAACTGAAGAGCCTCTTGATGAAAGTGAAAGCGGAGAGTGAAAAACCTGGTTTAAAACTCAACATTCAAAAAACTAAGATCATGGCATCTGGTCCCATCACTTTGTGGCAAATAGATGGGGAAGCAATAGAAACTGTGACTGACTTTTTTTTCTTGAGCTCCAAAATTAGTGCAGATGTGACTAAAGCCATGATATTAAAAGACACTTGCTCCTTGGGAGAAAAGCTATGACAAACCTAGTCAGCATATTAAAAAACAGAGACATTACTTTACCTACAGAGGTCCATCTAGTCAAAGCTATGGTTTTTCCAGTAGTCATATATGGATATGAGAGCTGGACCATAAAGAAAGCTGAGCACCGAGGAATTGATGCTTTAGAACTGTGGTGTTGGAGAAGACTCTTGAGAGTCCCTTGGACTTCAAGGAGATCCAACCAGTCCATCCTAAAGGAAATCAATCCTGAATATTCATTGGAAGGACTGATGCTTAAGCTGAAGCTCCATACTTTGGCCACCTGATACGAAGAGGCAACTCATTGGCAAAGATCCTGATGCTGAGAAATCTTGAGGGCAGAAGAGGAAGGAAGTGACAGAGGATGAGATGGTTGGATGGTGTCATCAACTCAGTGGACATGAGTTTGAACAAATTCTGGGAGATAGTGAAGGACAGGGAAGCCTGGTGTGCTGCAGTCCTTGGGGTTGCACAGAGTTGGACACGACTAAGCAACTGAACAACAAATAATTCAGTATGTTACCACTTTAGTTCAGAACTTTGAGTGTAGCTTTCTTTCCTGCTGCCCTTATGTTTTTTGATGTTAGGATTATACTATCCTCATTTTAAAAGTAAAATATTTTCATTTTTTGTATATTCATGAACCATTTAAGTAATAGAAATTACCTACTCATTAATTATTTGATGAGATTTCCCCTTAAAAATTTTTGGTCCTGGTACCTTGTGGGGATAAAATTTCTATTATTTTCTTTTTTTAAGTTTCTGTTTATTTATTTATTTTGGCTGTGCTGGTTCTTTGTTGCTGCATGAGAACTTTCTCTGGTTGCGGCAAGCAGGAGTTACTCTTTGTTGCAGTGTATGGGCTTCTCTTGTTGCAGAACATGGGCTCCAGGCACTCAGCTTGTGAGCCGAGTTGCTCCATGGCATATGGGATCTTCCCAGACCAAGAATCAAACTTGCGTCTATTGCATTGGTAGGTGACTTTCTAACCACTAGACCATCAGGGAAGTCCCTATTATTTTTAATTTATATTAGGTTATTTAAGTTTTTCACATCTTGAATCATTCTGATAATTTATATTTTCAGAAAATTGTTCATTACATTGCGATTTTAAATTTTATTAGTATAAAGATGCATATTACATTCACTTGTAATTCTTAGATCTGTGGTTTTAGCTCTATATTAATTCTTAATATTTATTTAGAAGGCAATATAATTTAATATTAGCAGTATGGCCTCTGACATCACTGGCTAACTTGGGACTGTAGCTCTGCCACTTGCTTTCTGGTTAGCCCTGTACAAACAACTTTGTCATGGTTTCTACTTTTGTATAATAGGGATTATGCCACCCTTCTATTAAAAAAAAAAGTAAAACTCAGATGACATGATCCTCTACAAAGAAAACCCTAAAGACTCCACCAGAAAATTACTAGAGCTAATCAATGAATATAATAAAGTTGCAGGATATAAAATCAACACACAGAAATCCCTTGCATTCCTATACACTAATATTGAGAAAGTAGAAAAAGAAATTAAGGAAACAATTCCATTCACCATTGCAACGAAAAGAATAAAATACTTAGGAATATATCTACCTAAAGAAACTAAAGGCCTATATATAGAAAACTATAAAACACTGATGAAAGAAATCAAAGAGGACACTAATAGATGGAGAAATATACCATGTTCATGGGTCGGAAGAATCAATATAGTGAAAATGAGTATACTACCCAAAGCAATCTACAAATTCAATGCAATCCCTATCAAGCTACCAGCCATATTTTTCACAGAACTAGAACAAATAATTTCAAGATTTGTATGGAAATACAAAAAACCTCAAATAGCCAAAGCAATCTTGAGAAAGAAGAATGGAACTGGAGGAATCAACTTGCCTGACTTCAGGCTCTACTACAAAGCCACAGTCATCAAGACAGTATGGTACTGGCACAAAGACAGACATATAGATCAATGGAACAAAATAGAAAGCCCAGAGATAAATCCACACACATATGGACACCTTATCTTTGACAAAGGAGGCAAGAATATACAATGGAGTAAAGACAATCTCTTTAACAAGTGGTGCTGGGAAAACTGGTCAACCACTTGTAAAAGAATGAAACTAGATCACTTTCTAACACCACACACAAAAATAAACTCAAAATGGATTAAAGATCTAAATGTAAGACCAGAAAATATAAAACTCCTAGAGGAGAACATAGGCAAAACACTCTCTGACATAAATCACAGCAGGATCCTCTATGATCCACCCCCCAGAATTCTGGAAATAAAAGCAAAAATAAACAAATGGGATCTAATTAAAATTAAAAGCTTCTGCACAACAAAGGAAACTATAAGCAAGGTGAAAAGACAGCCTTCTAAATGGGAGAAAATAATAGCAAATGAAGCAACTGACAAACAGCTAATCTCAAAAATATACAAGCAACTTATGCAACTCAATTCCAGAAAAATAAACGACCCAATCAAAAAATGGGCCAAAGAACTAAATAGACATTTCTCCAAAGAAGACATATGGATGGCTAACAAACACATGAAAAGATGCTCAACATCACTCATTATTAGAGAAATGTAAATCAAAACCACAATGAGGTACCACTTCACACCAGTCAGAAAGTCTGCGATCCAAAAATCTGCAAGCAATAAATGCTGGAGAGGGTGTGGAGAAAAGGGAACCCTCCTACACTGTTGGTGGGAATGCAAACTAGTACAGCCACTATGGAGAACAGTGTGGAGATTCCTTAAAAAATTCCAAATAGAACTACCTTATGACCCAGCAATCCCACTGCTGGGCATACACACCAAGGAAACCAGAATTGAAAGAGACACATGTACCCCAATGTTCATCGCAGCACTGTTTATAATAGCCAGGACAGGGAAACAACCTAGATGTCCATCAGCAGATGAATGGATAAGAAAGCTGTGGAACATATACACAATGGAGTATTACTCAGCCATTAAAAAGAATACATTTGAATCAGTTCTAATGAGATGGATGAAACTGGAGCCGATTATACAGAGTGAAGTAAGCCAGAAAGAAAAACACCAATACAGTATACTAACACATATATTTGGAATTTAGAAAGATGGCAATGATGACCCTGTATGCAAGACAGCAAAAGAGACACAGATATGTAGAGCGGACTTTTGGACTCTGAGGGAGAGGGAGAGGGTGGGATGATTTGGGAGAATGGCATTGAAACATGTATACTATCATGTAAGAAACGAATCGCCAGTCTATGTTCAATGCAGGATACAGGATGCTTGAGGCTGGTGCACGGGGATGACCCAGAGAGATGATATGGGGAGGGAGGTGGGAGGAGGGTTCATGTTTGGGAACGCATGTACACCCGTGGTGGATTCATGTCAATGTATGGCAAAACCAATACAGTATTGTAAAGTAAAATAAAGTAAAAATAAAAATTAAAAAAAAAGAAGGACCTATTTTGTGTCAGACACTGTTCTAGGTGTTGGAAATATAACAATGAACAAAACAAGAAAATGTGTGTTGGTGCAAACATTAATCAGAAAAATTAAAAAAAAATATCTGGTATGTTAGCGAGAGATGCTAAGGAAGAAAAATAAAACAGAAAAGGGGAGGAGATGTACTTTAGGATGGTAATAATAATATATTTTTATCAGATTGACATAGAATTAAATATAAAGTGCTTAGCACAGTACCTGGCACTTAGTGCTCAATTTTAGTTTTTATAATAATACTAACCATTTTTTCTTGATCAAATTTATTATTGGCAAGACTATTTATTGAGCTTTCAAAACTCCAGCTTAAGTCTAGTGGTATTTGATTTTCATTGATTTCTACTTTTATTTTTCTTAATTCCTTCTTTCTACTTACTTTTGGTTTATTTTTAAACTTCCTAAGTTAAATGTTATTTTCACTCTTCTTATTTTCTAATAAATGCATTTAAGGCTGTATATTTTCCTCTGAGTACTTCTTTAACTGTTTCTTTTATTATACAATGTTCTAATTGTTATTAATTTCTTAATAGTCTATGATTGTAGTCTTCTTCTTTAATCCAAAAATTACTTTGAAGTGCTTTTAGAATTTTCTGTGGGATGTATTTGACACTCGTATGATTCTGTGTTAATTTACCTAGCCTTTTGGTTTTCTATCTGATTTTCTTCATTTTACTAGGTAATTGTGAGTTAAAAGATTTCAACCTTTAGGAATTTTCTCTGTGGTTGAACACAGGTTCATTTTTGCAAACATTACTTTGGATATTTTGAAAGCATGTACCCTCAGCCCTTTATATCTGTGGGTTCTATACCTGCAGATTCAACTAACCAATGATCCAAAGTATTTGAGACAAAAGTTTCCAGAAAGTTCTAAAAAGCAAAACTTGAATTTACTACACAGTGGCAACTATTTACATAGCATTTATATTGTGTTAGGTATTATATGTCAATCTAGAAATGATTTAAAGTATATGGGACAATGGTAGGCTGCAGTCCATGGGGTCACTAAGAGTCGGACACGACTGAGCGACTTCACTTTCACTCTTCACTTTCATGCATTGGAGAAGGAAATGGCAACCCACTCCAGTGTTCTTGCCTTAGAATCCCAGGGACGGGGGAGCCTGGTGGGCTGCTGTCTATGGGGTCGCACAGAGTTGGACACGACTGAAGCGACTTAGCAGCAGCAGCAGCAGCATGGGTAGGTTACATTCAAATATTAAGCCAATATGTATAAGGGACTTATGCATCCATGAATTTTGGTATCTGACAGGCCTGAGGGCTAAAGGGTTAGGGTCTGAATCCTGAAACCAATCCACTACAGAAACCAAGGGACAACTATATACTCCTTGTTTGTCAAGCATAAAAGTGTATGTATGTGTGTATTTATAAAACCAAACATGATACTTTTGTGATTCAAACTTTTCATTTTATTAATTTTATTGAAATATAGTTGATATGTATGGTCATTTAAATAATTTTAATTCTTCAAGCCCATTAGCAAAATTTATCTTTCCATTTGTTTGTGTTGTCTTCAGTTTTTCCTCCCAGTCTATAGGTTATCTTTTCATTTTGTTTGCTGTAGGGGAACTTTTAAGTTTGAGTAGATCTCATATGTTTATTTTTCCTTTTATTTCTATTGCCTTGGGAAATTGACCTAAGAACACATCAGTATGATTTATGTTAGAGACTGTTTTGCTTATGTTCTCTTCTAGGAATTCTATGGTGTCGTGTCTTATATTTCAGACTTTAAGCCGTTTTGAGTTTAATTTTTTGTATGGTGTGAAGATGCGTTATAAATTCATTGATTTGCATGTGGCTGTCCAACTTTCCCAGCACCACTGTTGAAGAGATTGTCTTTTTTCTATTGTGTGTCCTTGCCCACTTTGTTGATGGTTAATTGACCATAGGTGTGTAGGTTTATTTCTGGGCTGTCTGTTCTGTTCCATTGATCCATATGTGGGATTGTTTTCTTAATTTTTTTTCTGATAATTTGTTGTTAGTATATAGAATAAATATCTGCATATTCTATATCTTGCTATTTTACTATATTCATTTGTTCTAATAGTTCTCTGGTGGCATCTTTAGGATTTTCTGTATATAATATCATGTCATCTGCAAACAGTGACAGTTTTACTTCTTCCTTTCCAATTTGGATTCTTTTTACTTTTTCGTATCTAATTGCTATGGCTAGGACTTCCACTACTTTGTTGAATAAAAGTGAAAAGAGTAGATATCCTTATCTTGTTCCTGCTCTTAGAGGATAAGAGTTTTTTTTACCATGTAGAAGGAACAGATAAATGCTCTCGGTTCTTTACCATTGAGTATAATGTTCACTGTGGGTTTGTCATTATGGCCTTTATTATGTTGAGGTATGTTCCCTCTATACCAATTTTCTGGAGCGTTTTTGTCATACTGCCACTGCTACTGCTAAGTCACCTCAGTCATGTCCGACTCTGCGACCCCAGAGACGGCAGCCCACCAGGCTCCCCCGTCCCTGGGATTCTCCAGGCAAAAACACTGGAGTGGGTTAAAAGTGAAAGTGAAGTTGCTCAGTCATGTCCGACTCCTAGCGACCCCATGGACTGCAGCCTACCAGGCTCCTCCGTCCATGGGATTTCCCACGCAAGAGTACTGGAGTGGTATGCCATTGCCTTCTCCGTCTTTTTGTCATAAATGGATGTCGAATTTTGTCAAAAGCTTTTTCTGCATCTCTAGGGATGATCATATGATTTTTACCCTTCATTTGTTAATGTGGTGTATCACATTGATTGATTTGAAGATACTGAACCATCCTTGAATTACTGGACTAAATTCTACTTAATCGTGGTATGTGGTTCTTTTAATATATTGTTGAATTTAGTTTGCAAGTTTTTTACATCTGTGTTCATCAGTGATATTGGCTTATAATTTTCTTTTTTTTTTTTTGTAGTGTCTTTATCTAGTTTTGATAACAGGCTGATGCTAGCCTTGTGAAACGAGTTTGGAAGTATTCCTTCCTCTTTAACTTTTTGGAATAGTTTGATAAGGATAGGTGTTAACTTTTCTTAGATGCTTTTTAGAATTTACCTGTGGCGCTATCTGGTATTGGACTTTTATTTTTTGGGAATTTTTAAGTTACTGATCCAGTTTCATCACTGGTAATTGATCTGTTTCTGTTTTTTCCTGATTCAGTCTTAGGAGATTGTGTATTTCAAGAAATTTATCTCTTCCCTCTAAATTGTCCATTTCATTTGGTATGCAGTTGTTCATAGTAATCTCTGATGATCCTTTGTATTTCTGTGGTATTGGTTGTAATTTCTGTTTCATTCTGATTTTGTGTCTTTTTTCTTAATGAGTCTTGCTAAAGGTCTGTCAATTTTGCTTATCTTTTTAAAGAACTAGCTCTTAGCTCTGTCTCTTTTGGTCATCTTTTCAATATCTTTTTAGTCTCTGTCTCTTTTATTTCTGATCTGATCTTTTTTTTCTCTTTCCTTCTATTAATTTCAGGTTTTCTTTGTTCTTCTTTTTCTAGTTCCTTTAGATATAACGTTAGATTGTTTACTTGAAGTTTTTCTTGTTTCCTGAGGTAAGGCTTGTATCTCTATAAACTTCTCTATTAGAACTACTTTTTTCTGTGTCCAGTAAATTATAGATCATTGTGTTTCCATTTTTATTTCTCTTTAGGTATTTTTTATTTCCTCTTTCATTTCTTCAGTGGCCCGTTGGTTGTTTAGTTGTATGTTATTTAGACTTCATGTCTTTGTGTTTTTGCAGTTTCTTTTCTTTTCTTTTTGCCCAATTCTTTCTGTCTAATTTCTATGTATTAGGTATGTTGGTTATATCTTCTGATCTTGGAGAAATGGTGCCTTATATAGGCAATGTCCTGTGGGGACCACCAGCGTGCTCCCCTCTGATCACTGGAGTTGTATGTTCTAGGGGTGTCCCCTATGTGGGCTACATGCACCCCCTTTTGGTGGGACTGACTACTGTGTACACACTGGTAGATGGGACTGGCCCCCAACCTGCTTGGCTTAGAGGCTGTGCCACATAGTAACTCTGGGCTTGCTAGAAGGTGAGGTAGGCTTACTGCAGGATTAACTGCATGGCCTATGTAAGCCGTGCTTACACCTGCTATTGGCCTGCTAGTGTACAAGGCTTGGTGCCTACATGGCTGCATGGTAAAGGGGAGTGCTAGTTTGCTGGGGGGTGGGCCAGGTCTTGGCAACTGTCTACCAGGGGTCGTGGGGCTGGTTTGTGCCTGCTGGTGGGTGGGGCAGGTCCTGGCACTAATAAGCTAGAGGGAGGAAACCAAAATGATGCTTACCAGCACCAGTGTCCCTGTGATAGAATGAACTCCCCACAATGGCTGCTGCCAGTCCCCTGGGGGAGTCCTAGCTGCTTCCTCCTTCCCTGGGAGGTTTTCCAAGATCTGCAACTGGGTCTGACCTGTTTTTCAAACTACTGCCTCTGAGCTGGGTTTCAGAGTGTGAGATATTGTGTGCAGCCTTGAAGAGCAAAGCCTGTTGTTTCCTCTAGCATTCCAGCTCTCCTGGATATAAGCCTTGCTGGTTGTCAAAGCCAGATGTTCTGGGGGCTTATATTCCTGGTGCAGAACCCCTAGACTGGGGAGCCTGATGTGGGGCTAAGAGTCCTCACTCCTTGTGGAGGAATTCTGAGATTGTGACATTCCTCCTGTTAGTGTTTCGCTGACCTGGAAATGTAGGTTCTAACTATAGTATGTCTCCTCCCCTCCTTCCCATATTCTTGTACTTCCTACTTTATGTCTTAATTGTGGAAAATTCTTTTCTGCTAGTTTTCAGGTCATCCCTATAAATAGTTACTCTGTAAGTAGTATTCTTCAGTTCTGTCATCTCAGCCACCAGTCCGTATTATTAATTTTGCTTGCTTCCTCTGTTTATTTCTAAGAGAGTTATTAAAGTCACTCACTAATGTAGGGCTTTAGTAGATTTTTTTTTTGTACTTTTAGTAGATTTCTTAAAAATATTCTTTATGGAAACATAATTTGTATATAATAAAAAAAACAGATTTTAAGTGTAAAGTTTAATGAGTTTTGACAAATATATATACTTGCACATTACCACCTCAGTGAAAATATAGAATATTTCCATCACCCTAGAAATTTCCTTTGTGTCCCTCTCAGTCAATCCCCCACCCAAACCTTAGCAACCACTGAGGATTTCCATTGCCTTAGATTAGTTTTGCTTGTCTAGAATTTATACAGATTGAATCATAAGTATATATTCTTTTGTGTCTATCTTTTTCTGTTCCATGTAATGATTTTGAGACTTGGCCATGTTGTTATATCAGTAGTTTATTCATTTTTATTCCTGAGGAGTATGCCTGGTTCCTTGTTTGTCTATTTGATGCATAAAGTTTCTAAGTTGTTTTATCTTATTTGGGAAGAGGCTACTTTAGATTCTGTTCATATCCTCCTGTTGGCAAAAGACATCTGGTCTGTAGTTACAAGGGGAAAATATATCCAAGCATCCTGAGTTTTATGCCTGCTTATTAGTTGTCTACACTGATAACAAGTGAGAGAACAAGAGAGAAGACAGATGGTTTGTGGGGCTTTGCTGACTTCCTAAATGGCTCCTTGGCACAGTTGCTCTGGCCTCTGCCTCCCTGTGAGAGCTGTGATGACAGTTCACGTAGAAATGCCCCTGGTAATTAAGATGACTCTGAAACAATGAGGGCTCTGAATTCCAGGCCCCCACTGTGTGGTAGACCTACGTGGAAATCTGTCAGGGAATCAGATCATGGAATCGGCCCGTGTCATAGACACATGGCTATAGAGCAGCTTGAATGTTTATGATTCAGTATCTAAAAGTTTAAGGAGGGTTATAGAATACAAGTAATTGCTTAAAGGAAAACAGTAATTAGTTAATTTTAAGTGATTTGAAGACAAATTACTTAGTTTGTTAATTATCTATAGTTGAGTCTTTTCTCATTCTTCTGTTTACCTTTCAGCTCCTTTTTTTGTTGCTTTTTAGTTCCTTTAAAATAGAGGAAATGAAATTTCATTTACTTTTACTGGTTACAGACACACTGCATGTGTGTGTGTGTGTTGGGAGGGGTGATTGAAACTGTTTTCTAAAGTGAAAACACCTTTTACATGGCAGATGCTCTGTAACTGTGTTACTTTAGGTGAGTCACTTAATATGTGTATCCAGACCTTAATTTCCTCACTGGCAAAGTGAGTCAAATGCCTGTGTACCCATCTCACATGATTCTTAACATAATTTACATGAATAGCATCACTGATGCAAAAGTACTTTGTAAATTTTAAATTTCTATTCAAATACACAGTTGACCCTTAAACAATGTGGGAGTGAAGCTACGTGTTAACTTACTGTTCGCCCTTCGGGGTGTGCCCTAACTGTAGATGTGTAATAGATATATTCCTGGAATAGCAAGCATATTCAACTTTTTAAAAACCCAGCCATTATTTAAAAATCTAATCATTAAAAAAGACCTTCATGACCCAGATAATCACGATGCTGTGATCACTCACCTAGAGCCAAACATCCTGGAATGTGAAGTCAAGTGGGCCTTAGGAAGCATCACTAAGTGGAGGTGATGGAATTCCAGTTGAGCTATTTCAAATCCTGAAAGATGATGCTGTGAAAGTGCTGCACTCTATATGCCAGCAAATTTGGAAAACTCAGCAGTGGCCACAGGACTGGAAAAGGTCAGTTTTCATTCCACTTCCAAAGAAAGGCAATGCAAAAGAATATTCAAACTACCACACAATTGCACTCATCTCACATGCTAGTAAAGTGATGCTTAAAATTCTCCAAACCAGGCTTCAGCAATACGTGAACCGTGAACTTCCAGATGTTCAAGCTGGTTTTGGAAAAGGCAGAGGAACCAGAGATCAAATTGCCAGCACCCAGTGGATCGTGGAAAAAGCAAGAGAGTTCCAGAAAGACATCTATTTCTGCTTTATTGACTATGCCAAAGCCTTTGACTGTGTGGATCACAATAAACTGTGGAAAATTCTGAGAGAGATGGGAATACCAGACCACCTGACCTGCCTCTTGAGAAACCTATATGCAGGTCAGGAAACGACAGTTAGAACTGGATGTGGAACAACAGACTGGTTCCAAATAGGAAAAGGAGTACGTCAAGGCTGTATATTGTCACCCTGCTTATTGAACTTCTATGCAGAGGACATCATGAGAAACGCTGGGCTGGAGGAAGCACAAACTGGAATCAAGATTGCCGGGAGAAATATCAATAACCTCAGATATGCAGATGACACCACCCTTATGGCAGAAAGTGAAGAAGAACTAAAGAGCCTCTTGATGAAAGTGAAAGAGGAGAGTGAAAAAGTTGGCTTAAAGCTCAACATTCAGAAAATGAAGATCATGGCATCTGGTCCCATCACTTCATGGCAAGTAGATGGGAAAACAGTGGAAACAGTGGCTGACTTTATATTTTGGGCTCCAAAATCACTGCAGATGGTAAATGCAGCCATGAAATTAAAAGACGCTTGCTCCTTGGAAGGAAAGTTATGACCAACCTAGACAGCATATTCAAAAGCAGAGACATTACCTTGCCAACAAAAGTCTGTCTAGTCAAAGCTATGTTTTTTCCAGTGGTCATGTATGGATGTGAGAGTTGGACTATAAAGAAAGCTGAGTGCCGAATTGATGCTTTTGAACTGTGGTGTTGGAGAAGACTCTTGAGAGTCCCTTGGACTGCAAGGAGATCCAACCAGTCCATCCTAAAGATCAGTCCTGGATGTTCATTGGAAGGACTGATGTTGAAGCTGAAACTCCAAAACTTTGGCCACCTGATACGAAGAGCTGACTCATTTGAAAAGACCCTGATGCTAGGAAAGATTGAAGGCAGGATGAGAAGGGGATGACAGAGGATAAGATGGTTGGATGGCATCACCGACTCAATGAACATGGGTTTGGGTGGACTCTGGGAGTTGGTGATGGACAGGGAGGCCTCGTGTGCTGCAGTTCATGGGGTCACAAAGAGTCGGACATGACTGAGCGACTGAACTGAACTGAATCATTAAAAGATGTACTGCTGCTGCTAAGTCGCTTTAGTCGTGTCTGACTCTGTGCGACCCTGTAGACCGCAGCCCACCAGCCTCCCCCATCCCTGGGATTCTCCAGGCAAGAATACTGGAGTGGGTTGCCATTTCCTTCTCCAATGCGTGAAAGTGAAGTTGCTCAGTCGTGTCCGACCCTTTGCGACCCCATGGACTACAGCCTACCAGGCTCCTCCGTCCATGGGATTTTCCAGGCAAGAGTACTGGAGTGGGGTGCCATCACCTTCTCTGAAAGATTGCTACCTCAAAATAAAATAAAGTTTTACTTTGTGAAGATTGTTTGAAGGAACCCTATCATCTCAATAGATGCAGAAAAAGTGTTGACAACACGCAACATCCTTTCAAAGGGCTTCCCAGGTGGCTTAGAAATAAAGAAACCACCTGTAATTCAGGAGACTTGAGTTCGATCCCTGGGTCAGGAAAATCCCCTGGAGAAGGAAATGGCAACTCACTCCAGTATTCTGCCTGGGAAATCCCGTGGTCAGAGAAGCCTGGTTGGCTACAGTCCATGGGGTCACAAAAGAGACAGACATCACTGAGCAACTAAACAATAACAACAATCCTGGGCCCATTGTAAGTAAGAAGCACAGAGTTGAGGAGTCAGAAATACCTGGACCCTAGGCCTCCCCTGTGACTAATTGCCTCTTTGATTGAGTTATATTATAGGCGCTCTCTCTTTGTCTTAGTTTTCTCATTTAGAAAATGTGGAAGATAATTCATACTGTCATAGGAGTGCTATGAAGTTACTATCACTAGTTATTTTGCCAAAGTGATTTATAACCGTTTATCTTAGTTTCTCTGTAAATCCAGATTTCCACATTTGGGGCTTGCTTTAAATTGTATCTACTTAAGACATGTTTTCAAAATTATTTTTGGCAAGAACTAAGATATAGTTGCCTTCTACTATAACTCCATGATCTTTGCAAGATCATTTCTTAACAACTTGAAAGAGATGAAAAGTTGTACATGTAGCTGTGCAGTGTGTGCCATCATTCCATTAGAAGCTAAATGACAGGAGGGAGGATACAGCGACATCAGTTGTTAAGGCCTGTACATTATTCATTCAACATCTGCTGTTGGTTCTCTTTTTCCCTATGGGGGAATAAATTACATCACATCAGCACATTTTTCATGCTTTGTGTTTAAGCATTTAAAAGTCATTTATTGTATTATTAATATTATTTTATTTCTGCTTGTTTGGCAGCCCCTGAAGTTATCAACGCCCACGACTATAGCCAGCAGTGTGACATTTGGAGCATAGGTGTCATAATGTACATTTTGTAAGTAGCCTGCTAAATGTACAATTTTAAATGAGTGGATGTCCTCTAACAGTGGAATTACAGAGATTTTAATTGAAAGCGAAACACTATAATGTCAAGAAAGCAACTGAAGAAACAACTGGGAAGTTATTCTAAAATTTGTCTTATTCATTGTCAGGTCCATCTATTAGGTATTTTTTTTTTTAATACAATCAACTTGTAAGTTTCAACTTTGCTTTTCATTGATCTCTAAATGCTGCAATGCACTGTATGGTCTGAGCAAAGTGAGAAACTTGCCTCAACACCTCTCTGATCCTTTGCTACAAACCAAAAGCTTGTTTGTCTTTTCTTGAGATTCACTTATAGAGTATCAGGTAGATTCACTTATAGAGCATCAGGTAGAGGGAAGGTCCTGGACCTGGCACTAGGGCTCCCCTGTGGACAGGGCATGTTCAATCAGCCGGCAGTAACCAGATAAAGGTTCAGTCCAGGGTCCAGGGAGTATTCTATGGTTCCTAATTCTCTTCATGGTACTGAAAACATTGGTCTTTCTTGTTCTCTCTTTTGTCTCGCTCCCAAGATTCAGTCAGACCCCATGGCCTATACTTTTCCTTTGAGGCGTCCTCACATATTATTCAATTTCTCTTCACTTGTATCATTTCTCCTTATGATCCCTTTCTAGAAGGTTACAGTGTCTTTTTGTCTGTTCTCCTTCTTCTGGTTCATCCTTCACACAGTTGTCAGGGTTGTCTTTCTAAATCACAAATCTGGTTATACTGCTTTCCTGACTAACAGCCTCTGTTGATTCTCCCTTGCTATGGAAACTGTCAGCGCAGCCCCACATGACATGATGCAAGGCTTTCCCAGCCTGGCTCCAGCATGCCTTTCCAGCCTTGGTCTGCACATGTGTTCCCATGCACTTATCCTCTTCTGGTGTCCACTCAAGGCTGCTCCTTATGACTCAAGTGCCCTGTGTTTCATGCCTCTGGGTCTTTGCTCATTCTGCCTCAGTGTTCATTTTTCTTCTGTACTAACCTCTTTCCTGGGTGTGTCCAGCTCATACATTAGCAACTTCTATTTCCCTGAGTCCTACTCTGCCCCAGCAGAGTTAGTATGCTCATGGTGTATATACATTCCCTTACTCCATGGGATTTAAGGCAACATATTAATATAAAGGTGCATGCAAAACAGTAACACTGAAAGAAAAACAAGATAATAATATTTAATCAGGCAAATTTGCACATGTATAAGTTTGATGGAATTAATTTTTTACTTTTCTGTTTTCTCATTACACTTCTAAAAGCTATATTAAAATGTGCAATTATTGTATTATATGTATTGTCTCTGTTTTTCTTGCTCTAAATTCCATGAAGGACAGAGATCTGATTCATCTTTGCATCCCTAGTATCTGGCACCATAGTAGACACGTAGTCAGCGCTCAATATATGTTTTTTATATTGAATTAAAGTGAATTGTCTGAGAGTGTTCTGAAAAGTTAGTGGTCATTGTTCTGCTTCTTGGTGAGTATGAACATTTTTATGTTGATGCAACATTAGTTTTATGGTCACATTGAAGATTTCACTGTGCACTACCTCTTCCAGATCGTTTCTAAATATTGACATCACAGTAGTTACATTTTCACAGTCCTGTGAAATGAAATACATAGGCAGTAGAAATTGGATGTTGTGATTGTAGCTGTAACTCAGATACTCAACACATCACTGCTTAGACTGCATAAAGTATAAATGTATTCACAAAATTTTTGATCATTGTTTTGTGCTGCTTAGGATTATATTAAAACTCTGAGCCTTAGTTTTAAATTAAAATATAGCTATTTAAAATTAGTGTTTTATTCTCTCATGACTTCTAGACAATACAAGTCAAACATAACATATATATGTAATCTATTATTATACCAGTTGTGGTGTTTGCTGCCTTCTTGATTTGAATTTGGTGTATTACATATCTTAAATTTTTTCCTCCTACTTAAAGATATAATTTTAATTTTTCTGCTTCTGAGTGTGACTGCATATCATAATAAAGATATTTTTTTTCCTTTACAGTAGATTCTTACTTCAGAGAAGGCAATGGCACCCCACTCTAGTACTCTTGCCTGGAAAAGCCCATGGATGGAGGAGCCTGGTGGGCCACAGTCCATGGGGTCGCTAAGAGTCAGACACAACTGAGTGACTTCACTTTCACTTTTCACTTTCATGCATTGGAGAAGGAAATGGCAACCTACTCCAGTGTTCTTGCCTTGAGAATCCCAGGGACTGGGGAGCTGGTGGGCTGCCGTTTATGGGGTCGCACAGAGTCAGACACGACTGAAGTGACTTGGCAGCAGCAGCAGCAGCAGCAGCAGACTCTTACATAGCTAATCAGTGCCTGTTCGTTAATCTACCTGAGCCCAGTGGTCTTATAGATCATTTCCTTCACCAAGGGCACAAACATATTACCTTCTCCAGGGGTGGGGAGGGGTTTCTTATTTATCAGTTACCCCTGATTCATTGCTACTTAATTGGACAATGATAGCATACTTTCTCAAGGTGAAATTAATATGAATGCTCTTTATGGGCACCATCTTTTGCTGTTTTGATTCCTGTGAAACAGAAAATAATCGGAAGGCCATAAGAGGCATTTTTCATGTCTTGGATTCTCTTTTCTGGATGTGCAGAAAATTGCTGTCATAAAATTTCATGTGCTGCTGATTGACCAACCATTAGATACATTTTGTGTAAGTAAAATTGTAAAGGACAGAAAAAAGTGAAAATTTAAAAACATAGCCCTTGAGCTATAGTTGCATGTTAGGCAGTATAGGAGCAGCTAAGAAATAAGTGAATGTGCATACCACTGGTTGTTAACAGACTCAATGAGCTGGGCTTTTGCTGGCCTGTACTTGTTATAATAGATAGTAACTGCCCATAAGACCATTTTTCTGACTTTTTTTGAATGGCATTTAAAAACTAAATAATAGTAAGGCAAATTGAATCAGAGAGAGAAGGGTTAGAATGAGCTGGAGAAAGAGAAAGTATTAAAATCAAAGTTTGTGGAACAATTTAATATTTATTGCTTAACAAGAACCTATTGGTGATGAAAAGCTCTATTGTCCACCCTGGTTCGATAAGCTACTAGGATGAAAATGACTCTCCCTCCACACCGGAAAAATCATTATTATCATAGTCATTATCATGTAGAATATTTATCAAATATAGACTTATTCACGGAGAAGGCAACGGCACCCCACTCCAGTACTCGTGCCTGGAAAGTCCCACGGATGGAGGAGCCTAGTGGGCGGCAGTCCATGGGGTCGCAAAGAGTCAGACACGACTGAGCGACTTCACTTTCACTTTTCACTTTCATGCATTGGAGAAGGAAATGGCAACCCACTCCAGTGTTCTTGCCAGGAGAATCACAGGGACAGGGGAGCCTGGTGGGCTGCTGTCCATGGGGTCGCAAAGCGACTTAGCAGTAGCAGCAGCAGCAGCAGCAGCAGACTTATTCAAAAAATACTAATGGGAAAGATTTTTAAAGAAACTTAAGAAAAATGTAACTTTAAAAAATCAGTAAAAATCTGTTAAGAGACCTAGAAAACATACTTAATGTACATAACAGACCAGCATTTGGAAAGTGTAATGGACTTATGCCATTTTATTCTTTCAGTAATAAAGTGGAAAAATATAATCCTGAGAGCTGAAGAATAGACATAGAGAGTTAGAATTGCCTCTGTGATGAGTCCAGGTCCAACTTCTGTCTGGTTGTCATTGGGAGAATCTGGTTGTTGTCTACAGAATTGCCCTCAGATGTTGGGATTGACAATAAAGATGATGGCTAACATTTGCAACTTTTAAGCACATAGTTTTGGACTGGATCACCTACTGATGCATAGGCTTGCCATGCTCTTTGTAAAGCACAGCATAGTACTTCCTTTAAAAGGTTCTAAAGACTCATAGTCCTGTACTACTGAATTTACAATAAGTCCATGCTTACTGTATACACACTACTCATGGCTTTACTGACACTGGTTGTAACATGCACTCAGCTTTCACACTTCCAGACTGAAGGGTCAAATTCATCATCTGGTTTTCCGCCTTCAGATTTTCTTCATTTTGTATATAATTTTTGAAGAGTTGTGGCTATTTTAATGGATTTTTTATTTTGACTCAGAGCCAGTAGGCCACACAGTCATTCTTACCATCATCACCAGTCTTTGTGTAACATTTTACTATGGATAAAATTCTTCCATTGTCACTAGAAGAAGTAATCTCATTAGACTGTGATGACTCAGTGTATCTTTCTGTTAAGTCCAGTGTACCTTAAGGCATAACCTTACCCTTGCTCACATTGAAGTGTTTCTCCTCTGTTATCCACCACTATTACTGTGCACCTAAATTCACACACCTTTTTGTATTTTAACCCCATTTAAGCTTAGTGTTTTCCCACCTGGAAGAGCTTTGCACATGTGGAAGTTCCAACGGATACAAGAGCCTAGCACTAATCTCCCAAAACCCCTTTTTTTTTCCATTTCTACATCCAGAGAATTTCCCACCTCTTCCTCTCCTTTACTTAAATATGAAGCACCACTGCTTTCAAGTCCTATGGAAACTTATATTTTAATAGCCTTATTTTGATTGTTCAAAAGAATCTAAACAGAATGATTGCCTTTGCTGTAGATTATGTGGAAAAGCACCCTTTATGGCAAGCTCAGAAGAGAAGCTTTTTGAATTGATAAAAAAGGGGGAACTACATTTTAAAAATTCAGTCTGGAATTCCATAAGTGATTGTGGTGAGTATAGATGTTTTATTATTTATTAAAGCAAATATGCACAATATAAGAAAGCCAGCCAGTAATTTAGATTCTTTAAATCTCTGAGTAGCCGTTAAATTTACTTGTAGAAATAAAAACTATTTTCTTGTGGAAATAGTGCTATCTTCACTGTGACTTTTACAGTTGAAACTTTAAACAAAAACAGAAAATGTATACTAAACATTGAAGAGGAAATTTTCTCATCAAATAGTTAATTTTTACTGAAGACTATAAACCAGGTAATTCAGTCAATAAAACCTCACTTTCAGCCTTAAACTTTATTTAGTATTAACCATATGTACTGATGATATTTATTCTGTAACTGATATGTTTCCTTCATGTCATACAGACCTAATCCTAAAATTGGAAAATACGTGATATTAATTATAGTCAAGATATATAAGATAGGATTTTTTCCTTTATTTGCAGCTAAAAGTGTTTTGAAGCAACTTATGAAAGTAGACCCTGCTCACAGAATCACAGCTAAGGAGCTGCTAGATAACCAGTGGTTAACAGTAAGTTTCAGTACTACTGCCTTTTAAAAAAATTTTGGCACACTATCATTGCTTATTTCTTTTCATCTGGCCTTATAACCTATATATAGTCTTAAAACAGTCATTTAGTTTCATCTTCTGACAAGTTAAAAAAATTATTGAGTGCTGACACATTTCTGAAATGGGTATTTTCAAACTGTTAAAATTACTACCACAGTTGTTTATATGTGTTTATAGAGGTTTAAATGAACTTTTCTACTGTATCAAGTCCAGTAGAATAGAGCTGAGAAATGTCCTTTATTAAAGATGTAGACTGTTGAAGCAGTCTGTATAGTTTAGTGATGTAAAGCACTGGAACTGTCTACTTCTCTTTCAGCTCTTTGGATGCAGAGAATCTACAGGGACTCAGAAAAGCCAAGGTCTTCTAACAGTGGCTGTTGCCTGGCTTGAAATCTTGTCATTATTCATTTGCATATCTATTTCCCCCATTACACTAATGCCTCGAGCAGTAACCCTATGTCTTAAGTGATCTTTGTATCCCTGTACCCAGAACATTTCCTGGTCACAACAGGAACTTTGGAAGAGGATGCTACTACCTCTCAATAATTATTCTCTCTTTCTTCTTTGGTCATGAAGATCCTGACTTTTCACTGGTAACATTCTTATCTAGTCTTCTTTACTAGTTATCCCCTATCTTTGCTAGTTACAGTGCTGGTCAATGAGATCTAATTGCAAGTAAGAGTAATCTCTGGGAAGTGCCCTTAAATGGAAGGAATACGGCATTCCTCACATCCATCTTCTTTTCTAGTGACTGCAGTGCAGCTGTGATGGATGGAGTTTGAGTAGCCATATTAGATAATAAAGTGGAGTATAAACAGGATAGCAGAGCAGCACAATTCTAGGAACCAGGGCTCTTAGCATATAGAGCTGCCACACCAGCCCTTGACTGCCTTCCTCCAGACGTTTTTAGATGAACAGGAAACAAGTGACTGTCATCTTTGAGATACTATGAAATGTGCAGTTAAGCCTAATACCAATTAGTACAGTATTCAGTAAATAATGGCTGAATGAGTAGATGATTCAGTAAATGAATAAGTCTGTAGGTATGTCAGAAAATGCCTGAGAATGGAAACTGGAGATTCCAGACACATAGGAATATTTTACATCTTTTACTTACTAGACACTGTGTTAGGTACTGGAGATACATGGTATGCTTATATTGCAGTAGTACTGTTGAAGAATGATGGTGGCTTGGACAAGGTGGTAGCAATAGAATTGAAGAGAAATAAATGTGATATATTTTTAGATATATTTGTTAGTACTTGATGATGGATTAGATAAGGGATGAGGATAAGGGAGGAATCAAGGATGAATTTTGGATTTTGCTTTAATGACTGGTTGGATGGTAGTGCCATTTACCAAGATGTGGAAGACTGCAGGAGATACATTTTTTTCCTGGAGGAAGAGTGGTGAGTCAAGAGTTCCACATTGGACTTGATAAATTTGAGATGCCTATGTCACATTCAAGTGGAGATTTCCAATAGATCATCAAAACTATGAGCCTGGAACTGGAGAAGAATGAACTGGAGATATAAATCTGTGAATCCTGAGTATACAGATGCCATATAAAGCCATTTGTGTTGAAGAGATGAATTAGGAAGAAAATGCAGATAGAAAGGACAAGAGGCCTCAACAGTCTGCCTTCAGACACTGCAACATTTAGAAGAGTAGAAGCTAGCAATGGAGGCTGAAAAGGAATAGCTAATGAGGAAAGAGAAAAGTTAGGAGGGTAGTGCCAAGGAAGTTGAGTGAGAAAAGTGTTTAAGAAAGCAAGAACAGCAGCCCCCAGATAAATGCTGCCTAGAGGTCAAGATGAGAGTGAGTTTTCATAAGGATGGCCAACAGAGGAGTTGATGGTGACCCTGGAGTCCTTGATAGATTTTAGATACCATAAACTTATAGTGATACCACTGTGATTTTCCTTTGGGAATTTCTAATCATTTATTGGAATAATTCTTTTTCTTTAAGGGCTAAAAAATTGCCTTCACTCAAAAATGGTTTATAACTGCCCTCTTCTATGAATGTGTTGAACTCTCAAATGATTCTGTGCAATAAGTATTTCTGGCCTAAAGTAATTGTGCAAATGAGTTAGCAGCTAGATCATTGCAAAACAACTGAGTAGATCTGTAGTAGAGCAAAATAAAAAAACTGTAAAACAGATGGTGTGCTTTAGAAATCTATCTCTTTTCAGCATCACACAACATTCGGGTTTGGCCATTTAATTATTTGTTTTCTAATTAGTGAAACTTTATTTCTGGCTTTGGTCATTTTTCCAGAAGTCTCCATTTTTGAGCCTCTGTAACAATTTGTCTCTATGTAGTCCTTGCCAAATGGATAGAGAAGTGACAGATAGCGTGTACTATATCAGACTATCCTGAGGAGTTCAGTATATGAAGTTTAGAATACTGGCATTTTGTAAACTTCTGAAAGGCAAAACTCTTTTCTTCTTAACCACTTGAAGTCTCGCTTCCTGTAATTCATGTCCTCTGTTTGAAATAATCTAAAGAGGACATGTTAGTTCTCTCAGTGCCTTACCGCTTTGTAACCAGAGCTTATCTTCCAATACCGGACGAATAGTGACATTCTTTTCAAAGAGCTTTATTGGATAAAAAGTCTCCATGGTTTAGTCTATATATCATGCATTTTGAAATACAGTACGTATCTGAAAAGTATTCTGAGAAAAATAATCATTGCTTCCCTATGTACATTTAAATGAATGGGTCTTAAACAGATATTGTCATCCTGATTTCAAAAATCCAAGGTCAGATGCAAGGAAAAACAGCCAATAAATGACTTTCCTACAAAGGGAGGGTTTGATGATGACACCCATTGCCAGGAGTGTGCCTGTTACCCTCTTTATCTTTTTCTACCTTTTTGCCCTCTTTATTCTCAACAATAGTTCAGGAGTTCATTCCTTGTTAGATAGTTACAGTTGCCCCTTGGTATTCAATCCCCTGATAACAACTAACACCAAGAATTTGCACATTTAACAAGTTTCCCTGGTACTTTCAATGCCCGCTATATTTAAGAACCTTGCTATAAATTAATGAAACATTTTTCTTCTATGGCTTGTCAAAAAGCAGTTTCCAGATTTGAGCTCTGTTGATATTATGCAACAATTCCTTCAAAAGATTTTTTTTTTTTTTGTGCCTGCCATGTACCATGCCTTGTGCTAGGTGATAAAATTCAGTTAAAGACATATAGGACCCAGTCTCTGACATGAGGAATTTACAATATAATAAGGGAAACAAGCTATGTATAAGATATAATGCAAGGAAGAAAATGATAAATGGCATAAGAGATCGCCAAATGACCAGAGAGGTACAGAGGCAAGCGAGTGTGAAATCAGGAAGTTTAATTTGACTGGCGGATAAGATGCCTGCAGGAAACAAGTGGGAAATGAGACTTTTAGAAAAGGAAGGAAAATTGTGAGGGCTCTTGAATCCCAGACTAAGGAGTTTTAACTTCCTGCCATAGATAGTAGAGAACAATTGCATGCTCTTTGAAAGAAGGAAATTATTATTATAGTGTGTCAGTCTTGCAGAGTGGCTTATTGTAAATGGGACAAGAGTCATTTAAATGTCTATGTTGATTTTAACAAGTGTTTTTTTATTTTAATTCATAAGACACTATATGGGTACAAAGATGATTAAAACAGTCTCTCCCTTGAGTAATTCACCACAAATTACAGTGTACTTTGCTTTACAGACACACTTTGCAAAGCTCTTATAATGAAGTGTAGGGTCTAATTTCAGAACACTCTTTCCTACGTATGAACAGGTCTTTGTTCACTAATTTACAAATTGTTATTCAGGTTTTAGTCATTAGCTTTTGACCTTTAGCCTGTGCACTTTATGTAAAAGAATTGAAATTTTCTGATACCTAACTAATTATTGGGTGTTTTATTGCTACCATATATTTTCATCCGAAATATATTAAGGCTCTAACCTTTATATTACTATATTTAGCTACTCTTAAATTATGAATTATCTTATGTATATGAATATGATTTTGAAGCCCTCTTTAATGAAGTTTTTTTTAAAAAAATTATGTTAAAAAGAACCTCATGAACCAGGAACCTTGGGCATTTATTCAATATTCAATGATTGGTACATACTTAATAATTTAACCAAATATTTATTGAATAACTACTATGTACTGTGGAGGACACAAAGATGAGTCTGGCATAGTCCTTTCCTATAAGTTGCCCACACCCTAGTGGAGGGATTAAAGAAAAAACACAGGCAGAGAATGCATATTTGATATGTGTGTGTGCAAAAGTCTGCCTGCAATACAGGAGACCCGGGTTTAATCCCTGGGTTGTGAAGATCCCCTGGAGAAGGAAATGGCAACCCACTCCAGTATTCTTGCCTGGGAAACCTCATGGATAGAGAAGCCTGGTGAGCTACAGTCTATGGGGGTCACAAAGAGTCAGACATGACTGAGCAAGTTTCACTTCACTTAATATATATATATTTAAAATAAGCATATAAAAATGTATTCTATATATATGTGGTATGTAATAAAATATACACTATAAAACATGTAAATATTCTCTATTATTATATACTTATATTTATATTATATGTATATTATATATATTTAATATATAAAACATGTATTTATAAAAGTAAGTAGTAGTGGTACTATTAGGTTTTTAAGAAGAGAGCTATTATTCCTTTTAGTGGATTATAAAAGCTACTTAAGTGAGAAACTTGTATGCAGGACAAGAAGCAACAGTTAGAAATGGACGTGGAACAGTAGACTGGTTCAAAATTGGGAAAGGAGTACATTAAGGCTGTAAATTGTCACCCTGCTTATTTAACTTCTGTGCAGAGTACATCACGTGAAATGCCAGGCTGGATGAATCACAAACTGGAATCAAGATTGCTGGGGGAAATAGTAACAACCTCAGAAACGCAGATGATACCACTTTAACACTTAAATGGCAGAAAGTGAAGAGGAACTAAAGAGCCTCTTGATGAAGGTGAAAAAGGAGTAAAAAAGCTGGTTTAAAACTCAACATCCAGAAAACTAAGATCATGGCATCCAATCTCATCACTTCATGGAAAATAGATGGGAAAACAGTGGAAACAATGACATACTTTATTTTGTTGGGCTCCAAAATCACTGCAGATGGTGGTGATTGCAACCATGAAATTAAAAGACACTTACTCCTTGGAAGAAAAGTTGTGACCTACCTAGACAGCATATTAAAAAGCAAAGACATTACTTTGCCCACAAAGGTCCATCTAGTCAAAGCTAAGATTTTTCCAGTAGTCACATATGGATGTGAGAGTTGGACTATAAAGAAAGCTGAGTGCCGAAGAATTGATGCTTTTGAACTATGTTGTTGGAGAAGACTATTGAGACTCCTTTGGACTGCAAGGAAATCAAACCAGTCAATCCTAAAGGAAATCACTGCTGAATATTCATTGGAAAGACTGGTGCTGAAGCTGAAGCTCCCATCCTTTGGCCTCCTGATGCGAAGAACTGACTCCTTGGAGAACACCCTGATGCTGAGAAAGATTGAAGACAGGAGGAGAAAGGGATGACAGAGGATGAGATAGATAGATGGCATCACCAACTCAATGGACATGAGTTTGAGCAAGCTCCAGGAGATAGTGAAGGACAGGGAAGCTTGGCATGCTGCAGTCCATGGGGCTGCAAAGAGTTGGACACAGCTGAGCGACTGAACACCTGCATCTTTTCTGAGGATTAAACCTAGAGTAACTTTAGAGAGAAACCTCATGATAACAGGATTCAGAGAACAGTGATACCCCAGGAAGAGAAAGGGCTATTTTGAGATAGCATGTATGGTGGGTGAGACTACAACCTGGGCAGGAAGTAAAAACAGGAAGACAAAGGCAACCCAAGTTCCCCCTTTGCCTCGCTTTTTGCCTTGGGACACTGGTGCCTGTTCTCTCACAGGGATCAGAAGTAATAAAATCTGAGCAGTGCTGATGCCCTGCTTGAGTGAGAAGCTAAGGAAAATGGGTGGGAACTACTGGGTCTAAACCAATGACTTACCTGTTGGCCTCCACCCCCTAGGATAGGTAGATTATAGTTTTAGAAGTGCCTGCTCCTAAGGTGACTTCTCCTTGGAAGAGAAGGTTATGAAATCCTGAATTGAGGAGTTGCTTGGTGGGGGCAGATTTTTGGTGCCTGGAATTTTGAGCTCCTGGGGCTGAAGATCTGGTTCTGGTCTGTTTTCCTGAGGAGCTAGTACTCCCCAAGGAGTGTGAGCTCACAGGCCACATTTCACACACTGTTAAGAGAGTTTAGACTAGGCAGACCCAGACTTTAGAAGTCAACAAAGTGAACGTGCTAAAAGAGATAAGTGAAGATGTTAATAACATGAAGCAAGAAATGAAACGGTAAAAGAGAACCAAGTAGAACCATTTAGGTATAATAGTTAACAGAGATGCAGTTATATAGGATAAGTAGTGAAGTGGGTGCAAATGAAGAGTGAATTAAAAAAACTAGATGATCAGATTATGTAACTTTAATAGAACTTTATAGAAGGGAACAGATGAAGATAAACATACTGAAAACTTAAGCAAAAATGAAGCTATGTGGAGCTGAAAGTAAAAGTTACAAGATTCATATAATAGTAATCTCAGGCAAAAAAGTGAAAATGAGTAGAAGGAAATCTTTTAAAAATAATAGAGATAATTCATCAGAATTAAAAACAAAAGACTTCAGCTTTAAATAATGATAGACTACCAGATAGGAGAGAGAGAAGGAAGAACTGCCAAATAGACATAATAAGATCTAAGAACATCAAAAACAGAAAATTCTCAATGTTCCCAGAGAGGAAGAGCAATATCATAAAAAGAACAAGAATAACCTTGACATCTTACTTTTTAGCAGCATTATTGGATGCACGTTTAAATGGAGTAATAATTCTAAATGTATTAAAGGAAAAACATTTAAACTTAGAATTTTTTATCCATTGACATTGTCATTCAAATGAAAGGCAATGATAAAAAATATTGTTAAGTATACAAAGCCTCAGGTTTGCTGCATAAGTCATAGATTTAAAACACTTGTAGAAATAGTTAAATAGATCAAAGAAACTCAGTAGACGCTGTAAAAGCTGTGTGTACCAAGAGTCTTGAAATACCTTGGTAAAGTCTGTTGGTGTCCAAAGAAAAAAGGAGAGAAAGACCAAAGAAGAGGACACAGTATATTGATGATAACACAGATTTAAAATGTGAGATAATATACACATGATAAGCATTGAGAAAGGAGAGAGAACATTGTTACATCAGAGAGTGCTAAACTGGAAGATGTAGACAACAGATTTTCAAAGCCATAAAGGATTAAAAAAAAAGTATAGAGTGGGACAAGTTGTAATAAACTTGAATAGTAGAAACAATTTCAAGTAAGTTAATAGGTTAGAAGTACCTGTTAAAAGACATAATGTCAGGTTGAATTTTTAAATTTCTAGCTAAGTGCTATTTTACATGAAGCACATTTGAAGCATGAGGGCACAGAAATATTGAAAGAAAAAGAGTGGAAAAGAACGCACTAGGCAAATACTAACCAAAAAAAGCCTGAGTAACTGAATTAATATTAGTTAAATCTACCTTGCTACAAACAAATCATCATCATTAGAGATACTGAAGATTACTGTGTAATGATAACAGTTCAATCCAAACAAAATGTATAAGTTTAAACACATGCAACTAATAAGGTAATCTCAAAAATATGTATCAAAAATTGACAAAGCTCTATAGAGAAATTGGCAAATTCACCACTATAGTGGGAGATTTTAATGCACTTCTCTCAATTACTAATATGTGAAACATATGAAAACAGAAGTAAGGATATTTAACAATACAATTAACAAGCTTATTTTGGTGGACACATACAATTGTGCATCTAACAATTAAGGAATATACATTTTTCTTAACCACACATGGAAAGAACATTTACCAGAATTAATCTAACCAGGAAGGAAGCAAGCCTTAATAAATGTCACAGATTATGTTCTCTAACAATACACAATTAAGTTGAAAGTTAATCAAAATGAGATTAAATACTGCATATATTTGGAAATTAAATCACGTGCTTCTAGATAAGTCATGGGTTAAAAAAATACATCCTAATGAGAAAAAGTTTTTAATTTCTAGAACTGAATGGTAATGAAAACACAGCATATCAAAACTGGTGGATACAGTAAAAATGTGTTTCAGCAGAAATTTATTAATATCACCTACTGTATATACATTAGGAAGGAGAAAGGCTAAAAGGGAACTATATATCCAACTTAAAATTTTGGGGAAATATCCCAACAGAATATACACAAATAAGTAGTAGGAAAAATAAACCTAAGGATGAAAATAAATAGAAAGTAAAGGTACAAAAGAGAAGATCGGTAAGACCAACATTTTATTCTTCAAAAAGACCAACAAATAGACAAACCTTTGGCAAAAATAAGAAAGAAAGAAGTAAAAAATAATATTTCACAGGAAAAAAGGAATACAGCTGCAAATAAGGCAAAAATTAAAAGGATAAAGATTAAAAAGATACAGGAATAGCATCACCAACTGTTTACTAATAAATCTAAAAACTTAGGCAGCATATTAATTCTTCATATTCTAGTATAACAAAATTAGACCAGTGAAAAGCAAACATATGAAAAAGATCTATTTTGTTTATTTATATAGATCTAAAACCTTAAATAAAATATTAGGAAGTTGGATTCAACTGTGCTTATAAATAGGTCATAATCATGTTGGATTTTCCCTGAAATACAATGATGGTTTAATTTCAGAAAAAAATCTGTAAATATAAATTCCTACATTAATATATTAAAGGAGAAAAGATATCATCATTTCAAAGAAAGCGCTTGTCTTGTAGTAAGACCCAACATACATTCATAATTTAATTAGGAATGAAAGAAAACCTCCATAACCTGATAAAAGATTACAGCAAATATCATTTTAAATGGGAAATGTGAGAAGCATTTTCTTTAAATAAAGAGCTAGTCAAGGAAATCAGCTTCTAGTAGTTTTTTCAATATTGTTGATCTTTGTCTAAGACAAGGAAAATAAAGTCATGAGAATTGGAAAGCAGAAATAAAGCTTTTATTATTTGTAGTAATATACAAATGACTAGACAAACTCTTATAATAATAAGAGAGCTGAGAAAGATAGCTGGATTTAAGGATGGTATACATCAATAAATAAGAGTGTCAAATCAATACATTGTACACCTTAAACTTACACAGTGTTGTATACCAACTGTGTGTGTGTGTGCTCATTCAGTCATGTCCAACTCTTTGTGATCCATGGGCTGTAGCCCACAAGGCTCCTTTGTCCATGGAATCCTGCAGGCAAGAATACTGGAGCAAGTTGCCATTTCCTACTCCAGGGAATCTTCCTGACCCAGGGATCAAACCCACAGCTCTTGCTCCTCCTGCATTGGCATGAGGATTCTTTACCGCTGTGCCACCTGGAAGCCCTATATACTAATTATACGTCAGTAAAACTGGGGAAAAGAAGATTGATACGCAAATTCAATTGCACTTCTTTTCACTAGCAACCAACAATATAAAATGCAAAAAAAATGAAGACATGTAAAACTGTATTCACAAATTTATAATTTCTAGAAATGCAGCATTAGATTTGTAAGGCCTCTTTGAGGAAAGTTATGAAATTTTATGGGAAAACATTGAAGAAAAACTCAAGTTTTTCTTGAGTATATATACCATAATTTAGGTCAAGAGACTAAATATCATAAAAATGTATTTCCTCATATTGATGTACATATACAATGCAAATCCAATCAAAATTCCTCTTTTCGCAACCCTAAAATTTATAGTGAAGTACAGAGGGTCAAAAATAGCCAAGGCTTTTTTGAGTATTTTGCTGTAACAGAAAATAAGACTATTTAGTTAGCATAGTGTGATAATGATATAGTAGTAAGCAAATTGACCAGTAGAATAAAATAGAAAGTGTAGAAACATATCCATACATGTCTGGAACATTTATGACAGTGGTAGTATGGTGCATCAGTGGAAAAAAGGAGAGATTATTCAATAACTGGAGTTCAAATAAATGGCTGTCCACAGGAAGAAAAAGAAATTGGGTTCCTATCTCACATGGTAGACAAAAGTCAACTTCTAATCAGTCAAGGACTTAAATAATAAAAATTTACATTTAACTTTTAGTGTAAATATAGGTGAAACCCAAAGTTATTAACATAAAAGAAATGAGGAGTAAACTTGACTTACATTAATCTTTAGAACTTCTCTTCATAAAACAGCATTTTAGGGAAAGCTGATAGATTATAGACTAGGAGAAGGCTTTTGTAACCCAAATAACCAAGAAAAAATTAATATCATGAAATCTCAGTGTTTCTTACAAATCAATACGAAGTAGACCAACCGCCTAGTAGAAAATGGACAAGCAACTGGACAGGACCAGACATTTTTACAAACAAGGACCTACATTTGGCTAATGAACATGCAGTGAGATGTTCAGTTTCATTAGTGATCAGGGAAATACAAATCAGGACTTCAGTGAGATAAACTAAAAATTAAAAAGTCTGACAGTAATAGGTTTTGGAAGAGATGCAGATAAAGAGTCTCTTTAAATCGTTGCTGGTGAGAGTACACTGGTACAACTACTTTGGAAAAAGGGTTTGAAAATGTTTTGAAAAACATTATCTATTAAAGTTAACCATTCACATACTCTATACCAAGAAATTTAATTTCTAAGAATATACCCAAGGAGTTCTTCTACATATATACCCTTGGAGACATACACAAGTGTTTATAGGAGCAAAAAACCCAGAGTTATCACAAATTCCCTCTTCCTAGAGAATGAATAAATTGTGGTATAGTCTGACAATGGAATATTTTACAACTGTGAAATGGTTGAGCTACATGTAATAATATCAATGAAGCTATGAAGTTTATTTTTAAAGTAATCATAGTTTTGTTAAGATATAATTTACTTACTGTAAAATAGACAGATTTTAAGAGTTTAACTGATGAATTTTTATATATGTATACTTTTGTGTAACCACTGCCCAGAACAAAATACAGAACATTTCTACCCCCACCAGAAAGTTCTTTTGTTCCTTTTTCCTAAGTGCACTTTGTGCCACTCACCAGCAATGGTGTGAGAGTTCTAGTGTTGCTCCCCATCCTCTCCAGTGCTTGGTATTGTTCAGTTCAGTCGCTCAGTCGTGTCCGACTCTTTGCGACCCCATGAATCACAGCACGCCAGGCCTCCCTGTCCATCACCATCTCCCAGAGTTCACTCAGACTCACGTCCATTGAGTCCGTGATGCATTCCAGCCATCTCATCCTCAGTCGTCCCCTTCTCCTCCTGCCCCCAATCCCTCCCAGCATCAGAGTCTTTTCCAATGAGTCAACTCTTCGCATGAGGTGGCCAAAGTACTGGAGTTTCAGCTTTAGCATCATTCCTTCCAAAGAAATCCCAGGGCTGATCTCTTTCAGAATGGACTGGTTGGATCTCCTTGCAGTCCAAGGGACTCTCAAGAGTCTTCTCCAACACCACAGTTCAAAAGCAGCAATTCTTTGGCGCTCAGCCTTCTTCACAGTCCAACTCTCACATCCATACATGACCACTGGAAAAACCATAGCCTTGACTAGACGGACCTTAGTTGGCAAAGTAATGTCTCTGCTTTTGAATATGCTATCTAGGTTGCTCATAACTTTTCTTCCAAGGAGTAAGCATCTTTTAATTTCATGGCTGCATTCACCATCTGCAGTGATTTTGGAGCCCCCAAAAATAAAGTCTGACACTGTTTCCACTGTTTCCCCATCTATTTCCCATGAAGTGATGGGACCGGATGCCATGATCTTCGTTTTCTGAATGTTGAGCTTTAAGCCAACTTTTTCACTCTCCTTTTTCACTTTCATCAACAGGCTTTTTAGCTCCTCTTCACTTTCTGCCATAAGGGTGGTGTCATCTGCATATCTGAGGTTATTGATATTTCTCCCAGCAATCTTGATTCCAGCTTGTGCTTCTTCCAGTCCAGCGTTTCTCATGATGTACTCTGCATAGAAGTTCAATAAGCAGGGTGACAATATACAGCCTTGACGTACTCCTTTTCCTATTTGGAACCAGTCTGTTGTTCCATGTCCAGTTCTAACTGTTGCTTCCTGACCTGCATACAGATTTCTCAAGAGGCAGGTTAGGTGGTCTGGTATTCCCATCTCTTTCAGAATTTTCCACAGTTTATTGTGATCCACACAGTCAAAGGCTTTGGCATAGTCAATAAAGCAGAAATAGATGTTTTTCTGGAACTCTCTTGCTTTTTCAATGATCTAGCGGATGTTGGCAATTTGATCTCTGGTTCCTCTGCCTTTTCTAAAACCAGCTTGAACATTAGGGAGTTCACGGTTCACGTATTGCTGAAGCCTGGCTTGGAGAATTTTGAGCATTACTTTACTAGCGTGTGAGATGAGTGCAATTGTGCGGTAGTTTGAGCATTCTTTTGCATTGCCCTTCTTTGAGATTGGAATGAAAACAGACCTTTTCCAGTCCTGTGGCCACTGCTGAGTTTTCCAAACTTGCTGGCATATTGAGTGCAGCACTTTCACAGCATCATCTTTCAGGATTTGAAATAGCTCAACTGGAATTCCATCACCTCCACTAGCTTTGTTCGTAGCTTGATATAGTTAGTATTTTTAATTTAGATACTTTGGTAGATATATATGGTATCTCATTGTGGTTTTAATCTGTGTTTCCCAAATGACAAATGAAACTGGTCATGTTTCATATTTATGCTTATTTATTTATGCTAATTGGTCTTTGAATATCTTTTTTTATGAAATGTCTGTTCAAGTCTTTCTCCCATTTTCTATTTCTTTTTAAAATGTATTGATTTATAGAAGTTGGTTACATATTTTAGGTGTAAGCCTTTGTCACATACACAAATAAATGTATGTACAGTAATAAGCATTATAAGAAGGTGACTTAAGAAGAGGACATGAAAAGAATTACTGCTTGCTCAAGCAGGTGTCTTATGAAAAAAAAAAAAAAAAGAGAGATCATTAGAAATTGAGGGTCTTGAAACTGATTCCCTGCAAACTGTCCCTGCCCCCACAGGCCATATGAAGTCTCCTTCTACAGGCAGGTACACACTACATACTCCAGTCTGAAAAATGTTGGTTTGGAATATATTGAGTCTGTTTTCATTTTTCTAGCTTTATTGAGATATAATTGACATATAACATATAAATTTAAGATGTACAACAATGATTTTATATATATATTATGAAATGCTAATCACAATAATTTTAGTTAATACATCCATCACCTCGCATAGATTAATGTTTTTATTGTGATAGAAACTTTACACAATGGAGTATTACTCAACTGTTAAAAAGAATACATTTGAATCAGTTCTGATGAGATGGATGAAACTGGAGCCGATTATACAGAGTGAAGTAAGCCAGAAAGAAAAACACCAATACAGTATACTAACACATATATATGGAATTTAGAAAGATGGCAATGATGACCCTGTATGCAAGACAGCAAAAAAGACACAGATGTGTATAGTGGACTTTTGGACTCAGAGGGAGAGGGAGAGGGTGGGATGATTTGGGAGAATGGCATTGAAACATGTATACTATCATGTAAGAATCGAATCGCCAGTCTATGTCCGATGCAGGATACAGCATGCTTGGGGCTGGTGCATGGGGATGACCAGAGGGATGTTATGGGGAGGGAGGTGGGAAGGGGGTTCATGTTTGGGAATGCATGTACACCCGTGGTGGATTCATGTCAATGTATGGCAAAACCAATACAGTATTGTAAAGTAAAATAAAGTAAAAATTAAAATTAAAAAAAATAAAATAAAATAAAGATCTATCCGTTTAGCAGCTTTCAAGTATACATTACAGTATTGAAGGCTCAGCAGCACCTCTAGCTAGAAATTCTTGGCAGACAAGTGGAAATGAACTTTTGGTATAAGGGTAAATTACTCAATTTCTCAGGCTGTTTCCTCTTAAAGAACAGGAATATCAACACCAACCTGTCTATTTTCATTATTTGTTCTACTTGTGAAAACAAAATCACTGAGGTGACTGTTAAGAAAAACTTTAAAGTGGTGCACTTGCTTACTTTGCTGCTGCTGCTGCTGCTGCTAAGCCGCTTCAGTCGTGTCCGACTCTGTGCGACCCCATAAACAGAAGCCCACCCAGACTCCCCCGTCCCTGGGAGTCTCCAGGCAAGAACACTGGAGTGGGTTTCCATTTCCTTCTCCAATGTGTGAAAGAAAAGTGAAAGGGAAGTCGCTCAGTTGTGTCTGACTCTTAGCGACCCCATGGACTGCAGCCTACCAGGCTCCTCCATCCATGGAATTTTCCAGGCAAGAGTACTGGAGTGGGGTGCCATTGCCTTCTCCCTTGCTTACTTTAGTGATCCATTATTACCTTTCTCCACTGCTGCCTTGGACTCACTGAGACCCATTAGGGCATGTTTAGTGATTTTGGGTGCCATCAGTCCTATGACTTACATTGTTTCTTTCCCATATAATTTATATTAATTATTAGTCATATAATAGTTGCCATTGCTGCTACTGCTAAGTCACTTCAGTCATGTCCGACTCTGTGCGACCCCATAGACGGCAGCCCACTAGGCTCCTCTGTCCCTGGGATTCTCCAGGCAAGAACACTGGAGTGGGTTGCCATTTCCTTCTCCAATGCTTGAAAGTAAAAAGTGAAAGGGAAGTCACTCAGTTGTGCCCAACTCTTAGCGACCCCATGGACAGCAGCCTGCCAGGCTCCTCCGTCAATGGGATTTTCTAGGCAAGAGTACTGGAGTGGGTTGCCATTGCCTTCTCCAAATAGTTGCCATTACCCTTGGTAAATGATTTGAATGGTAAACAAAGCAGGAAAAATAACTTCTTCCCTCTATTCCCTCATTCCCTTTTATTAAAGATAACCATTGTTAAATCTCTTATGTGTTCTTTTCAATACATTCTGTATAATTTTTGGTGTCCACTTTTCACAAATGAATTTACATTACATAAACTTTTCTTTTTCATTGAATGTATTTTGGGATGATTTCCTTATTCTTTTTAAAAAAAAGCAGCATTGTATTCAAAACCATGGATTATTTTATTATTTTATATAAAATTATTATTTTATTATTTTATTTATTTCTATTATTTTTCCCTTCTGAATATGAAATATTTAAACTGTTTCAGGCCTTTTCTATTACAAACAATAGTGCAACAAATGTTCTTGTAAATATACGTTTGTATACCGTGTCAGCATATAGGATAAATTCTTAAAAGTTGAACTACTGATCTCTGAGAGTGTGCTTTACACATTTTGATGGTTTATAACTGAGTAATCCTCCCATAAAAAGCAAGTGAATGAGAAACCTGTTTCCCCACACCCTCACCAAGAGTTTCATCAAACTTAAATTTATGTCCATCTATTAGGTATAAATTGGTAACTCATTGTTTTGATTTGGATTTTATTAATTTCGTAAAGTTGAGCATCCTTTTATGTGCTTTTTTATAAAGTGACTGTTCCATTTTCCTGGTGGTAAAGAATCTGCCTGAAATGTGGGAGGACCTGGGCTCATCCCTGGGTTGGGAAGATCTTCTGGAGAAGGGAATGGCAATCTACTCCAGTATTCTCGCCTGGAGGATCCCATGGACAGAGAAGCCTCACAGTTTACAATGCATAGGGTTGCAAGGAGTCAGACACAACTGAGCAATTAAGCAGCAGCAGCATTCCATTTTCCTATTGAAAAAATTTTATCCCTCAGTAAAGTGTTCTAGCTATTTATGAAAAGTAGAAAATAAAGACTATGAAGTCCCAGAATGTTTCCTTTTAGCTTAGCTTATCCATCTTATCCCAACTCATACATATTATTCATTCATTTTTAAATATGTATTAAATATTTATTATTTACAAAATACCAATAGGCTCTATCCTTGAAAAGGCAAATTTTGTTAGATGAGGATGTATGCTTGGGTCTCTATTTGTAGGACCTGCCTACTCAGGTATTAAGTCCAAATATTGGTATTTGACCAAACTTCTCCTCTATGAATGTTCAGCTTTCTAAGCTTTTCGAAATAAAATAATCTCAAGCTGTTAGTTAAACAAGTAGAAATTTGTTAACCAAAAGGTTGGTTTTCTACTTATGATAGCCTCAGATTATCAGCCTATTACTGCTGTGTTCTTGCTATTTGCTGTTTCATGGTTGATAAATTTGGGGCGTGACTCCCTGAACACAGCCAATAAAGGGAGTTCAGAAGTTACTGTTCTGATGGTGAGGTATCTCCACAATCTGCAGTGTCTACCCTAAAATTATACCAGTTTTTATTTGGTTGATTCATGTATAATTTCTCTTCAGCCTAGAAGGCTCGTGACACGCAGCCCTGGGCCACTTAATCATCTGATCAGTCCAAGTATTTGATGCAGTTTCTCCTTCAACTGCTAGCAAGCAGGAAGCAGGGAGTCTAGTAAGTTATTGGATGGACTTTAGACAAGAGAGAAAGTGTGGAGTCCATACCACTGCTTGTGCCCTGTTTGCTATCACAAGCAAATATAGGAAGCAAATAGTTAAAATTTTATAAATAAGTAGAGTGTTTTTGAGGGGATAATGTTCCTGTTCTGGATCTTTTGCTCTTCTCCCCAGTCTCTCTGAAATAAGAAATAGGATCATTTCTTTGAATACAAAGGTCCTCTACTTTAGACTTGTAGCGTGTCAGTCACCAACCTCTTGGGGGTGTGTGTGTGTGTGTGTGTGTGTATGTAAACCAAGTGTTTGAAAGATTGCTAGAAATGCAGGTTCAAGATAGTACAGGTAGTTCTTGCTTTACACAATAGTGCAGAACCATAAAGATAGTGTATATTGAAGCTGTGAAAAATGATTTTAATAATCAATGGGAAAAATTATGATCCATGCCCTTTAAATTTTTGTTAAATATTAAAAAAAAACTCCCTGTTAGTTATAAATAAATATAGGGAATGAGACAAAAGTAAAGCTATTTTTTTTTGCACTGTAATTTAAAACATTAGAAATATTGAGAATTAAAGTATCTTATTTTTTGGTTAAAAAGTTATCAAGATTAGTTTAAAGAATGCTTACCTTCTTATAATACAGAGGGAAATATCTTTTTTATGCCTTGGCAAATTGTCATAGTGTTTTACAAGCTTGGATTAACTTGTAACATGGTATCCTTTGTCTTTCCAATGTCATGAAATATCTCTGAAAATTCTTTAAATTTGTATTTTGTGGGCACCATATTCTCTGAAGTATCTTCATCCTTCCTCATTTATGCTGCTAAGTTTGCCTTACTAAGTTCCTTTGGTTGCACATCTGGATTCTTTCAGTGACAGTGTCAACATTCTCATGGTCAGCTATTTTTCTATTACTCCATTTACATTTGATTCAGATTTTACTTCTAGTATTATCACTTTAGTTTCTTTGTTGCAGTTTTATCTTTGTTGGCAAATTACCTGGGAGACAAAGAGGCAACACAACTGTAAACATTGCTGTCTGTGTGTGAACTGAGTAGCAGATGGATGGTGTCCAGTCACCAATAGACATGATTGCTCACTGGCCATGATGCATATCTGTAATTACATGGTGATGGTGTATTGAAGAGCTCGCAGTGAAGTTTGAACTTTATGCAATGATAGTTATTGTACCATAGTGACTAAAATTTGAACTGTGTTGCTGGGTGACTGATACTATTTAACTAATTCATGATGACTGAAATTCATGCCTATCAGGGCTGTGCAAAGCCAATAACTGCCTGAATAAATTGGCTATCACATGGTACTGATTGCATATGATTTCTGTAGTAATTGCAGTTTTGTTGGGTATGCTGATTGTACAGTGAGCCCATTCTTTTGGGCTTTTTGGAGGTGACTCACAGAATGTAAATTTTAATCTTCTATCTACCTATATCAGGACAGGCTCGATTATGCTGTGGTAACAAATGACCCAGATCTCAGTGTTCTTGACGCCTTCCATGGCACATTGGCTTGGAGGAAGGAAGCAAGTTCTGTTTCCCTTTGTCTTCACTCAGGGACGCAGGCTGAGGGAACTCTGTCTCTGTGCTTCTATTCTTACTAATGCAGGTATTGAGAACATGTAAACCACAAGCTTTCAAAGTTTCTGTCTAGAAGTGACATGCACTATTTCAAATCACATTTTCACTGATCAAAACAAGTCATATGGTCATGTCTCAAAAGACGTAGAGAGGCAAGATTCTAATACGTGCCTTGAAGACAGGAATGTTGGGTAAGCACCATCAATAACTACTGTGGATCCAGAGAGTTAACTTGTGGAGTTTATCAGGGAAGGGCAGTTGAGGACTAGGATTACAGACCTAGATGTGTGAGATTATTTCTTTTTTCTAATGAGAGATTGAAGTTCAAGGCAAAGTTATGTGTACTGGTATTCTATGAGCCTGGACACTGTGATTAGTGTTCAAGGTTGCAATGAAGCCAGGAAGTTATAATAGAAGCCAGATGAATCACTGGGGTAAAGCAGGACTATTGACAGAACCCTGGAGATCAGAAATCATTCAGATGAGACCTCTGAGACTGTCTACTGTTCTAAACAATTTCAATTCCTTTTTGGTCTGAGTCTTCATCTGTGCTTCATTTAAGTTGATGACATCTTTGGAAGTTCTGGGATACTTAACAGAGAACTTAGGCCTCGAAAGAAGTGTAGGCTAGGGGTTGGCAGAAGGCATGGTAAGGGTATTCTAGGAGTAAATGGGTAGAGGCTGCAGAAGTGCAACCAAAGGTAGGATGCTGTGAAAGTGGTAAGAATATAGATCTTCTTTAAAAAGGATAACGTTGAAGAACGACAGGGAGTGAATTGCATAATGATCCTCACACATGGACATCACCAGATGGTTAACACCGAAATCAGATTGATTATATTAAAGATGGAGAAGCTCTATACAGTCAACAAAAACAAGACCAGGAGCTGACTGTGGCTCAGATCATGAACTCCTTATTACCAAATTCACACTGAAATTGAAGAAAACAGGGAAAACCGCTAGACCATTCAGGTATGACCTCAATCAAATCCCTTATGATTATACAGTAGAAGTGAGAAATAGATTTAAGGGCCTAGATCTGATAGATAGAGTGCCGGATAAACTGTGGAATGAGGTTTGTGATATTATACAGGAGACAGGGATCAAGACCATCCCCATGGAAAAGAAATGCAAAAAAGCAAAATGGCTGTCTGGGGAAGCCTTACAAATAGCTGTGAAAAGAAAAGAAGCAAAAAGCCAAGGAGAAAAGGAAAGATATAAGCATCTGAATGCAGAGTCTCAAAGAATAGCAAGAAGAGATAAGAAAGCCTTCTTTAACGATCAATGCAAAGAAATAGAGGAAAACAACAGAATGGGAAAGACTAGAGATCTCTTCAAGAAAATTAGGGATACCAAGAGAACATTTCCTGCAAAGATGGGCTTGATAAAGGACAGAAATGGTATGGACCTAACAGAAGCAGAAGATATTAAGAAGAGATGGCAAGAATACACAGAAAAACTGTACAAAAAGGATCTTCATGACCCGGATAATCACGATGGTGTGATCACTCATCTAGAGCCAGACATCCTAGAATGTGAAGTCAAGTGGCCCTTAGAAAGCATCACTATGAACAAAGCTAGTGGAGGTGATAGAATTCCAGTTGAGCTATTTCAAATCCTGAAAGATGATGCTGTGAAAGTGCTGCACTCTATATGCCAGCAAATTTGGAAAACTCAGCAGTGGCCACAGGACTGGAAAAGGTCCGTTTTCATTCCAATCTCAAAGAAAGGCAATGCCAAAGAATGCTCAAACTACCACACAATTGCACTCATCTCACATGCTAGTAAAGTAGTGCTCGAAATTCTCCAAGCCAGGCTTCGGCAATACGTGAACCATGAACTTCCTGATGTTCAAGCTGGTTTTAGAAAAGGCAGAGGAACCAGAGATCAAATTGCCAACATCCATTGGATCATGGAAAAAGCAAGAGAGTTCCAGAAAAACATCTATTTCTGCTTTATTGACTATGCCAAAGCCTTTGACTGTGTGGATCACAATAAACTGTGGAAAATTCTGAGAGAGATGGGAATACCAGACCACCTAACCTGCCTCTTGAGAAATCTGTATGCAGGTCAGGAAGCAACAGTTAGAACTGGACATGGAACAACAGACTGGTTCCAAATAGGAAAAGGAGTACGTCAAGGCTGTATATTGTCACCCTGCTTATTGAACTTCTATGCAGAGTACATCATGAGAAACGCTGGACTGGAAGAAACACAAGCTGGAATCAAGATTGTCAGGAGAAATATCAATCACCTCAGATATGCAGATGACACCACCCTTATGGCAGAAAGTGAAGAGGAGCTAAAAAGCCTGTTGATGAAAGTGAAAGAGGAGAGTGAAAAAGTTGGCTTAAAGCTCAACATTCAGAAAACGAAGATCATGGCATCCGGTCCCATCACTTCATGGGAAATAGATGGGGAAACAGTGGAAACAGTGTCAGACTTTATTTTTGGGGGCTCCAAAATCACTGCAGATGGTGACTGCAGCCATGAAATTAAAAGATGCTTACTCCTTGGAAGAAAAGTTATGACCAACTTAGATAGTATATTCAAAAGCAGAGACATTACTTTGCCTACTAAGGTCCGTCTAGTCAAGGCTATGGTTTTTCCAGTGGTCATGTATGGATGTGAGAGTTGGACTGTGAAGAAGGCTGAGTGCCAAAGAATTGCTGCTTTTGAACTGTGGTGTTGGAGAAGACTCTTGAGAGTCCCTTGGACTGCAAGGAGATCCAACCAGTCCATTCTAAAGGAGATCAGCCCTGGGATTTCTTTGGAAGGAATGATGCTAAAGCTGAAACTCCAGTACTTTGGCCACCTCATGCGAAGAGTTGACTCATTGGAGAAGACTCTGATGCTTGGAAGGATTGGGGGCAGGAGAAGAAGGGGACGACCGAGGATGAGATGGCTGGAATGCATCACAGACTCGATGGACGTGAGTCTGAGTGAATTCCGGGAGATGGTGATGGACAGCGAGGCCTGGCATGCTGTGATTCATGGGGTCGCAAAGAGTCGGGCACGACTGAGCAACTGAACTGAATTGAACTGAACTGATTTCATGCTTTGTATTTGTCTCTGTCTTTAACCCTGAATTTATTAAGCTCTGCAAATCCTCCACAGTGTACTCAGATGGCTGCCCTTAAAGTGCTTGGCTGTATACTACTCTGTGTCCCTGTTGCTTAATGCTTCAATCCATTCACATATCAAATTAATTTAGAATCACACCATAGTTGTGCTCATGCCTAAACTTTCTGTTTTTAATCTAAATGTGATTCAAACTTCTTGTCCAGACTTTGTCTACTAATCTGCATTAGGAGCAAAAATATTTAAGGCATAACTAGTCTAGCAGGAGCCCTGTGAGACTGCATTCATGCATTTCCTGGCATTAGATGGAATATTTTATTTGAGAAAAATATAGCTAATATTAAGTGGTTAATTTTGGTATGAGCTACTCACATCTGGAATTAAACAGTGCATAGAGTACATTATAATCAAATGGTCACATTATATTTAAATCTTCCAGTCAACTAAGAGCTTTCAAGTCGAACGTCTTTATTCTTGGATACAATACCAGACTAATCAGCTGAACTTAGATTTTCTACCTAGACATTTTGATGTTATGTAGACTCACCCATAGGGCTTCCCTGGTAACTCAGAGGGTAAAGAATCTGCCTGCAATGCAGGAGACCCAGGTTCAGTCCCTGGGTAGGGAAGATCCCCTAGAGAAGGGAATGGCAACCCATTCCAATATTCTGGCCTGGAGAGTTCCATGATCAGAGGAGTCTGGTGGGCTACAGCCTATGGGGTTGCAGAGTCGGACATGACTGAGCGACTAACACACATGTACACACAGGCTTACGCTTAGTGTTGGACCCAACACTTTGGACAACTTCTTTCGTTCTTTCAGTTTCTTATTAATTTTCTAAGAACAGAGCTATAAGGGGGTCTTTGGATTCCCGGGACTTGCCCTATCTAGTGTTCTTTTGCACAGGCATGCTGTATTATCCTTTTGAAACTGAATATTCTCCCACCCCTAAATTTTGGTATATTGTAAAAAGTATTAGTGAAGAGGTCTGAGACATGTCAGTTCAAGGAGCATTCTCAAAAGGGCATCAGAAGTTTTGCTATTTATTCAATATTATAATTTTTCCGTGTGACTTAGTGTGTTTGTGAGATTATATTACTGAAATATGTAAGAGTCTTCAATTTTTTAAACTGTTTATAACACCAAAAATTCGTCATTTAATATTAGGGCAATACACTTTCTTCAGCGAGACCAACCAATGTGTTAGAAATGATGAAAGAATGGAAAAATAACCCAGAAAGTGATGAGGAAAGCACAACAGACCAAAGAGACAGCAGGTCTGGACAAGAGGAGCTGAAAGTTTACAAACCCAGCCGAAATGTCCCTGATGTCAGTAACTCTTCAGATGAAGAGGAAGGAAAACAGGTAGGAAGAACCAACAAAACATAGGAAGAACCAACAAAACAGGTAGGAAAAACAATACCTTCACAACACTTGGAACATTTTTGCAACTCTTTTTTGCCGTTGGAATGTAATGCTTTGTAACAAAAGAGACCTGCATGATAAAGAAAGTAAAGCTTGAAACTAGCATGATTTAGTGATGTGGCCTAGACGCTTATTTTAAGATCCATGATTATATAGGGGAGGGGTCTGCAAACTTTCCCTTTAACAAATAGTGAATATTTTAGGCTTTGTAGGCCATAATAGTCTCTGTCACAACTTCTCAATGCTGATATTATAGCATGAACACAGGCATAGACAGCAAATGAGTGTTCCAGCGAAACTTTACAGACAGGTGGTGTGCCAGATTTGGCTAATGGGTCACAATGAATAGTGTATGTATTTTACCAGATTATACAATTTGGAATGGGTTTATGTATTACTTCAAAAATTACTATTACATTAGTTAGTCATTTCCAATTTTATGATACCTAAAATTGTTTGTATAGGCTTACTATTTTACTTTATTAGATATAGTTTTATTGTTTTTGGTGAATAAAATCTAGCAACATTTGGTTAATTCTAGATTGCATTCTACCAACTCAATATCCGGATAATTTACCCACATCCTCTTTTCTTTTGTTTCTGTGTTTGAGGAAAAATTTTCTGTATGTTTGTTCTCATTCTCATCTTGAAGTCTAATCAGCATGTTTGAGCTCTTCTTTAATGATGGAACATCTTGCCACTGGGGGCCAGGTTTACCTCCAGGCACCCCAGTTCTTTTGAGGAGTTGCTGCTTTTCAGTTCTCTGAGACCTAGAGACGGGCAGAGTGGAGAGAGGGATTGAAGGGTAAATCCTGACCCACAGTCAGGAAGGTACAGCATGGCTGTCTGTACCTGCCCTGCCACGAATTCTGTCAGAAACTTGAGGAAAGAGACCCAGTAGAGTGATCTGGTTGATTTTTATTTATGCATTGGGAATTTCTTCGTCTAGTTGATAGCAAATGTCTAGATAATAGGCTTAACGTTTAATTATTTAGACATTTTGAAATAGCCATATTTTTATGTAATGTAAACATAAGGTTATTGAATCCCTCTCACCCTCTCCAGTCTGTCAACAACTCCTGCAGTGCTTAGCAGCTGTGTGTATTTGGTATTCTTGTTAAAAATAATATCCTAAAAACCCATGTTTGCATTTCCTCATTGAACATAGTTTGAAAAATTTCTTGTTAGCTGACTTGGAATTTTATACACACTTACATGTGCACACACATATATAAACATACTCACACATATATACATACACACATACACTCACACACTCTCATGCACATACATTATGTTTTACACACATGCATCAACAATATACTCACACATGGTAGTGATGATTTAGTTGCTAAGTCATGTCTGACTCTTGTGACCCCATGGACCCACCAGGCTCCTTTGTCCATGGGAAACCCCAACCAAGATTACTGGAGTGGGTTGCCTTTTCCTTTTCCAGAGGATCTTCCTGACCCAGGGATCAAACCCAGGTCTCTTGCAGGCAGTCTCCTGTATTGCAGATGGATTCTTTACCAGCTGAGCCACCAGGGAAGCTTGTATATGTGTATATATCTACATATATGCATATATACAAGTATATATATATGTGTGTATACTCACATATATACAAACACAAATCCAGACATACACATGCATACACACATTATCTTTTGTAGTCTTGGATCATATCTATGTTCACTGAATCTGAACATAAAATATCCTTGTAAACCAAATGTTTGGTTGTCTTCCATCTCCTTTTTCATTGCTCTGTCGCGTCTCTGCTCTCCTCCTACGCTCTCTTTGAGTCAGAGTAGAGGGATAACACTTGCCGTGATGTTCTCAATGTGATGTTCTCAGCTACTTCCAATTAGGGAACAGAAGGATTGGAATTTGAGGTGCTTATGGATGCTAGAACTAGACTCAGTGGATTGAAAATTTAAGAATATACATTTCTACTTATCAACAAGAGCTTTTCCACAATCAGAGCTCACCTGCAGTAGCACAGGCGGGACTGTGGATAGTAAACCTCACCTTTCAGCCATTGAATATGTTCATGCAGGCTCTGGAAAACTACTTGTTATAAATGCTGTGCCAGGAATTTCTACATAGTGGGTAGGAGTTTGCCCTGGATGTCCTTTAAGGACTTTCCTGTGCTCAGGTTTTGGCTGTGACATCTTGGGAGGAATACCTTACCTCATTTGGGAGTTTTTCTGAAGAGTGTTATCCCTTAAAAGAAAATCTTCTCTTGTATATTAAGTTTTTTCATGGATTTTTATGAATAAATATGCACTTTGTTAATTGCATTGAAGTTGAGTTTAAGAAATTACTTCTTTTCCCCCCCAGATCTTCATTAACAGCAAATAGTAGAGAATAAGATCTAAAGTGATAACTGAAAATAGGATTGGCCATTTAATCTTGAGTCCATGCAGGATTCATATAGTAACTAATATCCTTAAGAGTGAAACTTTAATTTTATTAAAAATCATTCCAATAATATTGAAATATTTCCCATGGGAAAAATTCATTTGTTAAAATTAGATTATATGGATAATTTGATATGATAAATATTTACACTTACTATAAAGAGATGTATATGATTCTTTTTCCATTAAAATACTTGAAATTTGGCTTTACTGTAAATGCAGATTGCCACAGATCCTGCTTTCCATTGTATCATTGTTCTCTCTTCTGGAGAATCTGATAAATCCATTTAGAGCTCCTGATTTTGTAATTCTCACAAATGAGAGTAATCACACTTTTCAGATAAGTGACAAAGTACTTGGAAAACTAGCAGAAAAAGTGAGGAATTATTTAAAAACAAAAACAAAAAACACTTGAACTAAGCACCTTCCTCTTTTTCTGGGTAACTCAATGCCCTGGGCATTATGGAAAAATACACTGTGTATCTCCTCATTGTTCATGTTTGGATGAAGATATTATACTTCACCATTTCAATCTTATTTTCAAATAGTTGGCGTTTGGCAATGTCCATATTTTAATTTTCATTTTCAACATTTAGTTTGTTTTCAGTAGGTGTATTTTTTTGAAGATAGAAATGTTCTCTCATATATCTTGTATTTTACAGCCTGAGTATGTCTAGAAAGTGTTTTGTGTTATTGGGAACCCTCTAAATTCCCCACAATGGGTTCTTAATCTACTCTATCAGGCAGACCCAAGAGTTTAACTCCTATAGCAGCATTGACTCATCTTCAAATGAGACACTTGGCAGACTATTGCTTATTGCAGGAACATGCCTTTTCACATTCAGTCCTTAGTGATTTCTGATAAGCAGTACACTGCTTTCATTGTTCATTAAGCTCAAAAAACAATCGAGGAGAAATGAAGGTCTGTAATTAAAATGCACAGCCCCATAACCATAGAGGGAGCGACTAGCAACTCTGCATGTAACAAAAGTATATTTGCATTATAGAATTCTCGCTTAATAAGGAAGAAACTTCTTAGCTGTTAATTTGCTTATTGAACACAGTCTTGAATATACTTATTTAGTGAAAATGGAAGATTTTTGTGATCATTTTTCTTGACCGAAAACACGGACTTTACAAAATCAAGGAAATGGTACGTGTATCAGATATTTTTTCATCCAGTCTAGAAAATAGAAAAGCAAGGTATTTTAGCAACTTTGAACAGTTATTTTGAGCAATGCAATGTGTTCATTAGCAGTTCTTCAAAGACAAAGAATATTTGAATTAAATAAGATTGAAATTAAACGGTCGAACTTTGTAGTATATTGACCTGTTGTTGTGAGGAAAAAGTCAAGTTTTCTTAGTATTTTAGTAGTGTAGGATAAAAATTTCTGTTGTTACAAATTAAATCTTAGTTCCCGGAACCCCTGTGAATCATGTGCAAGGTTTGTGGTGCTTCCATGTTTGGGGCACACTTTTATATTCCATTCCTGAAGCACTGAAATCTGGCATGTGTGCCAAAGCATTCCATTTACAATGTCCTACTGGTTAAAAGCACAGGCTCTAGATCTGGCTGCCTAGATTCAAATCCTGGCTTTACGACTTACAAGCTCTAGGACCTTGGGCAAGTCTCTTGGCCTCTGTTTCCTCATATCTAACATGGGAATAATAATGACATCAACCAAGAGGTAAATGAAATCATGCATATAATACTCTTGACATATGGTAAGCGTGCATTAATGTTAGCTATTATTAATTTTATTATTATTTTGCTAAAGAGCATGCATGGCTTCCATGTGGCTCAGATGGTAAAGAATCTGCCTGCAATGTGGGAGACCTAGGTTCGATCCTGGGTTGGGAAGATCCCCTGGAGAATCCCATGGACTGACAGGCTGCAATCCATGGGGTCTTAAAGAGCTGGATGTGACTGAGAGACTGACACTCTCACTTCACTTTAAAGAGCATAGAGTATTGCTAAAATCGCATGTTCTTTCTTGTCTGCTTTAAGGCTCCTTTGGGCAGAGGTGTGGGCCTAAACTAATGAACAGACTGAGAAATATCATTCTCAAAGGTGATCAGGTGATGCTTCCAGCCTCTCTTGCCCTCTCAGTTTGGCAAGATCCCTAAGGCACTGTGGTAGATTGGATTGTTTTTCCCAATTATTTAAAACCTCTCTGTAAGGAATATGTACATTCCTACCCTTTCTCCCTATTAGAGTAGATGGATATTTTCTCATCTCACTAATGTTGGTCTTAGCTATATTACTGACTTTAGCAAACAGAATGTTGAGGTGTGATATAAGCAGAGACCATAAAAGTGTTTGCATGATTTAGCTTGCTCTTATTTCGGCCACTTGCCGTGAGAAGAACATGACTACAGAAGCCACAGTTCTTGGAATTATGAAGGTCTGTGGAACAGACTTGGAACTCAGTACAAAACCTGAAGTCCAGCCTAGCACCACCAAGTGAAAATTAATGTTCATTGTTTTAACATACTGAGAGTTTTCTAGTTCTTTTTTATGTAGTTGTATAGAAAAGAGTTAACATAGCAAGCCTAAGCAGCTATCCTTAAAAAGGCCTGATTTCAAGGTTGGCCCTTGGCTGGCTTTTGGGGACTTAGATTTTGGGATAGCTACTATTAACTGATAAGAATGATTAATTGTGCCTAAACCTTACGAACAATACAGTTAATACTGACCACCTGCTTTTCCTCTGGAAGTCTGGAATTTTGGTAGGTGCTAGGCAGAGAATGCCCCCATGGCCAGCTCACAATAAAAATGCTGGGTGTTGAGCCTCTCTGAGCTTCCCTGGTTGGCAGCCTTTCACATGTGTTGTCACAACTTGTTGCTGGGGTAATTAAGTGCTTCCTGTGTGACTCCTGGGAGAGGACTGTTAGAAGCTGGAACATAGTTTCCACTGGACTTCTCCTCAAGGGTCTTTTCACTTCCTAATAGTGCTCTGCATCCTTTCACTATAATAAATCATAGCAATGAGTACAGCTCTATGCTGGTTTCTGTGAGTCTTCATAGTGAATCATAGGACCTGGAGACCTCCCAAACACAGTAGCATAGCTGTAGCAGTAGCTGACTAATACAGGTACAAATAATTAATTGTGCTAACATGAATTTTGGCCTGTTGTTCTTTGATCTAATGCTGTCAGCAAAGCCACTTGCTAGTTTGGATTCATAGACTTCCAATAAACAACAAGGCTTTTGTCCCTACTTCTCTTCCCATTAGAATCTCCTATGTAAGACTTGAGTTTCACCACAGATTTAGCCAGACTTCCATGATTGAAGGGACATAGTAGTGAATCTTTTCAAATCATTTCCCTGCTCTCCCAAACCTGTCTTTTGCTCAGCTCCCCTTAGAGATTATACCTGTTAGTATATGCTATGTATATTTTTCCCGATGGAGAACCAACCCATTGGGTTGGGTTGTAAAAACACTGCTTCAATTTCAAATGTATTCATTTGGGTCCATTCATCTCTCATCCTACCTTTGTGCTATAATTGTCTCATGTATTACATACATGTAATTATCAACCCTACAAAACAGTGTTTTCATTTTTGCTTTGAGTAGTCTTATTTCCAAGAAATTAAAAGGAAAATTGTCTCTTATATTTACCCAGATGCTTATCATTTCTGATCATCTTCTTTCCTTTCAGAAAAGCTGTGCTCCTGTATCTAGTATTGTTTCTCTTCAACCTGATGAACTTCCTTTGCATTTCTTGTATTGAATGTTTGCTCTCAGTTTTCTTTTATCTAAAGATGTCTTTATTTTGTCTTAATTTTTGAAGGACATTTTCTCTGTTTACAGAGTTCTGGTTTGACAGGTAATTTTGGTCCACACTCTAAAGATGTTATTCTTCTGCCTTCTGGTGTTGGATTCTCTGATAAGAAGTCATTGGTAATTTGAAGTGTTCTTTTCCTGTATGTAATGTGTTGCTTTTCTCTGAATATTTTCAGGATTCTCTCTTTATCTTTGGTTTTCAGCAGTTTGACAGTCATATTGCTTAGACGTGTTCTTCACATTTATCTTGCTTGGGATTTGCTGAACTTTTTGGATCTGTATTTCTGTCTTTTGCTAAGTTTGGGAAATTTTGTAATCAGTTTCTTTTTGCTGATACTCTTAATTACTCATATGTTAGACCACTTGATATTGTTCAGTAAGCCTCCAAGGCTGTGTTCATTTTTCTCAACCTGTTCTTTAAATTGGATGCACTCTATTGATCTATCTTCAGGGTTACTCTTTTCTCAGTTGTGTCCATTTTCCTGTTAAATCTGTCTGGTTTGATACTTAATTTCAGATACCATATTTTGTTCTAAAATTCTTATTTGCGTCTTTTTAAAATTATTATTTCTATTTTTCTATGGAGACCTATTTTATTTATGATATAATTTTTCACTTTACATCATTGATAATAGTAATGATAATCACTTATTTGCTAATTCCAATATTTGGGTTCATCTCAGAATCTGTCTCTATTGATTATTATTTCCGTTAAGTAATTTTGGATTGTATCCTGGACATTGGAAATGTTGTGTTGTATAAACTCTGAATTCAACTGTGTTCCTTCAAAAAGTGTTGACATTTCTGTTTTAGCAGGTAATTAGTTGATTGGATAAAAACTGAAAATTGTTTCTTAGCAGTTCAAATCTTAGGTTGGTTCATTTATCTTAGGTGAATGGAATGTAAGAGTCTCTTTCTCTGGCTACCTGCTTTAGGAATTCCCTCACTATGCTTTGGCGTCTGTGGTTGCTTCGAATTGTGCCCACTAGTTCTTTAAATCAGAGAGAGAAAATTGTGAAAGCATCTGGAGTAAAGGGAGGAGGCACATTGCCATCAAAGGAGCAATTTTGACATATCAACAGAAGTAATGGAAGCCAGAAAATAATGGAACAACATTGTTAAACTGCTAAGTGCGAAATAATATAAAACAAGAAACCTGTCAACTTGGAATTCTATATCTGGTGATATTTTCCTTCAAAGATAAACATAAAATTTTTTAAAGTTTTCAACTGTGTAAAAGATGAGAGAATTTTTACGAGCATATCTTACTATGAAAAGTGAAAGTGTTAGTTGCTCAGTTGTGTCTCACACTAAGCAATCCCATGAACTGCAGCAGGCCAGGCTTCCCTGTCCTTCACTGTTTTCTGGAGCTTGCTCAAACTCATGTCCATTGAGTCAGTGATGCTATCCAGCCATCTCATCCTCTGTCATCCTCTTCTCCTCCTGCCCTCAATCTTTCCCAGAATCAGGGTCTTTTCCTGTGAGTTGGTTCTTTGTGTCAGGTGGCCAAAGTATTGGAGCTTTAGCTTCAGCATCAGTACTTCTAATGAATATTCAGGGTTGATTTCCTTTAAGATTGACTGGTTTGATCTCTTTGCTGTCCAAGGGACTCTTAAGAGTCTTCTCTAACACCACAATTTGAAAACATCAGTTCTTTGGCACTCAGCCTTCTTTATGGTCCAGCTCTCACATCCATACATGACTACTGGAAAAACCATGGCTTTGACTAGACGGACCTTTGTCAGTAAAGTGATATCTCTTTTTTTTTAATAGGCTGTGTAGGTTGGTCATAGTTTTTCTTCCAAGGAGCAAGCATCTTTTAATTTCATGGCTGCAGCCACCATCTGCAGTGATTTTGGAGCCCAAGAAAATAGTCTGTCACTGTTTCCATTGTTTCCCCATCTATTTGCCATGAAGTGATGGGACTGGGTACCATGATCTTAGTTTTTTGAATGTTGAGTTTTAAGCTAGCTTTTTCACTCTCCTCTTTCATGTTCAAGAGGCTCTTTAGTTCCTCTTTGCTTTCTACTATTAGCGTTACATCATCTGCATATCTAGGTTATTGATATTTCTCCTGGCAATCTCAATTCTAGCTTGTGCTTCATCCAGCCCAGCATTTTGCATGATGTACTCTACATAGAAGTTAAAAAAGCAGGATGACAATATACAGCCTTGACACACTTCTTTCCTAATTTTAAACCAGTCTGTTTTTCCATGTCTGGTTCTAACTGTTGCTTCTTGACCTGCATGCAGGTTTCTCAGGAGATAGGTAAGGTTGTCTGGTATTCCTGTCTTTTTAAGAATTTTCCACAGTTTGTTGTGATCCACACAGTCAAAGGCTTTAGTGTAGTCAAAGAAGAAGTAGATGTTTTTCTGGAATTCCTTTGCTTTTTCTATGATCCATCAGATGTTGGCAATTTGATCTCTGATTCCTCTGTCTTTTCTAAATCCAGCTTGTACATCTGGAAATTCTTGGTTCACATGCTATTGAAGCCTTGCTTGAAGGATTTTGAGCATTACCTTGCTAGCATGTGAAATGAGCTCAGTTGTACTGTAGTTTGAACATTGTTTAGCATTGCTCTTCTTTGGGATTGGAATGAAAACTCACCTTTTCCAGTCCTGTGGCCACTGTTGAGTTTTCCAAATTTGCTGGCATATGGAGTGGAGCATTTAACAGCATCATCTTTTAGGATTTGAAATAGCTCAGCTAGAATTCCATCACCTCCACTAGCTTTGCTCTTTATGTAAGTAGCCTTATATAAGAAATATATTGATATATATTTGGAATTCAATTTCTCTTCTTCCCTTTGCTTTTCTTTCCCTTCCTTCTTCCTTTTGAAAAGCACAGGACTGTGAGAGCTAGTAAAACTATAGCTGAAAACTTATACCAGAATATTCTGTCACTTGGACCTTGTGCAGGCCTATAATTTGAATGTGTGACTCTAGAAATGGTTGCTATGGTGATAAACCACTTTACTTAAATAGCATGTATTTTACTCAAAATTCAGAGAAATGGTAGTGTTTCTAGTAATCATGTACTGGTATTAACTTCAAGGATATGCCCAGAGCTTACAGGTTTTGCATGTATTATATCCAGATGAGTTTATCAGGTTAAAGTTATGCCAGTGAATAATGAAATACGTGCACTTAGCCCAGTTTTCTTGTTATGTATATCACTTGGCACATATGGAGTCCCCTTTTCAAGATTAATAATATGATCTGGAGAAATCAGGCCCATGGTGCTGGATTACTGAAAAATGGAACTTGGGTGGGGGAAACCATATAAGGTTATCTTAATCCATTATTCTACCTCGAGTAGGAATGACTGTTCTTCAGCAGTCCTAGACAGTGAGAGTTCACCAAAGATGAGGAACAATTGAAATGCTGCTTAGGTGAGCCCCTGTTGTAACCATCCTGACTGCAGCACTCGAGACGCTGTCTAGCTCCACAGCGCTAGACAGCATATTTCCTCTTATTCTTTATAAATTTAGATTGATTAACTCTTATAAAGAAACTTCCATCCATTCTCACATCAATAGCCTGTATATAAACCTTCTCTGGTCCCGTTGTATCTATTCGGACTGGTTGCAGAATTTCAGGTATGAATTCTTCATGATAACTAAGGATAGAAGAATTTTTTCTTTGATTTCTAAGATGCTTTCTGATGATAGCCAGGTTCTTTTGGTCACTGTGCAGTGGTATGGCACAGCAGTATCTTTAGAGCAGTTTGCAATGAATTTTAGATCCTCTCTTGGAGAACAATCTATAGTGTCTTTTAGGTGTTCTTTTGGACTAATAGTTATGACCAAAAATCTCATAATGATCATTTAGATAGCCTCTTTCCCCCTAGAAATGAATATGGAGATTCCTCTCTCATCTTTCTCCCCCTTTATACAATCTTATGGGAGCTCATCACCTTCTATGCACCTTTCATGGCCTGGAAGATCTTAGTAACTTCTAGCCTTGGCTACGGAAATTTCACTTTCCATTTCTCTGTTCTAATACTTACAAAACATACAAAACTGTAAAATTGCATCAGTTACAGCATAGATCCCTAAAGAATCGCATCAACTATGAGAGAAGAAAAAGAGAAACTGAAATTTTAGATAACCTATAACCTACAGAAGAAACCTTCAAAAAATCCTAGAGAAAAGCATGGAAGTTGGAATTTGCCCTGGTTATTTATATTCCAAGGAGATGAGAGGCTTCGCTTTTGGTGAAGAAATCTATAGCTTGGCCTGAAGAGCACCACGTGGGCCAGCCTGCATCCACATTTCTGTAGAGAACAGTTTCAGTGAGGGGATGTTTAAGAAGGAAAGCTCAGTCTTTAGGAAAGCTCTAATGATTCTGATTCCTAAACAATGGCATCCTAAATTTAATGCAACTTCAGATTAGCAAAGAGAAATGGTAAAGTACATACACACATAACGTTTTACAAGGTACACACATACCACACAAAAGCTTTTAAGCATTTGCAATAAATATTTGCATAAAGGTAATAGATTTGCATTAATGTTACCAGGGAGTAAAGAATAAACAAACATTGTGATTTGTTTCCATGCAGCCAGTTTCAGGCTGATTTTGAAACTCAGTTAAAATATGGTTGAATAAAAATATTTTCAAATAATGCTACCAACAAGGGATTAACTTCCAAAATATACAAACAGCTCATACAGCTTAATATCCAAAAATCAAAGAACCCAATCAAAAAGTAGACATTTTTCCAAAGAAGACATATAGATGACCAAAGGCACATGCAAAGATACTCAGTATTGCTAATTGTTAGAGAAATGCAAATTAAAGCTACAAAAACACACTAGTCAGATGGCCATCATTAAAAAACCTACAAATAATAAATGCTGGAGACAATGTGGATAAAAAGGAACCCTCCCGGTTTGTGGGAATGTAAATTGGTGCAGCCACTATGGAGGTTTCTTAAAAAACTAGTTACCATATGATCCTGCAGTCCCACTCCTGGGCATATTTGCAGAGAAAACAGTCATTTTAAAAGATACATGCACCCTTTGTTCATAACAGCACAATTTAAAATAGCCAACACATGGAAGCAACCTAAATGTCCATCAGCAGATGAATGAATAAGATGTGGCATATATATATATAATGGAATATTAAATATTACTCAGCTATAAAAAGTATGAAATAATGCCATTTGTAGCAACATGGATGAACCTAGAGATTATCATATTAAGTGAAGTAAGTCAGAGAAAGACAAATATCATAATATTTTTTATATGTGGAATCTACAAAATGGTACAGATGGACTTATTTACAAAACACAAATAAACTCACAAACATAGAAAACAAACTTGGCGTTACCAAAGGGGATACCAGGAGCAGGGGAAGAGATAAATTAGGAGGTTTTGATTAATATATTCATACTACTAATAAAATAGGTAAGCAACAAGGACCTATTGTATAGTACTGGAAACTGTTCTCAGTATCTTATAGTAACCTATAATGGAAAAGAATCTGAAAAAGAATATATATAGAACTGAATCACTTTGCTATATATGTGAAACTAACCTAGCATTGTGAATTAAATATTATTGTTGTTGTTTAATTGCTAATTTTTGTCTGACTCTTTGTGACCCCATGGACTTGTGACCCCATGGACTGCAGCCCACCAGGCTCCTCTGTCCATGGGATTTCCCAGGCAAGAATACTGGAGTGGCTTGCCAGTTCCTTCTCCAGAGGATCTTCCTGACCCAGGGATCGAACCCACGTCTCCTGTATTGCAGGCGGATTCTTTATCACTGAGCCACCAGGGAAGCCGAAATTGACTACACTTCAATTTAAAAAACAAGCAAAGCAAAAACATAAAAATAGAGTCATAATAACCCCAAATTATGGTTGACTGTATTCGTTTTCATCAGTTTTTGATACCAAATAGAAAAAGAAATAAGAAAGTAGGTACTCATAATGTTTCTGTAAGTGTATAAGTTGGTACAGCTACAACAGAAGGCAATATGATGATGTCTCTCAAAATTACAAACCCATACAACTTTGACCCAGAAGTTCTACTTCTAAAATATATATCCTGTAGATATCCTTACACATGTGCACAATGACACAAGTACCAGATTATTCACAGAAGCATTCTTTTTACCAGTTAAGATTAGAAGCAACCTGAATGTCCATTAGCAAGAAGCTGGCTAAATCCATTATGGTGCATTCAGACATGAGGACCCTGCATATGCTGAAAGAAGAGTGAGAACTCTTTTATGTATTGACATGGAATGATGTTCAAGACTATTGTTAGTTTAAAAATATCAAGGTTTAAAGACTGTTTACAGTGGGCTACCCATTTGTTTTAAAAAGTGAGAAGAAAGTGTATTGATATATAGATTAGATTAAACCATATAAAATTGCCATTATTAAGCTGTTTTGACAGAAAAAATAATGACCAATTCCATTTGGTTCCACCTAATACTTGCTTGAAGTTCCATAAAATTTCTTTGGGAACGTGCACTGTAAATTGACAGTTATTCGTTGTCTCCAATGGGAGGCAGAGCTGAGTTAACTGGGGAGCAAGGAGGAGATTTTGAATGCTATGGATATTAAATCATGGGAAGGTACTACCTTTAAAAAAATAATTTACTAAAATTCTATATAAGTAAAATAGATAAATGTGGCTGAGTAATATCATTTTCTCATCTTGTTCTAAATGAAATTGAGACATACCATGTTCCTACCCTGAAGTAACCAAACATTTTGGTTTAGTTTCCTTTTTCCTTCCACTTTGCCAGGAAATTCTGGGAATTATCTTAAGATATCTTATCCAAAGAAACCAGAACCTCAAGTGTTTCTGGAAAAAAAAAAAAGAGAGAGAGAGAGACAATATTTATATCACTAATCTTGCCCATGGAGGCTGTTTCTGAGTATTTCTTCTTGATGACTTCAGCTTCTGAGTCTACTTTAATGACTCAAGTACATTAACAAATGGAAAATGAAGAAGGATGAAAATGTTAAACCAGATATGAGTATGAACACATTAAAGGGAAAATGACTGTCTCTATTTCTATTCTGTAGATTATTAGTTGCAGTGGACACATTGAAAAGCATTTCTTCAACTACTTAGGTGATAACTCAAGAGGTGGAAATGTCAAAAAAGAGGTTAAACTCAGATTCGCCTTTTAAAAGAATTTGTATGTTAAGTGACTTAAAATTTTTTAAAAAACTAAAATTTTATGAATTTAAATGCCCAGGCTAGGGACCAGTTCTGTATTTTTTAAACAAAGCAACTTTTCTTCAGCCTGTCTCTAGAATATCATGGGTGTTATACTGTTAGCCTGTTGCTAAGTGTAAAGAGTTTTCAAGGAGAAGACACAACCTGTATTACTGAACGCTAGCACATTTTAATTATTTTCTGTTCGTTGAAACATTACACAGAGAAGCAATCCAGAAATTTTCTTGAGAAAATGAATCTAAACAGAAAACAGACATGTAAAAAGACACCTTTTTACATGTCCAAATTTATACAAATTAATTTTTCAGTGTGCAAAAATTATCAACTTAAGAACTGACATATACTATTATTAAAGTCATACATGAGTGATGGTCTGAAGAGGCACATGTTTAAGGGCTGTCTGCAATAAGCAAACATCTGGTAAAGTTTCTCTTTCTTGAAATATAGGTACCAAAAATCCGTAAGTGACCTGAGGCTTTGCTGAAGCCCTGGGAGGTCACTTATTCACTGGACAAATATATATGAAGTGCCTACAGCCATGTGTAGAACATGGTCACTTGTGTGATAAGAGTGATTAAAAAAAAACAAAATCTAACAACACACACACATGAGGTTTATTTGTTTTGTGTTACATGTAACCTTTTCACATTCTTTGAAAATTGTTAACCTGGTTATTAACTCTTATATATAATTTCAGTTAGCCAGAGTATTAAGCTTGCAAGCCTTTTCCAGATCATTCTATGTACATAAGCAGTTGCTGCATTTGTACCCCTATGTCTCATCCCCCATCCTGCTTGTATAGGTCTCCTGAGACATTCTCTGCTCTATGAACTCTATGCCCAGCTTCTTTTAATGAGAAGTGATCATTTTTAAAATGAGTCTAAGGTCAACACATATTAATCAAATTAACAAATATCAAACACAAAGAACAAATATTAGAAGCAGCAAGGGAAAAACAACAAATAACACACAAGGGGATTCCCATAAGGATAACAGCTGATCTTTCAATTGAAACTCTTCAGGCCAGGAGGGAATGGCAAGACATACTTAAAGTGATGAAAGACAATAACCTACAGCCCAGATTACTGTACCCAGCAAGGATCTCATTCAAATACGAAGGAGAAATCAAAAGCTTTACAGACAAGCAAAAGCTGAGAGAATTCAGCACCACCAAACCAGTTCTCCAACAAATTCTAAAGGATATTCTCTAGACAGGAAACACAAAAAGGGTGTATAAACCCGAACCCAAAACAAAAAAGTAAATGGTAACGGGATCATACTTATCAATAATTACCTTAAACATAAATGGGTTGAATGCCCCAACCAAAAGGCAAAGACTGGCCGAATGGATACAAAAACAAGACCCCTCTATATGCTGCTTACAAGAGACCCACCTCAAAACAAGGGACACATACAGACTGAAAGTGAAGGGCTGGAAAAAGATATACCACGCAAATAGAGACCAAAAGAAAGCAGGAGTGGCAATACTCATATCCGATAAAATAGACTTTAAAACAAAGGGTGTGAAAAGAGACAAAGAAGGCCACTACATAATTATCAAAGGATCAATCCAAGAAGAAGATATAACAATTATAAATATATATGCACCCAATATAGGAGCACCGCAATATGTAAGACAAATGCTACGAAGTATGAAAGGGGAAATCAACAATAACACAATAATAGTGGGAGACTTTAATACCCCACTCACACCTATGGACAGATCAACTAAACAGAAAATTAACAAAGAAACGCAAACTTTAAATGATACATTAGATCAGTTAGACCTAATTGATATCTATAGGACATTTCACCCCAAAACAATGAATTTCACCTTTTTTTCAAGTGCTCATGGAACCTTCACCAGGATAGATCACATCCTGGGCCATAAATCTAAACTTGATAAATTCAAAAAAATCAAAATCATTCCAAGCATCTTTTCTGACCATAATGCATTAAGATTAGATCTCAATTACAGGAGAAAAACTATTAAAAATGCCAACATATGGAGGTTGAACAACACACTTCTGAATAACCAACAAATCACAGAAGAAATCAAAAAAGAAATCAAAATATGCATAGACTCTAATGAAAATGAAAGCACAACAACCCAAAACCTGTGGGACACTATAAAAGCAGTGCTAAGAGGAAAGTTCATAGCAATACAGGCATACCTCAAGAAACAAGAAAAAAGTCAAATAAATAACCTAACTCTACAACTAAAGCAACTAGAAAAGGAAGAGTTGGAGAACCCCAGAGTTAGTAGAAGGAAAGAAATCTTAAAAATTAGGGCAGAAATAAATACAAAAGAAATAAAAGAGACCATAGCAAAAATCAGCAAAGCCAAAAGCTGGTTCTTTGAAAGGATAAATAAAATTGACAAACCATTAGCCAGACTCATCAAGAAGCAAAGAGAGAAAAATCAAATCAATACAATTAGAAATGAAAATGGAGAGATCACAACAGACAACACAGAAATACAAAGGATCATAAGAGACTACTATCAGCAATTGTATGCCAATAAAATGGACAACGTGGAAGAAACGGACAAACTCCTAGAAAAGTACAATTTTCCAAAACTGAACCAGGAAGAAATAGAAAATCTTAACAGACCCATCACAAGCACAGAAATTGAAACTGTAATCAGAAATCTTCCAGCAAACAAAAGCCCAGGTCCAGACAGCTTCACAGCTGAATTCTACCAAAAATTTTGAGAAGAGCTAACACCTATCCTACTCAAACTCTTCCAGAAAATTGCAGAGGAAGGTAAACTTCCAAACTCATTCTATGAGGCCACCATCACCCTAATACCAAAACCTGACAAAGATGTCACAAAAAAAGAAAACTACAGGCCAATATCACTGATGAACATAGATGCAAAAATCCTCCACAAAATTCTAGCAATCAGAATCCAACAACACATTAAAAAGATCATACACCATGACCAAGTGGGCTTTATCCCAGGGATGCAAGGATTCTTCAATATCTGCAAATCAATCAATGTAATTCACCACATTAACAAATTGAAAAATAAAAACCATATGGTTATCTCAATAGATGCAGAGAAGGCCTTTGACAAAATTCAACATCCATTTATGATTAAAACTCTCCAGAAAGCAGGAATAGAAGGAACATACCTCAACATAATAAAAGCTATATATGACAAACCCACAGCAAACATTATCCTCAATGGTGAAAAATTGAAAGCATTTCCCCTAAAGTCAGGAACAAGACAAGGGTGTCCACTTTCACCGCTGCTATTCAACATAGTTCTGGAAGTTTTGGCCACAGCAATCAGAGCAGAAAAAGAAATAAAAGGAATCCAAATTGGAAAAGAAGAAGTAAAACTTTCACTGTTTGCAGATGATCCTCTACATAGAAAACCCTAAAGACTCCACCAGAAAATTACTAGAGCTCATCAATGAATATAGTAAAGTTGCAGGATATAAAATCAACACACAGAAATCCCTTGCATTCCTATACACGAATAATGAGAAAGTAGAAAAAGAAATTAAGGAAACAATTCCATTCACCATTGCAATGAAAAGAATAAAATACTTAGGAATATATCTACCTAAAGAAACTAAAGACCTATATATAGAAAACTATAAAACACTGATGAAAGAAATCAAAGAGGACACTAATAGATGGAGAAATATACCATGTTCATGGATCAGAAGAATCAATATAGTGAAAATGAGGATACTACCCAAAGCAATCTACAAATTCAGTGCAATCCCTATCAAGCTACCAGCCATATTTTTCACAGAACTAGAACAAATAATTTCAAGATTTGTATGGAAATACAAAAAACCTCGAATTGCCAAAGCAATCTTGAGAAAGAAGAATGGAACTGGAGGAATCAACTTGCCTGACTTCAGGCTCTACTACAAAGCCACAGTCATCAAGACAGTATGGTACTGGCACAAAGACAGACATATAGATCAATGGAACAAAATAGAAAGCCCAGAGATAAATCCACACACATATGGACACCTTATCTTTGACAAAGGAGGCAAGAATATACAATGGAGTAAAGACAATCTCTTTAACAAGTGGTGCTGGGAAAACTGGTTAACCACTTGTAAAAGAATGAAACTAGATCACTTTCTAACACCGCACACAAAAATAAACTCAAAATGGATTAAAGATCTAAATGTAAGACCAGAAAATATAAAACTCCTAGAGGAGAACATACGCAAAACACTCTCAGACATAAATCACAGCAGGATCCTCTATGATCTACCTCCCAGAATTCTGGAAATAAAAGCAAAAATAAACAAATGGGATCTAATTAAAATTAAAAGCTTCTGCACAACAAAGGAAAATATAAGCAAGGTGAAAAGACAGCCTTCGGAATGGGAGAAAATAATAGCAAATGAAGCAACTGACAAACAGCTAATCTCAAAAATATACAAGCAACTTATGCAGCTCAATTCCAGAAAAATAAACAACCCAATCAAAAAATGGGCCAAAGAACTAAATAGACATTTCTCCAAAGAAGACATATGGATGGCTAACAAACACATGAAAAGATGCTCAACATCACTCATTATTAGAGAAATGCAAATCAAAACCACAATGAGGTACCACTTCACACCAGTCAGAATGTCTGTGATCCAAAAATCTGCAAGCAATAAATGCTGGAGAGGGTGTGGAGAAAAGGGAACCATCCTACACTGTTGGTGGGAATGCAAACTAGTACAGCCACTATGGAGAACAGTGTGGAGATTCCTTAAAAAATTGCAAATAGAACTACCTTATGACCCAGCAATCCCACTGCTGGGCATACACACTGAGGAAACCAGAATTGAAAGAGACACATGTACCCCAATGTTCATCGCAGCACTGTTTATAATAGCCAGGACATGGAAACAACCTAGCTGTCCATCAGCAGATGAATGGATAAGAAAGCTGTGGTACATATACACAATGGAGTATTACTCAGCCGTTAAAAAGAATACATTTGAATCAGTTCTGATGAGATGGATGAAACTGGAGCCGATTATACAGAGTGAAGTAAGCCAGAAAGAAAAACACCAATACAGTATACTAACACATATATTTGGAATTTAGAAAGATGGCAATGACGACCCTGTATGCAAGACAGCAAAAAAGACACAGATGTGTATAACGGACTTTTGGACTCAGAAGGAGAGGGAGAGGGTGGGATGATTTGGGAGAATGGCATTGAAACATGTATACTATCATGTAAGAATCGAATCGCCAGTCTATGTCTGACGCAGGATACAGCATGCTTGGGGCTGGTGCATGGGGATGACCCAGAGAGATGTTGTGGGGAGGGAGGTAGGAGGGGGGTTCATGTTTGGGAACTCATGTAAGAATTAAAGATTTTAAAATTAAAAAAAATAAAAAATTAAAAAATAAAATGAGTCTAAGGTCAAAATGGACTTTGCTTCCCTCACAACAGCAGGATTAGAGACCGTTTCCTCTACTGTGGGGTGAAGTGACCTGAGAAAACACAACTGCCGATTAAAATTCTTTTGACTTGTTTCATGCTTTAAAGCTCACAAAGTACTTCCATGGCCACCAGAGTAGTTCGTTCTCATCATAAGCCCATGTGGTAAATGTGCAAATATCATTTTCCTCATTTAAGTGTGAGGCATCAAGACTCCAAGAGTCTTCATTCCTGCCCAAGTGGTGTGACTAAGGTTAGAAGCCAGGCCATGGAATCAAGGCAGAAAAGGGTGAACATGTGAGGAGAGGGCCACATGCTGCAACCTTATACCAAGTTAGGACAGTCACAATGTGCTTGTCACTGAAGGCTCGTCTGCTGCTGCTGCTGCTGCTAAGTCGCTTCAGTCATGTCCAACTCTATGTGACCCCATAGACAGCAGCCCACCAGGCTCCGCCGTCCCTGGGATTCTCAGGCAAGAACACTAGAGAGGGTTACCATTTCCTTCTCCAATGCATGAAAGTGAAAAGTGAAAGTGAAGTCGCTCAGTCGTGTCTGACTCTTCGCGACCCCATGGACTGCAGCCCACCAGGTTCCTCCACCCATGGGATTTTCCAGGCAGGAGTACTGGAGCAGGTTGCCATTGCCTTCTCCAGGCTCGTCTAGAAGTCTGTAAAGATGAATGACCACAGCTGTGTTCAGATGGACTTCCCTGTATGAATGGTACTAGATATCTACTTCCATTTTGTAGGGCAGTGGATTTGAAGTTGTGCCTGTAGTTTGTTCTGCCCCATACACTAAAGAATTCAGTGTTCTTAAAGGAGCTACTGGAGCTTTCTTTGGCATTTAATGACAGTTTCACAATATGATTAGTTTATACCTCATATCTGAAGAGAGCTCAGCCTGTACATCCTGGGCAACTTTGTAGCCCCTGCCTCTTTGAACTGATGTATATTGCTTTGTGTCTGAACATTAATCCAGGCCTTTTCTTTTATTTCTAGCCCACTGCTTATGAAAAGACTCCTGTGCCCAGTAAGAAGGAAAATATAGACAACTTTGACACAAGTTTTACAGGTTCTGTAGGTAATAGACTCCCTCCAGTTGAGCTCAAGGGAGAAGTTGAGAAACCACCTGTGACTTCAAGCCAAGGAACAGCGGCCAAAGGCACTGCTAAATCCTTTGCCCTGCCTAGATCCAAAAAGAAGCCCTAACAATGCTGAATGGTGCAGAAACAGAGCTGCTCTTTCTAGTGCTAAGAATGAAGGGGTAGGAGGGGAAAAGGACAGTACTGTGCTGAGCTTTTAGCCTTTTAGCTGCACTGAGCCCTGCCAAGTGTTTGTACCAGTTTAGAATTGAAGTTCCTCATCTCCAAAGCAGCGTGGTATTGAAGGACAGACACCAACAGACTTGATGGCAGGTGTGGCTGAAATCAACTCAAGGTGTTTTCGAGAGTTATTTAGAGGAGGGGATGCCCTCAAAGCAAAGCTGTGGGCACACTTGCCCAGTTTTACTTAAGATTCTTACGTTTAGGCACAATTATTTTTAGGGGAAACTGAGAGCCAAATATGGTAGTAGAGGCTCCAGATGATTATGTGCACTTTGCACTAGGAGATTTGTTAGGAAATTACTAATAAACTTGCCATAGGCATAACAGCTGAAGTGCTTCAGCCATTCACGTGTGTTCTTGTGATTTTAGATTGCTGTAGATTGTTTAAGACAGCTTATTTTAAATGTAGAAAAATAGATTTTGTAACTGTTTACCATTAACTTGCTGCTAAATTCCCAGTGTATTGATTTAATCAATAAAAAACAGATGTTACCCATGCACATTAATTTTTATATTAATAAGAGGTGACTATAATCAGGTCCTCTAGGCCCTGAAAAGCATATTTTGAGCTTGATCTGCTGCTGCAAAGGTAGGCACACATCTTTGGGGAAGGTCATGAGGCAGGACATAGGGGAAGGTACAGGGTTTCGCTTAGTATTAAAGGTCTCCTTTGTGTGTGCTCTGTCGTTCAGTAATATCCAATTCTTTGCGACCCTACGGGGCATAGTCTGCCAGGCTCCTCTGTCCATGGGACTCTTCAGGCAAGAATACTGGAGTGGTTTGCCATGCCCTCCTCCAGGGGATCTACCTAACCCAGGGATCAAACCCACGTCTCCTGTGTCTCCTGCATTGCAGGCAGATCCTTTGCACCTGGACAAATAGTTTTGCTATTCTAGATCACACTGCGTGAAGAGATGGTTCCGTTGGCCTCACAGACAAACTCTCAGGAAGCAATTTGTATCTGCTTTTCCTGTTATAAAGTAGTAATCTACACATCACTCCAGGCCCTCGTGGGATTGTCCTCTGGGCCTCCAAAATGCCCCACACCTAGCCAGCTGAGCAGGTACTAATCGCATAGAAATTCCCCCAGTGACTGAAGATAGTAGCTGTGCTTCTTGCAATTAATTGGAAGACACAGCTGGGCCTCCAAATGGGTCAAAGATAACAGTGATATGTGTCACTCCTGGCTAAGTAGTTCAGCCAGTGTTTTCTCAGCGCATTCAATATGCTTCCCCAGAGGGAATCTGCCAGCCAAAACATGGCTAGTGTACATGGTCTCCACTTTATTTTAAAACTGGCATTGGAGACTTCCCTTGTGGTCCAGTGGTCAGGAATCTGCCTACTAAGGCAGGGGACAGGTTCTGTCCTGGTTCAGGAAGATCCCACATGCTACGGGGCAACAAAGCTTAAGTGTCACAACTACTGACCCCATGCGCTCTAGAGCCCAAGAGCCCGCTTGTGGTCCTATGGACCACAGCTGCTGAACCCCCCAAGCCCTAGAGCCTGTGCTCCGCAGCAAGAGAAGCCACTGCAATGAGAAGCCCACTCTGCACAACAAAGAGTAGCCCCCACTCGCCACAACTGGAGAGAGTCTGTGCACAGCAACAAAGACCCAGCACAGCCAAAGATTAAATAAATAAATAATAATTTTTTTTAAATGGAGAAACCTGAAGATGAAGCTTCTACAAGGTTTCTCCTTCCTCATTATTACTTCCAGTCCTACCAGGAGCCTATAAACCCTCTCTCCGGGATTAGTGAGCTATCTTTGAAGAGCATGTCCTGTTCACCTGTGGAGAAACCAACCTCAGGTACGTGGAGATGCCCACTTCCCAGAGGAGCCCCCAGAGGCAGAGGTGAGGTGGCTGGTCGCCTGGCAGAAAAGTCAACTGGGACAGTGGCTATGGTTCTGCCAACTTCCTGGGCTAAAAAATGGAACACTCTCTATGTTCAAAATGCTCTTATTTTCATGGTGATACCTTCTTCTGTGTCATGCGTTGGAGAACTCTGTTGTTAAAATGAATGGCATCCAAATTTCTATCCATATTTCTCTTTAGTCTTAAGTAAGTAATTCTGCTGAGTAAATTTGAGTAAAGGTCCAGAACCATGCACTAAGTAAAAGGTGAAATGATTTTATAACCTTCTAGTGTGTCCCTGGTAGCTCAGCTGGTAAAGAATCCACCTGCAATGCAGGAGACCCCGGTTCAATTCCTGGGTCAGGAAGATCCCTGGAGAAAGGTATGGCAACCCACTCCAGTATTCTTGCCTGGAGAATCCTCATGGACAGAGGAACCTGGTGGGCTATAGTCCACTGGGTCGCAAAGAGTCGGGCACAACTGAGCTTCCAAGCAAAGTGCCTCTATACCTTTCCCCAGCTTAGCACCAGGCCAGACCAACTGTCCCTCTACCATACGATGCATTCTGTTAGTTCTCCTCTGTCCAGACCTTCATTTTGATGGGAACTTAGCTCACTCCTAAGGGGAATTTTCAAATTATTTTTGTCATTTATTTTTATGGAACACACTTGGGCCAGACCATGTCTGAGTTTCGTTTTCCAACTGTGTACCTCTTTAATATCTGGGGATCTGCAGCCTCAGTTTCTCCATCTGCTTTCATAGCTGTGAAAATAGTCACTTTTCTGTTTCAGAGGCGTTTTCAGGGGTGATAGGCCTACTCCAAGACATTGATAATCACTCTGACACCTCCTGTGTACCACAGCACGGAAGCGTGGGCTTCATTATGACCCACAGGGACATACTCTGCCCAGGACAGTGCAGAGCAGGTGTGATTTCCAAGGAATGCAAATGCCGATCAGCACTCTGGCTTGAATGACAGACAAGTCCAGACATGAGAGATATGATAAAAAATAAATTCAGGCTGGGAGGCTGGGGAGAAGGTCGGTGGAGGAGAACAAGATGATGTCAGAGAGGGACTTAGAAAAGAAAGGAAAATGGGTTGGGATCGGGGGAGCAAAAAAGAGAACAAAGTGTAATTAATAAAGAATACTGACTAGATAACAACGTGTGGATCTGCCAGACCCAGAAGCAGGAGTCAGAGGATGGAAGTGCTCATAGGGTCGTTAACGTGGTCCTTGTTCCAGGCCAGTCTGCAGGAGGACCAGCCCCTCTCGTGGCCTGAACACCAGCACGCTGAGATGAGGATACAGGCTGAAGAAACGAAGACCGGGGGAAACAACCTGAGAGAGGCTCTGGTTTTAAGAGGTGGCCGTGGAATTGTCCTTACATTTTGAATAGGAATGTTCTGTGGTGTTGGGGGTGGGGGAGAAAAAATACAAAATATTTTGTGCTTATCACTGAAATGCTTTGTTTAAATAATGCTATTTGACTCCAAAATGTAAGTTCCAGGTTAGAAAGATCAAAAGCAGCCAGTCTTGAAAATGAAGCTTTTTAAATTCCAGCACTGCTGTTGGAATAGAGAATAAAAGGCTTTGTTCAAACATGCATTCCCAGCAGTGAGCAGAGCTTTCAAATTGGTCAGGGGAGTTGTCTTCCGTAATGGCTGCGCTTGCCTGGAGACCAAGGAGCTGTGGACTCTGGGAAATGACTCTGGGCTGGATACTTTCCATCTGCCCCTTCAGAACCTCTCTGCCCTCCCCACCCAAAGGAGGTGATCTTCCAGGATTGCATTAATAGGTTCTCTTGGCATCTGGGTTCATTGGGATTCTGTCAGTGGGGGACACCAGCAGGCACCCAGGGTGGGAGAGCAATCCTGATTCCCCTGGTGCTGGGCTGCTGGGAAGTCTCTGCATTCTCCTTCTGTAGATTCCAGCTCCTGCCAACAGCACCCCCTTACAGCTGTGTCCCCCCGCCTTCAAGCCAAGACCAGGGCTACTGTCTGTGGGTCTGTGTCTTCTTTTTTGGGTTTCCCTAAACTCAGTACCTTTGCAACTAGTCTCTTTGTTAGAGTCTCAACTACCCCATTTGAGTATGTACCATCTCTCTCCTCCTGGGACCCAAGGTGATCCAGACCCTTGTCAGTTCTGCATGGTTCTGACCTGGGGCAACTTTGTCTGTGGTTGCCAAGTGAAGACTGGAAAGTGTAAATGCGTTCTTCCTGAAATTGATGCCCTTGGGTGGTCACTGGGGCTTGAGGGGGGTGGCAGCAGGAGAGAGGATCCTGGCGTTGGAACCTGGACCCTGTGAGATAAGTCTAGCATTGCCCAGCTGGATCTGAGATTGTGTGGACCCAGAAGGTCCCACACCATGGCTTCTGGGAGTCAACAAGAAAGAAATGCTTGACTTGTAACAGTCAAGAAGACCCACAGGGATGGGAGCCACCTTTGCCATCTCCTGACTGTGGACTCAGGGCTCAGCAGAGTCTTGAGCACAGGAAGCCTAAAAGACAAGAGGCTGTATGTTTCATCTCTGCAAGCACTAAAATCACTTTACAGAGCATTTTAGAGTAAAATTTTCACTCTTCGGAGGTCTCACATAGTTCAGTTTTACTCTTCAGGATCTGGTATTTTCTGAGTGAGCAGGCTTAGGACTGATGGTGATTTGTGCTCAGTACATGGCTATCACTAAATTCTCATTGGTGAGCCAATTTTCTTTGCTTTTGTTCTTCAAAGAAAGGCCATATTCAGTGTCTGGCTCGCTTTTTTGGTGGCTGCCTCCCTCAGTTGCTGATATAATGAGCTCTCCCTGTTCTCTCTCTCTCTGTTCCCTAAATTATCCAGAGCAGCCCTCAGCTGGAGCTGCAGGGGTTCCCACCGCTGCCTCGGTGGCCTCACTTCAAGCAGCAGCACATGAGGGACAGTGGAACACTGAGAAGATGAATAGGGCCACTGCAGTGTCACCACTGGCTATCCTAGAGCCTTCCCCTCTTAGTTGCCCGGTTCCACCCCAGACATCCTCAAGGGATGCAGTGAACTCAGGGTAAAGACCTAAGAGGGCCTTCTCTCCAAAAGGACAGACCTCCCAGAGGACAGGTCCATGGATGCAGTGTGCGCTCTTCCCCCTAGTATGAACTTCTCCTAAGTGGACCCTGCAGAATCTCCAGACCAGACATAGCCTTGGCATGGACACAGAGGTGACATCAATCTCCCTGCCCTTGGGAGACCAAGACAGTCTTTGACGCTCTTACCCATGGCAGGCTCTGCAGACAAGATCCTGACATCACGCTGTTGTTTAGGAGAGACTCTTCTCATCAACACAGAAAGATGTCTCCATCCTCAGGGCAATTGCACAGTCCCAGGAGTCAGCATTTCCAGTCTGACCCAGGGACCTGCAGGTAGAAGATGAGCAGCTGACATCCTCACTGGCCCCTGAAGAGGAAGTTCTTGTGGAGAGACGGCAGCCAGTATTTCCTGGGCTAGACACTGGTTCACACTGGGTTTACTAGGGATCAGAGTCCTCTTGTTGGCTGGACTTTGATCTGTATTAGTGGAAGGGACAGAGAAGGCAATGGCACCTCACTCCAGTACTCTTGCCTGGAAAATCCTATGAACAAAGGAGCCTGGTAGGCTGCAGTCCATGGGGTTGCTAAGAGTCGGATACGACTGAGCTACTTCCCTTTCACTTTTCATTTTCATGCATTGGAGAAGGAAATGGCAACCCACTCCAGTGTTCTTGCCTGGAGAATCCCAGGGACGGGGGAGCCTGGTGGGCTGCTGTCTATGGGGTCGCACAGAGTCGGACATGACTGAAGTGACTTAGCAGCAGCAGCGGAAGGGATCTCTGTCTCTTAACTGAAGCTCCTCTTCAGGTGATAATGTAATAATAGCAGCAACATCTACAGAGCATTTGCCACATGCCAGACCATCCAGAGCCCTTTACAGGTATTATTTTAATCCTTATGGCAGCTGCTGAACTTGGCTTTTTTAATCTCTAAAGAGAAATTAAGGCACAGAGAGGTTAAGAAATGTTCATGGTCACACAGCTATGAAGTAGCAGAACCAATGTTTGAACCCAGGCAGCAGGTTCAGATGGTAAAGAATCCGCCTGCAATGCAGGAGACCTGGGTCCGATTCCTGGGTTGGGAAGATCCCCTGGAGAAGGGCATGGCAACCCGCTCCAGTATTCTTGCCTGGGGAATCCCCAAGGACAGAGAAGCCTGGTGGGCTACCGTCCATGGGGGTCACAAAGAGTCAGACATGAGTGAACAATTAAGCACAACACAGCACAACAGGCTCAAGTATATCTCGAGGCATTTTTCATTCAGACCTGAGCCTCCTGGAAAGTTCCATCTGAGTTCCAAAAGGCCAGGTGACTCCTGAACTCTGTCTTCTGGCAAAAGTCAAGGTAATTTGGGTATGTTTGGGCCTTGAGGTCTCAGAAGAGGAATAGATTATTTTGCAAGCTAATAAATTTGAGCAGGACCTACCTAGCCACACCCAGGGAGTGCTGCATTCTGCAGCACTTTGCATAATATCAATAAAAATGAGTTCTGAATGCTCTAACTGGTCATTGTCAGGAGCAGTCTTTAGAAGCCTTTGAATATGTTTTTGACAGAAGAGAGAAAGGGGGCTCCATTGCCTCCAGAGGAATTCACAGAAGCCGCCCAGTCTGTGTAAACGTGATAGATTGATGCTTACAGGAGCCAAGTGCTGTAATTCCCATCACAGGGCAGTGGGGGCTAAGAATCACTATTATGTTTCGATTTCCCATATTTCTTCATCAGGTAGTGTGTGTAGCTGTGCAGCTGAAAATATAGAGTTCAGAAGTCAGCTGCTGGACCATTTCTCCACCCTGCCTAGCTCCTGTATCTTTAGCATTTGCCATCACTTACCTCTTTAAGGTAATGTGAGGTGGAATAATGATTTTCCTTGTCATACCAACAGCCTCCTGGTTCAAGGAGCACAGGCTGTTTCTGAAGGCTTGGGCCCTTCTGTGGTATAGGACAGGGCAACTGTCTGCTCTGGAATGAAGGCTAGAAGCCAAGGATGGTGCCTCCTGCCCCCGCCCGCTGCCACCCATCCCTCAGTCTGCTTCCTGCCACAGGTCACTGGAGGAGAGGGAGTTCCTACCTAGGGTCCTCATTGCTGTTTTGGAAATTTGGTAGAATAGAAAAGGCTTCTAATGAATGGAGAAGATCCCAAAGCCCTTTGAAATGGGTAATGTTTTTACAAGAGTTGTTTTGCCTCTAGAAACAGTTAACTGGTCGTAGCTTGACATCCATCCTTGCATCAGTATAGAATTTAGTTGTTCAGTCACTTGAGTTTTATACCAACTTTTGGCTCACTGTTTTTTTAGTTTTGTATATTTTTTATTAATTTATTTTTAATAAGATAATTGGTTTACAATATTGTGTTGGTTTCTGCCACACATCAACATGAATCAGCCATAAGTAAACAGATGCCCTCTCCCTCTTCACTGTTTCTTTTTCATACAGCCCCTGACCATGAACCATTGTCGGCTCCCCCACCCCCTTACTCATTCTCGGCAGTGATGTCTTGCCTGCAGTGCACTCTGCTTGCCTGGAGGGGAACAGCAGTCTGACCACTCACTGTCCGCTCCTTTTTCCTCCAGGTGACCAGCTGCACACTCTTGCAGCACCAGGGTGAAGGACCAGGAGTTGCACAAAGAACTCAGTAGAATTGGATTGAGAGACTCAGTCCTTCTTCCAAGAAGTATTTATTGAGCAGCTACTCTGTGCTGGGCATTGTGACAGGCACTGGACAGAAAATGATGTAAGAGACAGTCAAAGTCATTGCCCTTAAGGAACCTGCGGTCTTGCAGGAGGGAGGGAAAGATGATTGAGACCTATACAAATAGCAGAATAGTTATGATTAAAGCAATAAAGGAAATAGAGCAATGTAAATAGAGAATAACAGGATAGGACCCTTGTCCTAAAATCGTTCTGAGGATACTTAAAGGCTACGGGAAGAATGCTTTAGGCAGAGTGAACAGGTAAAGTCCTGGAACCCAGGTCCAAAGGCCAGACACAACAGGGGTGAGGGAGAGACAGGGCCAGGTACTACAGGACCTCAGGGGCCAGAGCAAGGAACCTATTTATTCTCAACACAGCAGAAAATGATCATGTGTTCAGCTGGGGGATGGAAACTGATTCAAGGATGTCTGCGCCTTCCCTGTAACAAATGACTCAGGTAGAGCTAGAGACTGGAGCCTGGTGAGAGGACACTGAGTAAGAGGGCGGCAGAGAAGATGGAGAGAAGTAGGTGGACATGAAACATGTTTTGGAGACAGAATTGATGGGATCCAGTGATGGTTGGATCCAAGGGTGAAGGAGAAGGGGCAGGGGGCCAAGAATGACTTTTGGCTTCAGTAACCAGACCTACGGTGGTTTCACTCACTGAGGAACACCAGGCCAGGGATGGCAGCAGAATGAAGAGCTCCACCTGCTTACTATTAATAAGTTGAGATGCCATCAGACCTTGAAGCAGAAATGGCTGGTTGAGATGGACTTGAAGGCTGGAGTGGATCAAGGTGGATAGAAAGAGGAGAAAACGGCCTAGAGGAGAGAAAGCATGTGAAGAGAGACTCGGTTAATAGTGAGTTTTGCACAAGGGCTTTTACACACTGAACAGAACTCATAGAACCCAGAGGCTCAATAACTCAGGATTCCAGGCACCATCTGGTCACCCAGCAGACTGTCTCCCTCTCTTAAGAACTGGACAGTGACTATGTGTTGGTGAGAAAAAGAACAAGAACGGGAATAAGAATGGAGTGGACACGAAATGCCACTGGGAGAAGTATCCCTGGGATATATGGCCAAACCTTCTTATAAGGTTGATTAATCCAATCTGAATAGTGATAGGTAACATGCCCTCAATAGCTAAATTATACTTCTGTAGCTGCCCATCAGCAGTAAACCAGAAAAGGATGGGTCATACTTTCCTGAAGCCCAGATCTGTAGAATCATGGACCATCTACACTGTTTCTTCTGCCCAACAATCCCCCAGGGGAAGAACCCCACCCACAGCCTCTGATGATGAGCTCCCTGAAATGCGGGGCTCCCCACCTTCCAGAACAGATGAATTCCACTGTGGAAACACCAGGAATAGAGAAATCTTCATATTAACCGACACCCGCTCCTGACTCGCCACCTGGTAACTATTTAAAGTCTGTTCCTTCTGCCACATAATGGCCTCTGAAGAATTGAGGGTGTACCCCCACAGCCTTGTGAGCGTTCTCTAGAGTGTCTTCACTTCTTTTGGGCGCTGCCTCATATGACATGTGTTTTGGCCCTTCATTCTAGTTCATCCAAATGAACCCAGGCCTCCAAGCGTGGCCACCACTCCCAGTCCTCTGGACACTGGGCCCCTGTTACTGCAGCTCATCATGTTCCTTTTAGCAAGGATTTGTGGGCACTCTGGTTCAAGTTTACTAGGAGAGCCTCTAATGACGATGTGTCTGTAAAGCACGTTTATTTCCCCATCGGTGTCCTTGTGGCAGACTCTCGGTGACCACAGATGAGCCCGTTTCCAGGGTGCTGCCAGTGGGGAGTGACGGAGAGCGAGCCTGGGTTGAGTCTGAGGCACAGAAGGCTCAGATTTCCCTGAGATTACCCAGGAAGACACTCATTTTCCTTAAGTGTCTGTTTTCTAATTGTCCACTGGGTTATATGGAAAGGGAAGAAGGCCCAAACTGAACCACAGCCTGTTTGCCAGAGGATGCGTTAGTGGCTTCACTACTGCTGACTGGCACTGAGAGGCAGGAGAGGCTTGGCAGTCTCGGAAGGGACCCGTCCCAGGCCCTCCCAACGGGATGACCACAGGGCATCCTCTGCATCTCCATCACCTAATGTCCCTGAGCCTCTCAGCCTCGGGGACACAGGCACATCCCCTGCCTAAATGAAGTGGCTCTGCACCCTTGCTCCACGTTACCCACAGGATCTGAGACTTTGTCAGAGGATCGCCTGCCCAGCCCTCCATGAGAACTCCCAGAACTGCTCACCCGTGTGCTTGTTCACATGTGCTTTTTGCCTGCAAGCAGAGGCTCAGACGTGACCCTTGAAACCAGGGCATAAATCCTGAGCCCCTTGCCCCTCACTTTTATCTTCAGGACTTCTACTTCCGCAGCTTCTGGGAAGCTCCTGGGAGCCAGAGGCCATGGCAGCAGCGTGCCCATCAAGATGCCATGTTTTCACAGCGATGAGAGAAAGGCCCAAATCATAGGTGTCCCACCTGGATGTGGTGGGACAGAGCAGCCTGGACGCTCCCTCACGTAGCCCTTGCTTGCTATGGACTAAGCCTTGTGGAGTGGGTGGACGTGGGTGGGAACAAGTGCTGAGGTGCCTGAGATGTGACATGCTGGGCGGGGTGGGGTACGGTCTGTGGGAGGAGTGTCACATGCAAGGGAGGAAATGCACACAGGAATGTGGTGGGAGGGCCCTCAGAGACCTCTCAGGCCTTCCCTGGCCCCACTCCCAGACCTTGGGGCTCTCCAGCTAATCCTGATACACGACAGTTCTACTTCCTATCTGGGCCCCAAAGTAAGTGATGGGATTTGCAGGCTGTTACATAACGGGAAGAGCATCTCTGCCTATGATGAATGGCTCTGGCCACATGCATAACCTGAATCTTTCAAAGCACAGAGCCCATAAAAGAAATAAAAAGGCATCTCTAGGGTGACAAGGGTAGGATGTGGCCAACCCCTCTCTGTATGGCAAGGCTCAGCTCTGACAGCTCAGTGGCCCCTGGACCAGAAGCCAGGCTGGGGTCCAGTTGGGAGTGGGAGCTGGGTGCTAGGTGGCCTCTCAGGACTCTTCATTCATTTAGGATGTCTCTTGCAGAATGTCCCTTCCAGATACATGGAAGGCAGAGGCTCCAATAGCTCCTCACCTAGCAGCTTCCCTCCTCCTTCCCTATGAGGCAGTAGCAGGAGCCCAACCCTCAGCCATGTTGAGGGGGAGGGGGCAGCAGGAGACTTCAGCCGACCTGAGTTTCTTGGAAGACCCTTGATCAATCATGCCCTCGTCCCCAGCACTGCCTTTGGGTGTTAAGAGATTTAAAATGAGACTGAATGTTTTTTTAGGGGGGATTTGTTTCAGACCAGGGGAGAAGACTGAGAAGTCTGCAGCATTCCCATCTTGGCAACAGGACAATGGCAGTAATCCACAGCTGGGGACTGGTTACTGCTCCTTCCCACCCCGGTAATATGACCAGCATTTACTGGCCATTTGGCGCTAGTGGTAAAGAACCCGCCTGCCAGTGCAGGAGACATGAGACACGGGTTCAGTCTCTGGGTCAGGATGATCCCCTGGAGAAGGGCATGGCAACCCACTCCAGTATTCTTGCCTGGAGAATCCCATGGACAGAGGAACCTGGTAGACTATGGTTTATAGGGTTGCAAAGAGTCGGACACAACTGAAGCAACTGAGGAAGCATGCACTTGGTCAAGTGGACACCATCTCCAGCTTCCAGGTTTTGCTTTATCTTTGACATGGTTGAAGGAAAATGGAGGATTTTACAGGGTGCAAAAGGGCACAGTCAGGTCACTGATTCTGATGATGGATCATCTTCCGTGGGACATGGGACACCAAGGAGGGAGAACAGATGCTGGGAGAACAGCTTCCGATTCTGCCATGGAGGAACCTTTCCTACCCAGGCAGAGTGTTGGAAACTTCAGGGACTGTAGGAGCCAGTGTGTTAGTGCAGACCTCATCCAGTGGCAGAGATCCCAGCTAATGATAGGGGCGCCACCCAGGTGGCCAGGAGAAAGGAGCACCCAGCTCTGCCTCAACGCCCTGCCTTCCGGCTCTGGCTCAAGGCTTTACATAACGACCCCCAGCACCGCCACCACCACCACCCAACACACACAGTCGTGTGCACCCTCTGACTCACAGGAAATGGATTTTAGCTGCACAGATGACAGACTTAAATGACTCACATTCACTGTCTGCCCCTCCGGCCCAGGACCCAGGTGCCTGAGACTTAGCCAAGACTCAGGTTCCCAAGAGCCCTGCCCCAGCTGGGTGCCACTCAGTGATGCCTGGGTTGGAACCAAAATGCTAATACTGCTCATTGCCCGGGGCATCTCTGGGAACGTCTATAGGCTCAGGAAGGAAGCAAGGGGGCGCAAGTGTCTGGAAATCTCGGTGGCCCGAGTGCCCAGGGAATGTGCTGTGTTCTCTATGCTGAATTTCCCTCCCAAGGCTCACCCAACCTGCTTCTTTTTCCTAGGGAAAAAGAATTCTCAAGTAAGCTGCAGTATGGCTGCAACTTACTGGCTGCTGGCAGTATGTATGAATGGCATATTTACTGTTGATGAATATTAAGCTTAAAGGCATTATAAAACAGTTCTCTGAGAACTTGAAAATCAGGCAATAGTTGTGCTATTCTTACCTTGATGGTGTATCACCAGTTACTTAAGTAATACAAACTGTAGGAGTTCATCACCAGTAATGAGTTTCTTTCAGCAGTGGGGTTGGGGGTGAGTAACATGCACCTCCAAGGTAGGCACAGGACAGAAATGTTCCACTTTTGTACCAACATGAATGCCCATCTCCACTGCTAGGTGGTGGGAAGTTATATGTTGGAAACCCTGTTGTTGCAACTATGCGTCCTTGCCCATTGTACGGTTAACTGACAAGCCACTAAATGGATAATGATGAAGCAAGCTAAATTAATAGTAGTCTGTAGTTAAAAGGGAAGAATAGCAGCTAATTAAAACCACAGCCACTTGGGACAGCTTTCTTCAAACCCTGCAAGTGCGTTCAGGTGTGGCCAGGCTCTAGGGGGGTGGGCTGCAGGATCCTTTGCAGACTCTGGAAACACACTAAGACATTTCATTTAGGTCACATTATTGGGAAAACGTGATTCATGAAAGTCCTCCTGGGAAGGAAAACATACTCGTTGGCGAAATATCCTTCGGTGGGTCCTGGGGCTGAATTGAGTGGAAAGGTTGAGGGAGTGATGGGTGGGGGAGGCAAGTCCGTTGCTCTGGGAGAGGAAGTGAGAGAGGAGCACCAGATGGTGGAAATCTTTCATTTGCAACCTAACCTGTCTGTATCAACACCCCTGTTATGGACTGAATTATGTCTTCCCTCCAGTTCATATCAATCTCCAGTGTGACTATATTTAGACATAGGGTCTGGAGGGAGGTAATTAGGTTGAATGAGGTCATATGGGGCCCCTGATCCAATGGGAGTAGAGTCCTTATAGGAAGAGACATAGGAGAGCTCCCTCTGTCTCCCTGTTGCGTGAGGACTCAGTGAGAAGGCGGCTATCTGCAAGCCGGGAAGAAGGCCCTCACCAGAAGCTGATCCTGCTGGACCTCGATCTTGAACTTCCCAGTCTCTGGAACTGTAAGAAAATATATTTCTGTTGTTTGGGCCACATGGTCTGTGTTATTTTATCATGGCAGCCCTAGCGAACTAAGTCAGTCCCCTGCCTCTATTGATCTCCACTTCCTCCCAACTTGCAAAGTGCCCGAGTGCTCTGACTGCCCCTGAGGTGGGTTCGGGTGGGTCTAGGGCAGTGTAAGAGGTGGTGGGAGCCCAGAGGCAGAGAGAAGCACAGGAAGCCCCTGGAACTTGGAGAGGACTCTAGAATCCTCCCACAAGCCATGCAACTGGAGTCTGAGGCAGCTGGGAGCTCAGCTGAGCGAGATCAGGAGGCACACGTGAGTATTAGCGTTAACACCTCAGAAGCTTGCAACTCTTGGTGTTGTTAAGGAGGCCCAGGATGAAGAAAGATGGCGGGGGTTGGGGGGGGATCAGAACTGCATATTACTTGTGGCCAGATGGTGCTAGTGGTAAAGAGCCCACCTGTCAATGCAGGAGGCATGCAGGTTCCATCCCTGGGTTGGGAAGATCCCTTGGAGAGGATCATGGCAACCCATTCCAGTATTCTTGCCTGGAGAATTCCATGGACAGAGGAGCCTGGCGGGTACAGCCCACAGGGTCTCAAAGAGTTGGACACGACTGAAGTCGCTTAGCAAGAGTCAGGAAAGGGCCTGCCTGCTGGGCCTGGTGACAGGAGGATGAGAACCCTGGGCTCCCGAGGCTGCAGGCACATCTCCTCTTGGGAACTGCTGAGAGGCAGGAGACCCAGGCTGTGCCCAGGATGGAGGCACCTGGGGCTCTTGCAGCTCAGGACAGTTGAGCTTTTCCAGGGGCCCTAGGCCCTGCTTCCTGCTGCCTGGGTCTCTGTCGCTAGGATGAGCCACCTGCAAATAGAGTCTGCCCCAGTGGCAGTGGAGCCAGTGTGACCTGCTGGTGCTTCGAGCTGAGACCATCCTGGGCTCCCTGCGGCAAGGCTGCCTCCTGCCTGGTTCCTGCCTTTCTTCCCTCATACTCTCCCCAACCACGCCTGGCCTCAGTTGGGCCCTCACACTGTCGCTGACATCCTGTGCCGGGCACTGCCCCTCCCCCCACCCTGGCCCTGAGCCTTTATCCTCAGGGTTTCCAGTAGAGTGGCAGTGGGATGTCTTACCGTCACCTGGGAAGTTTCCTCCACATCCACATGTGGCTGGACCCTCCACATGGTATCCACACCCTCGCCATGTGGTTGTACAGTCTATCTCCCCTCCCTGAGTCCGGGCTGGCCTGTGACTTGCTCCAACCGGGCAAAGGCAGCAGAAGTGACTCATGCTGTTTCTGAGCTGAAGCTTCCAGAGGCCTCAGGTGCTTCCACTCTCACTGTTGCTCCTCTACCTTCCCATCAACCCAGATTAGCCTCCTGGAGACAAAGAGACCACATGGCATGGAGCCCAGTCATCCAAGCCAAGGGCCCAGCCATGGTCACTGGAGGCCCTCAGACTTGGGCCTGCCTGGGGGGATCTGGGGGAGCTCATGGACTCTGCAGCTGGCAGAACCACTTACTATGCAAACCCCCTGCTCCAGAACCATCTTTCCGGCTGACCTTCAGGTTCACAGTGAGCCCTCATGGGTGCCTCTAGGCTAGCCCTCATCTTCCTGAGGCTTGAGCAGGGCTCCCCAGAGTGAATGGCCAGTGAGAGGGCCCCTGAGCCCTTGGAGAGGCCAGTGCCTAGGCTGAGCTGGTCTCTACCTCTCTGGCCGTTGGCCTGCATGCTGTCTGCAGCTACCAGGGTGAATTCCTTTGGACGTGATCTTGGGGTGCCTCTTCTAGAGGAAAGTTTTAGAAGTGAAGGTGTGTCTTGGCTGTGAGAGGTCATCATAATGGCTGCAATGGGTGACCCTGAGTGTAGGTTGGTGCCCCTGGGGAGGTGGCAGCTTGTCTGAGACATGCAGACCATGGGTACAAGACCAGCCCCACCCCTTCACCTGGCCTGTGGGATTGCCAGCGACCAGGCTATGTGAAAAGCAGAACTCAAGCCCCAGTGCTCAAACCTCAAGGGCACACTGTCCCCAGATCCCTCTTCCAAGTGCCCACATTTCCCCTAGTTTCTAGTTGGGAGACAAAGTTGCAAGGCTTTTCTGACAGACTAGGGTGTCTGCTGCTCATGCTGGAGCTCAGCTGTGGTGAGAAAGTCAAGCACGGGGCAAGCTTTCCCTCCTTGGGCCCCACACACTCTTTGTCGAGCCAGGGTCAGCCCAGATCAGAAACACCTGATCTTGAGCTAAATAAGTCACTTGGATCCCTGGAAGCCCTCCCCTTTCCAGAGTGGGGCTCCTCCATCCCTACAATGGTCTGATGGTATTCACAGAACTTGGCCTGGGCCCTTACAGCCACAGGGAGCTCATTACCATACAGGACAATCTGCTCTTTCTGTGTGATTCCTGCAATTAGAAAATTTATTACTCTGGAAGCTTCCTTCATCCTTTCTCCTTGTGTCAGTTTCCTAGAGCAACTGAGAAAATTAAAGTCAGTAGCTTAAAACAATGGAGTTTACTCTCACAGTTCAGGAAGCCAGGAGTCCACAACAAGGTGTTGGCAGGGCTGTGCTCTCTGAAGCCTCTAGAGGAAGCCCCTTCCTTGCCTCTTCCAGCCTCTGGTGGCTCCTGGCGTTCCTTGGCTTGTGGCCCCAGTCTCTGCCTCCATCTTTCCTTGACCTCCTGAGCCTGCGAGTCCTCCCCTCTAATAGGATCTAGGGCTAAGATTTAGTTGAGAGAGCTTTCACTAATTAACATCACAAAGACCCTCCCTATTTCCAAATTGGTCACGTTCTGAGGCTCCAGGTAGACAGGAATTGCGGGAAGTTGGGGGGAGGGCATTATTCAATACACTACACTGCCCCATGGCCTGTCCCCGGCCCCATCAGCCTGACAGAGATCTGACAGTATCAGCCATGCCCCTGGCTTTGTTTCACGGCAAATAACCCCATTCCTCTCCTTGTCCCAGTTCCTGGTCTCCAGACCCATCACTCTCCTGTTCATCCCACTCTGAACCGCCCAGGTGTCAAAGCCTCTGAAAACATGGCCTTGAAACTGAGCGCATCACTGAAGCCACGGTTGAGCAGGGGGCAGAACCAGACCTCCTGGCCACTCCCTGTGACTCGGTGTGCTCTTGCACTAGAGGCCTGTGGTCACAGCATACGTGCCCGGAATTCCTCGGATCCTTCTCCAGGTCCACTTTTCACATGAGCTACCTTGTTTCCTCCACCTTCAACTCCAGCAATTAACTTTTTATTGAAGTATAGTTGCCATACAAAATTATATGAGTTACAGGTGTACAATAATGTGGTTCATAATTTTTTAAAGTTACAGTCCATTTGGGCTTCCCTGGTGCCTCAGATGGTAAAGAATTTGCCTGCAATTTGGGAGACCCGGGTTTGATCCCTGGGTTGGGAAGATTCCCTGGAGAAGGGAATGGCTACCCATTCCAGTATTCTTGGCTGGAGAATTCCATAGACAGAGGAGCCTGGCAGGCTATGGGCCACGGGGTCGCAAAGAGTTGGACATGACTGAGTGACTAACACTTTTAACATACTCCATTTATAATATAAAGTGTTGGTCACATTCCCCATTTTGTGCAATATACTCTTATAGCTCATTTTGTACCTTAAGAGTGTGTACCTCTTAATCTCCTACGCTTAGATTGCCTGTCCCTGCTTCCCTCTCACCACTGGTAACCACTGGTTTGCCTTCTATATCTGTGAATCTGCTTCTTTTTTAAAAGTTAAAGTCTACAAGCAATAAATTCTGGAGAGGATGTGGAGAAAAGGGAACCCTCTTACACTGTTGGTGGGAATGCAAACTAGTACAGCCACTATGGAAAACAGCGTGGAGATTCCTTAAAAAATTGCAAATAGAACTGCCTTATGACCCAGCAATCCCACTGCTGGGCATACACACTGAGGAAACCAGAATTGAAAGAGACATATGTACCCCAGTGTTCATTGCAGCACTGTTTATAATAGCCAGGACTAGGAAACAACCTAGATGTCCATCAGCAGATGAATGGATAAGAAAGCTGTGGTACATATACACAATGGAGTATTACTCAGCCATTAAAAAGAATACATTTGAATCAGTTCTAATGAGATGGATGAAACTGGAGCCGATTATACAGAGTGAAGTAAGCCAGAAAGAAAAACACCAATACAGTATACTGACACATATATACGGAATTTAGAAAGATGGTAATGGTGACCCTGTATGTGAGACAGCAAAAGAGACACAGATGTATAGAACGGACTTTTGGACTCTGAGGGAGAGGGAGAGGGTGGGATGATTGGGAGAATGACATTGAAACATGTATACTATCATGTAAGAAACGAAGTGCCAGTCTATGATCGATACAGGATAGAGGATGCTTGGGGCTGGTGCATGGGGATAATCCAGAGAGATGATATGGGGTGGGAGGTGGGAGGGGGAATCAGGATTGGGAGCTTGTATACACCCATGGTGGATTCATGTCTATGTATGGCAAAACCAATACAGTATTGTAAAGTAAAATAAAGTAAAAATTAAAAAAAAAAGTTAAAGTCACTAGCTTGTATTTTTTAAACTTTACATTAAATGATATCATACAGTATTTGTCTTTCTCTGTGTAATTTATTTCACTTAGCAAAATGCCCTCTAAGTCCATCCATGCAAATGGCAAAGTTTCATTCTTCTTTATGGCTGAGTAGTAGTCCATTGTACATGAATGCATATCATCTTTATCCATCTGTTGATGGATGTTTAGTTGTTTCTCTATCTTGGCAATTATAAATAATGCTGGCATGGACATCGGGGTGTATGTATCTTTTGAAATTACAATCATATTAATTACGTATCAGTGTATACACACGCAGACACAGGAGTAGAATTGCTGGGTCGTACAAGTTCAATCCCTAGGTTGAGAAGGTGGCAACCCACTCCAGTACTGTTGCCTGGAAAATTCCATGGACAGAAGAGCCTGGCAAGCAACAGTCCATGGGCTCTCAGAGTTGGGCACGACTGCGCGTGCACATCGTAGTTCTGTTTAATTTTTATCTTATTTCCATATTGTTTGCCACAATGGCTGCACCAGTTTACAGCCCCACCTAGTGTGCTAGGCTTGCCTTCTCCACATCCTTGCCAGCATTTGTTATTTGTGTTCTTTCTTGATGATAGCCAGTCTGACCCATGTGAGGAGATATCTGATTGTGGCTGTGGTTTGCATTTCCCTGAAGATTCATGATGTTGAACACGTTTGCGTGTACCTCCAGCAGTTAATTTTTTGACCGGAGATCCAGGATGTTGCCTTTACCCCCGTGAGGGCCCACCTGGAAGGGCTGTATGCAGTACTTTGGCTGCAGGAATGGGGAATTTTGGCCCAGTGTTGCCCTGTGCTTTTCCCTTAAGGAAAAAGGGAAAAAGTGATTTTCTTCACTTGGAGAAAGCACCAAAGAGTTGTATAAACTCTCAGCTTTTGATGCTTTGGGCCTGAATGGGTTTTTCCCCCTGAACTCTGTTCCAAGAATCCCCAAGACACCTCCAACCTCAGACGTGGCCTACAAGAGGAGCAGGGGGACTTGGCAGGCCTCCTCCTGACTTCTCTGGCAGCAGATGCAGCTGGAGCCCGTGGGCTGTTCGGTTCTTAAAGCTGAGGGGCCTTGAGTCAGGAATTCAGAGATAACAGACACCTGCCTCTTTTTGGGGCCCTCCACCCTCGCCTCTGAGTCCTCATTAAAGAAAACAGACACACAGGATTGAGCGCGTGGTCTGCAAGTGTGCCCAAGACACTCCTTGGCTCTGAGGTTAAAACTCCCATCTCATGTCAGAAGCTTTCTCTATCTCCTTTATACTTTAATAAAACTTCATTACACACATTAAAAAAAAAAAAAAACTCCCTTCTCTCAGGCCTACGTGACCCTTGACAAGGCCCTCAGAGTAAGGTGGACCAGCCTTGACCTGAACCCTTTGAGTGCTTCTCACTAAGTCCTGGGGACTTGCTGGGCCAGGATCTAAGGAGTCTCCATGCTCTGGGATTTTAGAGTTTTCAAACTAAGTAACTGAGGTCCAGTGAATGGAAACCGAAGTCTGGGAGCTCCAGTCCCAGGGCTTTCTCTCCCCTACAAGCCAGCTGCACTCTCCCCTGCTGGAAGAGCAGGAAAAGAGAAGCTATACCAGCAGGCGATTCCCTCCCCTCCTCGAAAACCCTCCCCTCACTCACCCCACCCTCTACCCCAAATAGTCTTGCTTTCCTCACAAATTAAGAAGCAGTTTCCTCTGGCAGACTTGCTCAGCTCCCCTGCCCCCTGGAGGCTCCTCCCAAGTGCTCTTAGGTTAAAAGATCCTTTAATAAAAAAGAAAAAAAAAAAGGGAAAAAGTCTTACCAGCCTCTCCAGCTACCCCTGGGGCACCAAGCACCTGTCTCTCTCCAGCCTTTCAGTGCCCTCCATCATCATCAGTCCTTAGCTGGACTTTCTGATTTGAATACACACAGTGAGCTTCCCAGATGGCTCTAATGGTGAAGAACCCTCCTGCAGAGGCAGGAGCCATAAGAGACACTGGTTCCATCCCTGGGTTGGGAAGATTCCCTGGAACAGGAAATGGAAAACACTTCAGTGAGAATCCCATGGACAGAGGAACCTGGCGGGCTACAGTCCATAGGGTAGCAAAGAGTCAGACATAACTGAAGTGACTTAGCACAGCACAGCACAGCACATATAAACATAAACACCACAAAGAAATGGAAAAATAAAAAAGAAAGTTAAAAAACCACCTGAGATTTCACCACTGAGAAATAATAACTGTTAACATTTTGGGAGCTTTAAAACATCCATCTCTTGAGACTTTTTTCCTTTCTCTTGCTCTCAACAAATATGATTTTATGTAAATGTCATATTATAAATGCATTTTAGTAACCTACGGCTTTGCCAAAACAGTGTATAACGGACATTTTCCATGGCAGTAACTACAGATTTATGTCACTGCCCAGCAGAACTGTTGGCCCCATAAGAAGCCCTCCCTCCCCCGTGGACCTCAGCTGGTTGCGACTTTGGCTGTGACCGTCAGTACTGTGAAGGTGCTCATTTGTGTGATCAGCTCCTTTCTATCAATTCCCAGATATGGAATGGAAGGTGGAAGGGCATGTATATTTCATGTCTCGATCAGACTGCCCGACATCTTGGGGTGGCTGGGGCCCTCCCTTGGGGCCTAAGATGAATGGGAAGCTGCTGTTAAACAGGGAATCAAGACCTAGGCTCCTTGAGGGCAGGGGCCAGTCTCCCATCCAAGGGGAGGCCGGGCTTTGGAACTGGAGGGGTTAATTAAAGAGGGATTGAGAAATCTATAAATACCAGAAATGACTGACAGGTGCTAATTTCTTCTTTAGTATTCACAATGGCTTTCTGTTAATTAAGAAGAGAGGAGAGCCCAGGGGAGGGACGGCAAGCAGGCTTTCTGGCACAGACAGGGCAGGGCAGCCTACCCTTGGGTGACTTCTGGGGGATGAGGGTGTGGCCGGAGCACTGCTTGACCTTGGGGGAGCACGTCAGGGACAGCCTGGCCCTCAGGGAGCCTCCTTGAGCCAGAGGCAGCATCCGTGCACCGGGCAGGCAGCAGCTTTTAGGTCTTTTTCTTATTAAACCTAGATGACTTCTGGCCCTGCAGGGGACTGGGGACCTGTGAGGCTTGTGGGGAATGGCGTCTGGGAATGGGGTCTCCCATTTCCCAGAGAATCCTTTCCACAGGCTTGGGCAGGGACAGGGTGGCAGTGTTCCTCCCCCAAGGCTGATGGAGAAAGTGAGCTATGCTGGGGTCTGTGGAGCATGTGTGCTTGTTTAGGTGCTGCATGGGGAGGACCCTACCCTCTGTTCTTGGGCTGCAGGGGTGGGGTTACAAGGTGAAGACCACCCCCCGGGCACTTCCCTCTGGTCCTCCTTCATCTCATGCTCACCGCCTTCCTCCCCCGAGGTGCCCACCCCCAACAAAGCCAGGGCTAGGCTAGAGCTCTGGTCTGGGTCACCGTGGACAGCTGGGGACACTGCACACAGCCTGGGTGTGGGTGTGTACATGTGTGTGGGTGCACAAGTGTGTGCCCAGCATGCCTGTGTGATCATGAGCATGTGTCCATTGCCTTGTCTACATGTGCACTGCGTATATGAGCCAGTGTGGGTGTCTGTTCAAAGCCTGATTTACCACTTTCAAGCTATGTGTCTTTGGACGACACCTCTGTGCCTCATTTTCCTCATCTGTCAAATGGAACTAAGGATGATGCCCACTCCACAGGGTTTCTGTAAAGATATATGAATGTATGATTCACCCTTAGAACATTTAGGAACCCCCTTCCCTCTCTACCACTCCATTTGCTTGGTGAACTCCTATTTATCCTTTGAGATACACACGAAGGTCAGGCAGCCTCAGGTCCATGTCAGAGCACAAGACCTACCGTTAGACCTCTGGGCTCAAGGGCAGAACCCAGCCCCAAGGAAGCCAAGAGGAGCCTCTACCCCTGCCTATCCACACCACTGCAGCAAGCAGGATCTGCTGGTCAGGGCTCCACGCAGTCAGCACACGAATGCACAAGTGAGCACACATCCACAGGTGTGTATACAATGACGCAGGCACAAACAGAAGGTACTCCCACAGAGATGCAAATGCTCTGTGTCCTCACTGTTCCTTGGCATAGGACTCACACACAGAACGTTCACACACAGTGCACACAGATAAGCCCTACATTGTGTACAAACATATAGAGGCATAATTTTTATGTACACACTTTGTACGCATATAAGGACACATATACTTTACACATACATAAAGATGTAGACTTGTACACACATTGTGTATACACACGACACATACAGAGTACACATGGGTACACACATAAACCAGTAACAATTAGCATTGCCTTTACATACAGGCAGCACAAGGATAATGAACACACACAGTGGTACACACACATCACACAGACCGGCCTGTAACTGTCATCCCGGGGAAGAGCCACACTGAGCTGGTGCCCCTCCCTTTAACCTTCAGCGCTGAAGGCAGCAGGGGACCCACAGATGGGGAATTAATTGGTGTCATTAAAATGTGGCGATGATAATGGCTTCCCATCGATCCCAGTGGCAGACGTACAGCCACCCTGAGGTGGAGCCGGGAGCTCAGGATTGGGAGCCAGGCTGGCCTTGCAACGCCCTGACCTTCGGCGGCCACACCAGGCACCCAGTCCTTGGTGAGGTCTGACCTTGCATGGTTCGCATGGAGTGTGATAGAAAGACAGAACTGAAATCCAGGGGAGGGAAGTGACTTTTCCAAGGTCAGTGGGCTGAAGGAGTCTGGGACTGCCTGGGCCCTTCCCCTCTGACTTTCCTCTCCCCTCCTGCATGCCTGCCCACCCCTATGTCCTGTTCTTTCCTTCTCCCATCCCCTCCCTAGAAGTCGCTATGTCTCTCCCTGGCCCCTCCAGGCTCTAGCTGTCTCCCGTGGGCGTGTCTCCATTCCCAGTCTCTGTCCTCTGCTCCCGGAGGCTTTGGTGGGTCCGAGGCCCTCAGGTGGAGGGGCTCATCTATAAGGAGGGGGGCCTGGGCTACAGTGAGAAGAATGAAGGCGCAGAGGTGATGCTCTGGAGGATAAACAGACCACAAACCCCTGCTCCTCCTTCAAGATACTACCTCCTCCAGGAAGCCTCCCCTGACAGGTCCAACCCCTGGAGTCCTGGCGTCCTCTCTTCTGAGGTGTCTGCAGTGTCTACTCCATCCTTTACCCAACCTTTTCCATAGGCCTGTGATGTCTGTTTACACCTCTCCTTTCCGCTGTGTCGTGAGTCCTTTACTTCAGGACTTGATGTAACCTAGCTCTTTGTAGCTACTTCTGACTTAGCACAGAACAGGCAAATCATAGGTGCCTAATGAATGTTGAAGGCATGGGGATAGATTCAGACAGACAGACAGAGCTTTGACAAGAGTGGGAGGGACAAGTGGAGAAGAGTTTGGAGTGCATGCACCCCAGCATGCAGTGAGCGGACAGAGGGGCACTCAGGTTCCGGGCACAGCCTGGTACCCAGTGCTGGGCAGAGAATCTGGGCTCTCTGGGACTCCCTAGAGGCTTTGGAGTACCCTGCCTTGTCTTGGAGCCAGCCTGCCTCCTCCTACCTGGTCCTCAAGGGAGAGAAGCCCACAGGAGGGTAGCTGAGTGTCCTGCAGCTGGAGGTGGGGCTGGAAAGTGGCAGTGGGCAGGTGGTTGGAGGGGGGCATGTTTTAATGGGATCCAAGGACCAGGATTCAGGCTCTGAGGATTCAGACATGGGCATAGAAGCTGAGCTCATTCCCAGTAGCTTCCCGCCCCCTACCCCATCCCGGTACCCACAAGCCCAGTGTGGGTCAGGCCCCTGGGGACACCCCCAGACTGCCTGGTTGCACCGAATTTGTTACTGTCACTGCATTTCCAGGGCTTCTAATGAGCTGCTAATGAGCTGTCAGCTAATTATGAAAATTAAATGGGGCAGCCAGGCCTGCTGAGCTTTTACTGAGAACTTCTGGAGTATCAGGAGAAGGGAAGGTTTCAGTTTTTCCGGCCTCCCAGCCCCACACACCTGATTTGACCTCAGTGTCATGTAGATGGGGTGGAGTTGTTTTCCTGTAGAGAGAGAGGGAGGGGGAAACCCCACTAGTCCCAGTATAACGCATGCTCTAGCCCCATAACCAGGATGACTGACCCTTGAAGGTAACCCTCCACAGGGCAGGCAGGTTTCATAGAGGGCAGGTGAGAGGGCCCCAGAGATCTCACTCTGTGTGATCTCAGGGAAGTCCCTCTGGATCTAGAGTCTATCTTCCTAACTGTGAAATGGTTCTGGAGGAGGGGAAGGAGCAAACTAGGTGATCCCTCCAGGTCCTTTCTCCCATATCAGTCCAATTACCACCCTGTGAACCCTCTCTCTTTACAGGTGTGGCTCAGATGCCCCAGCTCTGTGAGGATGGGGACTTGCCTGGCGTCACATGAAATAATTGGATAGAAAAAGCTTTAACCAACCAAAATGAGTGCATATGTTCTCAGAAACAGGTACAATGAAATTCATAGCAGCTTTATTCATCATAGAGGCAAACTGGAAACAACCCAAGTATCCATCAACAGAAGGAGGAACAAATAGAGACACAGTCACACGGCGGAGTAGTATACAGCAGTGAAAAAGAACCAGTATCTACACAAGCAAGCTTCATTTTACATGGTTCCAATATGCATAAATCTCAATTACCATAATTTAGACAGATAATGCAATTTCACAATAACATGGTTCAAATTTTAGTTACCATGGTTGCACCTGTGTAGAACACAAACTTCCCTACTCGGTCTTCAGTCTGCAAACCACTACTTAAAGAGCAGGTGCACATCATGGTCTGTGGCCAGTCATGCCACTTCTTTGAGAGTCTGTGGGTGACTAGCCACTGGGCATCTGCTGTTTATTTTATGAACAGACGGCAGCTGTATCGTTGCGTTGCCGCCTCATCTCTAAATTATACATCCAACACTTGCAAAACCTGTTACACGAAAGAAGGAATTAGTCACAAAGATGAAAGTGCAACAAAGAAATGAAAATCAATAATGATGGAGTTGAAATCTGAATCAAATGTTAAGCAGAGTTACAGAAGAGATAGCTGATCGTGAGAATGCTGACATAGCCACGGATTGACTTTAGACAGGCAGCCAGAGGAACTTAGTGAGGACGAGCTTATCATAACTGAGGAACATGGTTGTGACGGAATAAATGAAGATGTCCCAGAGGAAGGGAAGCTCACACAAAACTTCGAATTAAAGAACTTTCAGAGAGATTTCACCACACTGAGAGCACAAAAGGCACAAAGTTGGAAGCTGATCCAGACTTAGAAAACAGCAGGATGGTTTGCCAAACACAGGGGCCTGGAGCCGATGCCTCGCAGATAGCAATGGACCACTATATTTCCAGCACCCAGCAGCTTCTCATGACTCCTTGAAATTAATAGAGCTCTTTCAGTTTGCTCTGTATTGTAAGTTACACAGCACAAGCAGAAGGAGACAAGTACTGTTCAAACTACTCTTGATACTTTTCTTTTTACAAAACAATACAACACTTTAATTTTTAATGCTTTGAATTACAGGGTACTAAATACTAGTGTTACTATTTTTTCATTTCCTTGTAATTTATAACCAACAGGAAGAGTGTTTTTAATGTTTTGATTAAAAATTTTTAAAGTCACAGAGCAATTATAATGTTCCCCACCGACTATCAAGATCACTTCGTGTGGTTTCAGCCTATATATTCATTCCACAGTCCTGCTGTGCAAAGCAAGGACTGCTGGTGCATACAGCATGGATGAGTCTCACTGACACAAAATTGAAGGAAAGAAGCCAGGCGCAGAAAAGTACATACTTTGTGATTCCATTTACAAGAAATGCAAAGGCAGGCAAAACTAATGTATGAGGATAGATGCCAGAACAGTGTTTACCTAGGGCCATGTGGGGCTATTAATTTCAAGGAGCCGGAAGGCCACTGGGTACTGGAAATATAGTGGTCCTTTGGTATCCACGAGGTGCTGGCTCCAGGATCCTCCCTTGGATTCCAAAACTCGAGGATGCTCAAGTCCTTTATATCAAATGATGGAGTATTTGTATGTAATCTGTGCATACTTCCCCATGCATGCTCAGTCACTTTAGTTGAGTCCAACTCTTTGTGACTTTGTAGCCCACCATGCTTCTCGGTCCATGGGATTCTCTAGGCAAGATTGCTGGAGTGGGTTGCCGTACCCTCCTCCGGGGGATCTTCCCAACCCAGGGCTTGAACCCGCATCTCCTGTGTCTCCTGCATTGGCAAGTGAATTCTTTACCACTGAGCCACCTGTGGTAGTCCATAAATAGTTGTCAGTGTGTGGTAAAACCAAATTTTGCCTTTTGGAGCTTTCTGGAATTATTGTTTCCCAAATACTCTCAAAGCTCAAATATTTTGAATTTATGGGTGCAGATGCCATGAATACACAGGGCCGACTATATCCTATATGTCGATTATGTCAATTTGGGTGGTGATTACAGGGACGTATAACTTTGGAAAAAATCTCATCAAGCTGTACACTTCATATTTATGTATGCTGCCATAAGATAGTCCTAATTAAAGAATTTTTTAATTAGAGAAATTCCATGAATACCTTGGAGTTTTATGCTCCTTCTTCTAGAATTTGACAGTGTTTGACATGACTGGTCTTTTCCTCCTTCTTTAAACTCTTCTCTCGCCTGACTCCTGGGACTCAGGCCTCCTGGATCTCTCCTCCTCCTGTGTCCCTCCTCCTCTGGCACACCTCACCCCTTGCTACCCAATTGTGCGTTTGTCTGCTGTGCCGCCCTGCTGATGGGACACCACCCTCCATCCTTGACCCTCCCTGTCCTCACTCCGTCCTGACGCCTAGTGGTTTGACCTGTCCCCCGTCTCCTCGCCATCTCTCCAGAGGGAAGGAGGGAAGGAAGGAGGATGGCAGGGAGGGAGGAAGGCCTGGCTGCAGGGGAAGACGCAGTGCTGGGAGAGGTTGCACAGGCAGGAGCTGCTGAGGGCAGATTTGGGCCTGATCCCTGCTCTAAAGAAGTGATGCCCCATTAATGCCTTTCCAGCCACCCAACGAGTCTCCCTAATCGAGCCTGGAACTCCACACTATTAGCCACAAATGGCATTTTGAAATGGCCTTTTTTTTTTTGGGTGAACCCCAAAGACATTGCTAAGATTTACATTTTCAAATATATGCTGACCTTTTTTTCCTCTTTCTTTGAGTTCATTTGTCATCAGTGTATAATTGAATCAATATATTTCCCGATCAGCCCCAAGATTGAATAAGGTCACGGGGAGCCGTGTGTGGGCATTAGACATCATTATTTCACTCCGAACGAGCAGCCATGGCACGGAGCATTCCGGGCGCCAAATGAAATTCTATTAGATTCTATTACACTTTTACAATTATAGAGACGTTCCAATATTACAAGGGGAAATGAAGTCATAATAAAAAAAGCCCAGAGGTGTATTACAGAGAAATGGGCACACTATTTTTCTAGTTAAAAACTTGATGGAAGGAGCTCGACTGGCTTTCAGTTGCCAAGTCGTGACCTTGTTCTCAAAGCCCCTCAGCTGCTCGGTCAGGCCCAAGGCTGCTGACTAGAGAACGCTCAGAGCCAGCACCCAGGAGTCAGCTCACCCGCTCTGTTAAACTGAGTCTGGGTCCTGAGTCCCAGGAGGTAGAGACACTCTTCCAAAACATGTCACCCCTAGGGAAACAGAGGCAGCTCAGACATTCAACCATCGTGGGTAGGGGTCCCAGAGCCTGTGACAAAGAGTGAGTGAAGTGAAGGCTGGACCACCACCCAGAGTGGGACAGGATAAGGAACCAAAGGCAGGGGGTTCAGGAGGGTCCCTGGGGCCTGGGTGGAGCTCAGATCCTAGGCCCAGGGCCATCCTGGGAAGAGGACAGCGATGGAGCTCCTTGGGAACAGGCCTGGGGCCCTCCTTTTCTCTTAGGCTCTGCCTAGGTGCCGCTGAAGACTGTCTGTGGTCACAGGAGCGGATTTAGAGGTTTTTCAGGAACACGTGAGAGATACAATAATGGTTTGGGAACATGTCGCTTCCCTCTCTGGGGAGGCACATGGTTTCCCACCCGCAGATGTTGGACTTGGTCTTGTGTGGTAAGCAGAATTCTAAAGATGCCCTCCAACCTCCAGGTTTCTCGACCCCAAGTTATTCAATAAAACACGAATCTAGGTGCTGCTGTGAAGGGACTTTGCAGACGTAACTAAAGTCCCAGGTCAGCTGATCTTACAATCAGAGATTATCCAAGTGGGCCCGACCCACTCAAATAAGCCCCTTAAAAGCAGAGCAATTTCTCTGGCCAGCAGCAGAAAGCAAAGTCAGAAAGTTTCAAAGTATGAGATGAATTTGCTGCAACGTTGCTATATTAAGGACCAGGGAGGCCACGTGACAAGGAATGTGGGCGGCCTCCAGAAGCTGAGAGCAGCCCTGGCAGACAGCCAGCAAGGAAGTAGGGACTTCAGTGGGCTCAAGGAATGATCCTACCACCACAATAGTAGGAATGAGCTCGGAAGAGGATCTGGGCTCTAGATGAGAACAGCTCACACCCTGATTTCAGCCTGAGCAGAGAATCCATCTGGCTTCCCAGGTGGCACTAGTGGTAAAGAAGCCGCTTGCCAGTGTAAGAGATGTGAGAGATGCAGCTTCCATCCCTGGGTCGGGAAGATCCCCTGGAGGAGGGCATGGCAACCCACTCCAGTAATCTTGCCTGAGGAATCCCATGGACAGACGAACCTAGCAGGCCATAGTCCATAGGGTCGCACAGCACAGAAGCACAAGGAGAACCCATCACACCAAGCCGGGCTTCTGACCTACAGACTGTGAGCTAATAAATGGGTGTTATTTTAAGCGGCTCAGCTTCTGGTACTTTGTTACACAGCAGTAGAAGACTGACACATTTTGTGACTTGTTTGAACAACGGAAGTGACAGTGTGTAGGCTCTGGACAGGGCCCTGTGTTTCTGCTCAGCCTCCTCTTTCCTTTGATGGGCTAACAAGCACAAGCCCAGGGAGCTGGGCTCCCAGCCCAAGCTCTGCTGGGCTTAAGAAGCCTGCCTAGACCCAACAAAAACCTGCAGCCAACCCTAGCTGGCCTGCATCCTACCCAGCTGGCCTGCATCCTGAAGTGGCCACCTACCCAACCTGCCAACCTGGGAGAGAGGTTGCTGTCTCCGTGTACTTCTGGAGGGGTTTGTCACACTGAAGTTACAGCAATTATTGACTGTTACAAGCATCTACATCTGAGCAGCGGCTGGGGAGGAAGCTGGGGCTGTGTTTAGGTCCTGGAGCAGGACTCTCGTGTAATGTGAGCCCTGGAGACTTCGGACCCGAGCTGAGCAAGCGCTCCCTCTGACCCCTGGACTTAGTTCACTCAGAGCTCAGCTCACTGTGTCCTTACAACCACTCTTCTGGGCTTCTGCATGCCCTTCCAATTGGAGTCAACTCCTGAAGTCACTGTGCCCACCAGCGAGGACACTGTCCCCTTGGGGAGGATTCTTCCAAGAAAGCTGAGCCATGCAACCTTTCCCTTGCTCCTAGAGACCCCCCCTTCACCTTCATTCAGCCAAACGCCACCAGCATACCTGGACCACTCGGGGTATGAGTTCTCTCTGCAGCAGAGATGGCTGCAGCTGGCCTCTGTCAGATTTCCCTGGGAGATGTCAGGAACCTGCCCCAAACTCAGGGGCGAGGCCACATGCCCTCAAAAAACCCTGTGATGGCCTGGCAGCCCTTTCCCACTGCTGGGGCAGGTGGGAGGCAAGCAGCAGTATGTGATCGTCCAGAGAATTCCTGGCTCCCAAATCTTCCCTTTGCCTCTGACTTCTCCCTCCGATGAGCTGGATGGAGGCTGATGCCTGGGGGAGGGGCCCGGGCTGGTTTGGGCCTCCCCTTGGCAAGCCTTGCAGAGGTATCCAGGACCTCCCCTGGAACATGAGCAACTGCGTTCTTGTTTTTTCCAGCTTTGGATCTCAGCCCAGAGCAGGACCTCCCCCCCAGTCCTTTTAAACTTTAACTCTTTTTTAAAAACTAATTTTATTGAAGTATAGTTGATTTACAATGCTGTGTTCATTTCTGCTGTACAGCCAAGTGATTCAGTTATATGCGTATATCCATTCTTTTTCATATATTTTCCATTGTGGTTTATCATGGGATATTGAATATAGTTCCCTGTGCTGTACAGTAGGATCTTGTTTATCCATCCTATGTATAATAGTTTGCCTCTGCTAATCCCCGATTCCCAAACTCCCCCTTGGCAATCACAAGTCTGTTCTCTGTCTATGAGTCTGTTTCTGTTTTGTCAGTAGGTCCATCCGTGTCATATTTTAGATTTCACATATAAGTGGTATCATACGGTATTCTTCTCTTTCTGACTTCACTTAGCATGGTCATCTCTAAGTCTATGCAAATTGTTGCAAATGGCGTTTCATTTTCTATGGCTGAGTAGTTATTCCATTAGTATATGTGTACTACCTCTTCTTCATCCATTCATCTGTCAATGGATGTTGTTTCCATATCTTGGCTATTGTGAATAGTGTGGCTATGAATGTAAGGATGCAAGTATCTCTTTTGAAATACGGTTTTCTCCAGATATACTCCCAGGAGTGGGATTTCTGGATCATACAGTAGCTCTAACTTTAGGGTTTTTTTGAGGACCTGCCATAAAATTTTCCAAAGTGACTGCACTAATTTACATTCCCACCAACAGTGTGAGAGAGTCCCTTTTTCTCCACACCCTCTCCAGCGTTTGTTATAAAGTTTAATTCTTATTTTGAAATAACCTCAACTTTACAGAAAAATGGTGACTACAACACACAAAACTGTCTTTTTCCCTGAACCATTTGAAAATAAGTTCCTTACAGGATGCCTTATCACCTTCCACCCACATGGGTTATGGTGCGTTTTCTACCAAGAGGAACATTCTCCTACATAACCACCAGCCAGCCTGCAAAATCAGCAAGTTAACATCCATACCTAACTTACCAGTTAGTCTTTAGATCCCACTCACACTGATCCCACTCAAACTTCACCAATTGTCCCAGTAATGTTCCTTATAACAAAAGGACCCAATTAGGGGAGATCACAGCTCATTGAGTTATCATATTCCTTTTGTCTACTTCATTCCAGAAACAGTTTCTCAGCGTCTCTTTGTGTTATCACTTTTGAGACTGCAAGCTAGTTCTTTGGTAGAATGTCCCTCAGTTTGGGTTTGTACAATGTTTTTCATGATTTGGTTCAGACCGAGCGTCTTTGGCAGAAACATGACAGGTGTGAGGCAAGGCTCTTTTCATTGTCTCTAATCAAGTGATGCCCAATTTTTATCTGTTTGATTACTAATATTCACTTCAATCACTTGATTAGATGGTGTCTGCTAGGCTGCTCCATTGTAAAATCACTCTTTTCCCCTTTTAAATGAATAACTATGTGGGAAGGTACTTCGAGACTATATAAATATCCCATTCCTCATTAAGTTTTCCATTTAGTCATTTGTCACTATGGATTCATGGTTTCCTATTTTATTCAATGGGCTATAAACTGCTACTATCATTATTTATTTTGATGGTCAAACTGCCCCAGATTTGCCCAATGGGATGGAGGAGGGCATGGCAACCCACTCCAGTATCCTTGCCTGGATAATCCCATGATTATCCAAGCTCCACAGAGGAGCCTGGCGGTACAGTTCACACGGTCGTGCAGAGTCACACACGGCTGAAGCGACTGAGCGCGCACAGCCCCTTCAAGCTGACTTCTGTTTCCTTTTGATATATCCACATTGGGATCTCAGCACACTGGCTTTTTGGCACAGTAGGATATCCTAGGTTAATCTGGTACTTCCCCTGCTCTGGCCCTGGAATCAGGCATTTCTCCAAGAAATGCTGGTTTATTTTAGGACGGGGTACCCACCCTCCAGGATCTAATGCCTGATGGTCTAAAGTGGAATTGATGTAATAATAATAGGAAGTGCACAATAAGTATAATGCACTTATGCTGGTTTAGTCGATAAGTCATGTCCGATTCTTGTGACCTCATGGACTGTAGCCTTCCAGGCTCCTCTGTCCATGGGATTCTCCAGGCAAGAATACTGGAGTGGGTTGTCAAATGCACTTGAATCATCTCCAAACCACCCCCAACCCAAGTCTGTGGAAAAACTGTCTTCCACGAAACCTGTCCCTGGTGCCAAAAAGATTGGTCACCACTATTTCAGGGACAACTATGTTTAGAATTCAAGATCTGGGTGCAAGGTACACTATTGGTGTGTCACTGTTCCCATGCTCTCTCGGTGGACTGAGCAAAGGAATAAATTAATATAGGTCGATCGATCAATAGATCACATTACATCTATATTTTTGCTTTTATCTATCTGTCATCTGGAGAAGGCAATGGCACCCCCACTCTAGTACTCTTGCCTGGAAAATCCAATGGACGGAGGAGGGTGGGCTCCAGTCCATGGGGTGGCTGAGAGTCGGGCACGACTGAGTGACTTCACTTTCATTTTTATGCACTGGAGAAGGAATCTTATCTATGTCTCTACCGAGAATTGTGAGTTCCCACTGACAACTCCAACTCTAACCCAGGATCATTCAATCCCTTTACCCAAAGTGTGAAACATGAATCCCATGATCCTTCATATATCTATACATTTTATCCCCTCTATGTAATTAGGCTCTCCCTGCCATACCATTCTCCCAGGCACCTTCCTCACCCTGTCTATATTCTGACCCACTGAAGCGGACACCCCTCCACATGGGGTTCATGTGCTCAAAATCCAACAGGACACACTGCTCTGGGCCACTGTGGCCTCTGCTGGCCTTCAGAGAAGACAATGACCTTGCTTGGCCTCACCTAGTAGCTTTTGGACAAAGTTGTTCATAAAAGGAAGGAAAGGGAAGGGATGGGAAGAGGAGGAGGGGAAGGGAGAAAAGAGAAAGAATAGCAAATCCATTTAAAATCCCTCTTACTCACCTGTGATGGGAGGCCACCCCCTTTCCTGCAGGCCCCTGTGGCATTGCCATTTGTAGATCATGGGAATCAGACTGGGGAGTGGCTTTGCTTGTGCTCAGCCTTCCTCTCTGTGCCTCAGCCTTCTTACGAGCAGAATGCAGACAGTGGCACCCACCTCACACACTGTTGAGAGGATGCAACGCTCCAGCCCTTCTGGGGGCCCAACCCAGGGCCTTGTCGCAGCTCCTGCCTCCCCCTCATGGTTCCAGCCTGCTCTTGGCCACTGCTCCAGCAGGAGTGTACCTGGACAAGCTTAAAGTCCATCCTTCCACCCTCAGGAGGGCCTGCTGGGTACCCACTTCCTATCCCCACTGTGGGGCAGAGGCAGGCCCTTTCCCAGGGGCACACCTCAGCCCCTGACCCTGGCTGGAGCAGATATGGGGCTGAGTCAGGGGCCTTCTGGTACCCCGCCCACTAGCATGTAGGAGGCAGGATGGGCTATGGGCTCCAGTGGGGGCTGCCCTGGGTGTGGGCTCATTCCCTGGGCTCAGACGTGCCCTCCTCCTGGGCTGTGGCTCCTCCCACTCCTCAAGACCCTGAAGTCTCCTTCCCTGTGGTCTCCAAGTCCAAGTTGCAGGAGAGGGCAGGGCTCAGCATTGCTCTCCGTCCACCTGCAGGCACTCTGTGATGTTTTAGGCTGTGAAGGCCTGGTAGCAGCTGTGTCATAATGGAGGTCATCTGGGCAGAGTCTAGGCAAACAAGAGAGTGTGGAGAGGCTGAGTGACACCCGGGATCTGGGTGGGGTGGCACCCGGAGTCCCTCTGGCCACAGAGGCTGGGTCTCCAGAAGACCAGCCTTCATGATGGACAGCAGCCACACCAGGCTGAGTCCTTACAATTTTCTGGCTTCAGTTCCCATGCATCTCTAGATGCTTCCTGGTGCAGGAGCTCCAGTTACGGACTGGGCAAGAGCTCTCTGGGCTGACAGCCCCACAGGAGAGCAGTCTGTGTGGTTCAAATGGGACTCTGGGGTCCACCTGAAGGTCACAGTTCCCAGGATTCCTGTGGGATTCCTGGAGGGGACACTGCAGGCTGCCTACACCTAGCGGGGAGGTCTCAGGGCAGAGGCACCCTGGGTTGTACAGGGTCTTCCCTGCGGGCGGCCCTACCCCTGCCCCCGTTCAGAGCCCAGTTCCAGCCGTGCACAGGCCTGGAGCTCCAGGCTAATTGTGAATTAGGAGCCCAATTACGCCCAGCAGAATTGGCTCCGCGCTGCCGCCTCTTCCCGACAGACATGTATATTAATAGTTGGCACTTATTGAACCAAATATGAATATTCATCTTCATTTATATTTCAAGGCCTTTCCTCCTGGAGGCCCGCGGGGCTGCGACCAGCTCCAGCCCCATCACGGAGCTGACAGCTCGCACTCCTGGGCCCTGACTCCTGGCTCGGCGGGGCTGCGGCGGCGGCCCGGCTCCCAGCTGTCCACAAACACTCATTAGGGGCCGGACCCAGCGAGCTGCGGAGAATGTGTAATCGCGCCGCGCGCTGCTAATTAGGGAGCTGTTGGGGCATGGAGGGCGAGAGGACGAATTCTTTAAACAGAGGACGGGAAACTTGAAGAGCTGTAATTACTTGGAGCAGAGTTCATTTCAGAACTTGGGAGCCAATGAGTCTGATGACAGCCCTGCCGGTTGGGGGTGGGGGGCGGAAGGGTGACAAGGAGGGAGGAGCCAGCCAGGCACCCAGACTCCGCCGTTCCCAGGGGGTGGGGATATACCTTCATTCTGTTCAAGGCAATGGAGCTGTGTGCACCCGCTCCCGCCCCAACCCCTCCCAGCCCCCCCAACTCCCCCCCCAAGGCAAATCCTTCGCCCTCAGGCTCACCTTGGGCTCAGGCTCCTAGCTCTCCAGAGCGCTCCCCTGGCATGGCGGGTTGTCCCTGGGCGCTCCCAGCTCCCCGGACGGCCTTGACTCTCTGCTGCCAGCCACCAGGGTGGGTCATGATCCAGCCATCTGACCGCTGATGTTGCTCTTCGATGGAGGGCCTCAGGCTCCCCCAGATCCGCGGGGCTGGCTCTGATAGGAGTGGTGCCACATGGTTGGGGGGTGGAGGCGGATGGGGAGTTTAGGGCCCTTGCCGACAGGACTCCCAGACTCCAGAATCTCCCAGGCGTGTCACCGCAGGCCTCAGACCTGGAGAGAAGGCGTTGATGCCTGGGTGTGCTCCAGCCCCTGTCTGCCCCCTCCCAATTCGAAGACCACTGTCCCACCAGGGCTCTCCTGCAAACCTCCGTCTGAAATCCCACCCACCTGCCTCAGGAAGACCTCACCACTCCCAGCTGGCGTCTGTCCTTCTGCCCCGTGTAGAGTCCCACGTCAGTCATCCAGTTCAGAGCACCCTCCCCTTTAAGGTCCAACACCACGAGGCCCCCCAGCTCAGCTGTGGGCAGGAAGAGCGCCAGGGCCATGGTCAACAGTGGACATGGGAGCTTCTGGGTGCATTGTCCTATCTCTGTCCCCACTGGGGCGAGCTGCAGGCCTGATTGTTCCCATGACAGCTGACAAATCCCATTCAACACGTGCATCCCTTGCCCAGCCCTCCAACGCAGGGGGCATCAATTATTAGGTCTGTCCATACTCTGAAAGAACATACCTCCTCAATTAGCAGAGGGTATTGCCCCCTCTCCCCATTATTGGTTAGAGCAGTGTTTGGGATTTTTCCTGACAGCCTTTACTCACTGTTGCTCTTAGAGAAGCTCCTGGCTCAACTTGCATTTTTAAGGTCTACAGTCTCCCTCTAGAAGACAGTTGTCAATACTTCCTTCTAGTTCTAGCTGCGACTTTGCATGCTGACTGATGGTGATGATGATAATGGTGGTGAAAGCAACAAAAACTCCCATTTGTTGAGTGCTTCCTGTGTGCCAGGCACTAGTCTTGGTGCTTTACACGTATTAACTCACGCCTTGCTCACAGTGACCCAGAGTGGATGCTAGTATTGTTTATGATGCCCCATTTTACAGATGAGGAAACAGAGGTTCAGAAAAGCTGGGTGGATTGTTTTAAGTGGCAGAGGAACAATGGATTTGAACTCCAGTCTGTCTAGCCCCAAAGCCCGTGCTTCTAACCTCACTCCTTGAGTGTTCCTAGAAGCCCAGTGAGCAAGACCTGGGGCTCCCAGGGCAGGACCCATTCTGGATGCAGAGAGAAAGGAAAGGCCAGTGGAGAGAAAGGGAGTAGGGGACAGTTATGTCATTCCTCAGGGCCCCCGAAGGGACCTGGAAGGAATCTGGGCAGCATCTTCCTCACTTCAGTCTAGATCTGTGCTGGCCAGGGCTGTAGCCACTCACCCCATGTGGCTTTCGAAATGAACCCAACAAAATTATACATTGGGTTCCTCAGTCACGCCAGTCACATTTCCGTGTTCAGTACTCAGATGTGGAGTATTAACCTTTGTTGTTACCAGTCACCCCATACTGAACACCAGTGGACTTCTTAGCTCGGGGTAGAGCTTGGAGTCAGCAATCTTCAGGACTCTTCTCTCGGGTGTCCTTCAGGGCCTCGGAGCATGACAGGGACAGGGTGGGAAGGGGCTGGGTGGGGAAGCATGAGAGCCCCACCTTTACACCTGCCTCTGCAGCCCACCGTCAGGCATCAGGAGCTGCAGTTAGCAAGCAGGGGCCGCTGCTTAACCTGCTGCTCATTCCCTTCTCCCAGAGGCAAGCAGCTCCCAGCAGCTTTGCTCTTTGTCCTCAAGAAGAGATCAGAAACAGAAACCTTTAGGCCTTGCCTGGCTCACTCCTCTTTCTCAGCATGAAGTCTGTGTCCAGCCCTGCAGGCTCCGTTTCCAAATAGGGAAGCAAGGCTGTGGCCATGGTGGGGCTGGAGCCCAGCCCGCAGCCCACCTGGCCCCCTCCCCACCAGTCAGATCCCAGTTGATGCTCGGGCTTGCTCGGCAGTGTTCCCCTTGCTCCGCGGGCCCAGCTGTCGCTTCTCTCCAGGAAAGGGCTCAGCCCTTTGTCCCAGCAAGTCTGAAACCATCTAGAAAAAGGCGGGAGCCCTGTGTTCACAGCACTCAGGACTTCCTTCATGCCCCTGGGGAAGATTGCTGGGAGATAAAGCTCCTTGACATGATGTAACCTGTCCTGCCCTGGGCGGGGCTGGGCCAGATGTGGGGCACCCCAGGGCTGTAATTTGGTGCCTGAGTTTACATCTGGACATCTAGGTATCCTTAGGCCTGTGCCTTAGGACACTCTCTCTGGATAAGCAGAGATGGCAGGGCAGGGCACAGAGTTAAGAAGGGAGATAAGGCCTGAGGGTGAGAGTGAAAGTAGGGGCAGAGGTGAGAAGACTCTGGAGGTTGGCTCAGGCTGGGCCTGGCAGGGGCGTTTCCTCACTGATGCCACCTTGGCCTTGGAGCTGATCCACATGGAAGAAAGCCAAGGAAGGGAGGAGGGGACACATCCAGAGAGCATTCTCCTTTTGGGTCTCACTCCACAGTTATAAAGTGCTTCCACTCGGTTTATCCCCATAGGTTTGGGAAAGAAGCAGTAGAACTATCATTCCCATTCTGCAGTAGGAAAAACTGAGGCCCATGGGTGGAACTGATTTGCTCAAGGACATGTAGGGTGAGAGGGAGAGTTGAAAGCTGACCTTGGTCCTCTTGCTTCCCAGTCCAGGGTTCTAACAGAGGCTGTGGTCCATGGTTGCCTATAGAAACATCAGAGCTTCACTTCCCCTGGAGAATGTTATTTATTGATAATGTGGCCATACTTGTTTCCAAATCACCTGGATCGGGGGCTGTGACTGATGTTTCTTATTTGGAGTTTTAGGGAAAATGGCACAGACGAGAGAGTTTGAATTCAGTTCACTTCAGTTCGGTCACTCAGTCTTGTCCGACTCTTTGCAACCCCATGGACTGCCGCACGCTAGGCCTCCCTGTGCGTTACCAATTCCTAGAGCTGGCTTAAACTCATGTCCACTGAGTCAGTGATGCCATCCAACCATCTCATCCTCTGTCATCCCCTTCTCCTCCTGCCTTCAGTCTTTTCCAATGAGTCAGTTCTTCGTATCAGGTGGCCAAAGTGTGCCAAAGTATGACTTTGAAAACCAAAGTTTTTTGGTCCAGGCTGCAAATGTGAGGAGGTTCCCTCGAGGATTTCACTGGTGGTCCAATGGTTAAGAATCTGCCTGCCAGTGTAGGGGGCATGGATTTGAACCCTGTTCCAGCAGGATCCCACATTCCACAGTACAACTAAGGCTGTGCACCACAGCTACTGAGCTCACATGAGAAGCCACCGCAATGAGAAGCCACCACAATGAGAAGCCCTCGCAGTGCAGCTAGAGAGAGCCCATGTGCAGCAGTGAAGACCCAGTGCAACCAAAAATAAATAAATAGAAATTAAAAGAAGTACCCTTGACAACACCCAGGCCTCCAAGAAAGGCCCTCTTCCCTTGGGGCTACCGAAAAAATGATAGGAAGGGAGAATTTTGAATATGGATTAACACATGGAAAGGGATTTCATTTGGGGCATTTGTTTCCCTGTAAGAGCTTAATGAGGAGATAAGGCTCAGACTTGGGGGCATTTTTCTGCTACTAATTAGACTTCTGCCGCCTGTGCTGTCATTGGTGCCCCTGAGTAAACTAGCAGAGCCAGTGGGGCTGCTCAGAACTTCAGGTGGGGAGATGGAAGGGAGGCTGAATTTTTGGCCTAAGTTGATGGGACAGCCTTGGGTTATTCGGCTAATGTCCTGTTTTTTCCCCATAACTCAGGACATGTGGAACCTTAGTTCCCCCGATCAGGATCGAACGCATGCAGTGCAAGTGTGGAGTCTTAGCCACTGGAGCACTAGGGAAGTCCCACCAGTAGGGACTGATGGAGGAGCTTTAGTGAGCTGGGCACAGAACTGCACCAGTGGTCTCCTAGTTGTGTCCCCTCCCCTGGGAGGCAGCCATGCCCTCTACAAGGTAGACCAGAAAGTCAAGAGAAAACAAAAACAGGCTGCTTCACCCCTCCACTGTGCCCTCCCCAGACCGTCCCCGACCACTGTCCTCCCACCAAAGGAGAGCTTTGCCAGCTCCCATGGTCAGAACTCAGGACATCAGCTGGGCCATGTCACTGCTTTAGTGAACTCCAACTTAGATTCATGATATCTTGATGACCCAGGCAGTGCATGAACCCTGGGTCCTGGGACCAACCCTCCTCTGCTCGTCCCCTCTGACTCTACATCCTGGGAGGATAAGCAGACTGAGAACCTCTTCCAGGGCTTTGCTCTTTCCCCAGACCCTTGGGAGCTGCGGATGCCACATCTAGATCTGGGGAAGTGTTCAGTCCCCCCAAAGCTGATGCTCCACGTTCCAGGTTCCAGCCCTTCAGAGTGCTGCACTGGGCATCACGCATTATGTAGCTGTGAAGAAAGCAGGGCTCAGATCTTCTCTCTGCTCCTGCTCCCCCAAGAGTCCCACCGGGAAGGGGAGGTTACCTAGAGTAGAATGCAGGTGTTCCTGGGTCCCTGGCAGAGAGCTAACAGCACAAAACCTCACCCTTAATCTAGAATGGTTATTAACATATTAATTAATATTTAAAAACTCATTATGCCTTGATGATGGCTTCCTTAAGCTGTTTTTATATTCATTGCAGCCACCCAGGAGCAATAACCATGCTTACGTGGCAAAATAGAGTCATTCTGCTTAATCACCGAGGAGGTTTTACAGGCAGTCTTCAAAACCCATAAACAGCCAGAGAGTTGATGACATGTCTTCTTTTTAGATTTTCTTTTACACTGGATGCTGTGTTAGGAAGCTGTTGGCCCCAGGCAGGGGACCCTGTGTGGTAGCCTGTGCACTCAGTGGTGGGGCACCCTGACAGCCACCCTGCGCCTTGGGGCTGCACCACAGGACAACCCCACAAGCTGAGGCCCCAGGTCTGGAAACGCTTTTCCATCTCTTCCTGGCAGAATTCTGCCTCAGCCTCAGGCTGAAACCCTAGCACTCCATGGTTCACATCAGTTTTCTGGGGGGTGGAGGTGGTACCTTCAATGTTTTCAGGTCCAGCGGTGATCCTACCAGGCTCTGTGACAGCATCCCTCCTCCCTGTTACGTGCAGGCTTCTTCCTGAATCACTTATCCCACATCAGCACCCAACTCTCCAAAGGGTCATGCAGCCACTAACCATCCACTGCCCACAGGGTCCTGTGACAGCAGTAAAGACCGCTCATATGCACTTTGTTGGGACAGTTGCGAAGGGCAAAGGTGGTGGGAGAGAGACCACAGCAAAGTCTGCTCAAGTCCCTCCAACCAGAGGGGCTAGAGACACAGCATCACAGGGACCCCCAGTAGCCTTGGCCTCACCTGCCTTCTTCAGACTCCAAGATGATGGAGATTCTTATGGGGGCCTGGAGGCCTCAGAGGAGCCAGGAGTTCTGGGTCCAGGCCAGAGGGGTCCAGGTGGCCAGCAGAATGTGTGACTGCTGACATGGCCTGCCTGTTAGTGTCAGCAAAATGATCACACACTAGGCTATCCCTTCTGGGTCCTGGGCCAAGGAAGCCCTCCGAGGCAGGGATGGAGTCAAATGGTGTTGAGAGAAGGAACTGGCTTACTGTGCTTTAGAAAGTGTGGTAAGTGACAGGCAGGGAAATGGGTGAATCCCTCCTGAGGTGCTGATGATGCCAGCGCTCATCCATCACGTGCAGGTGCAGCCGGAACTGTGTGGAGCCCCAGGCACTCTAAGATGGTCCCCTGTGGCACTCAGGGCGAGGTAAGCAGAGGCTGGCGGCTGCCAGGTGCCAATCATGGTCCTTCTGAACTAGTGAAGCCAGGGCCCTGGACACACGCAATCCAGCACCTGCTGTTGGGACTAAGGTCCCAGGATCACAAAGAACGTTCAGTTTCAGGGCAGAGCATGAGTGAGGTTTCCAGTTGGATCTAGGCTGTCAGGGCAGGCTTGAAGTAAGGCTGAATTCAGGCCAGGGGTCAAGGGAGGCTTCCATGGAAGCTTGGGAGAAGGGTCAGTTTTATTCCAGGGAATAGCACTGGAGTTTGGTCTTAGCAGGAAAGGATTTTGTCCTGGATGAGGGTGCAGGTGGGGTTATGTATGTGTCGGGTGGAGGATTTCCTCATTTAGGGGATACCATCTAGGGACCCAGACAAGACCCAGACAAGAGGACAAGACCAGGCATGTCATCCCCAGGGACTACTCCAGCTTGCCCATGGAGAACTCCCAGGTTTTGCTTCTCATGTTTCCAGCCCAGGGTTCTATGTTCCCTTACCCCTGTCCTTGTCCCCTCTCCTGCCCCCAAGCATTTCCTTTTTTAAAAAAGTTTATGTATTTTTAACTGGAGGACAGTTGCTTTACAATGTTGTGTTGCTTTCTGCTTTACATCAACATGAGTCAGCCATAGGTATACATATATTCCCTCCCTCTTAAACTCCCCTCCCATCTACCACCCCATGCCACTCATCTAGGTTGTCACAGAGCACCAGCCAACCATTTTCTGAGGCTAGGGGTGTTAGGGGCTGGTGACCCTGTGGAAGTCCTGAAACTGAAGGTCCCTACATACTTCCGTTGCTGCCAGTGTGGGCTGCGTGGTGCCATCTCCAAAGGACAGTGATTCTTGGGCTTCTCTCTCTCTCTCTCTCCTCCCTGCCCACAGCCACCGCCACTTGCCCACACCTGTGATTAGCTGCAAGCCCTGTCCGCAGCTCAGGTGGAAGCTTGGTCCCAGATCTTAGGAAGGCACTCTTTGAACTCCTGTGTGGGCTGCACTTGACCCACAGCCACTCCTGCAGCCTCCTGGGTCTTACGCAGAAGCTGCCCTATGATGGGTCCCAGCTATGGGTCACTCCTGCCTTCCCCTGCTGACCCTCACTGTCCAGCTGAGGTCCATGCTATTCCCAGGTCCCTCATCAGGGGCTGGATCAGGATAATCTTTCCCCCAGTTCAGATTCAAACATGTCCTGTGGGGGTTGTGTCTCCAAGCTCAACCCAGGACCCTCTCTGAGCTGACCCCCCTGCCCTGGATGTCCCACACGGCCTATCCCTTCCTCCTTGGGGGCTGGAGCTATGCTGGGAGTGTTCTAGTACAGAGGAAGTGGCTGCACCCAGGAGAGTGATGTTGGGCAACCAGGGTCCCTGCAAGGGAATGGTGAGATACGTGCTGTAACCCCCTGAATGCCCCTGGTGTGTCTGTGTCGTGGTGGTGTGTACACATCCCGTGTTGTGTATAAGCCATGTATGTCAGCGTGGGGCAGGAGAGGGAACAGTCTGTAGTCTGACCCCTGTCTCTTGTAGTGCCCGTGGGCTGGCTCAGCCCTGACTTCCCAATCCCCCTTGCTGCCTGGGGTCTGCCCCTCCTCCCAAGGCCCCACTTTGAGCTCTTTGTTTTCAGTCATGTCTGACTCTTTGCGACCCCATGGACTGTAAGCTACCAGGCTCCTCCATCCATGGGATTTTCCAGTGGGTTGCCATTTCCTTCTCCAGAGGATCTTCCCAACCCAGGGATTGAACCCAGGTCTCCTGAATTGTAGGCAGATGCTTTACCATCTGAGCCACCAGGGAAGTCCTGCTCTTCTACAATTCCTCCAAAAAGGATCTTGTTCTTCCTCATATTAATTACCTTACCTCCTGCTGTGGGAATCTGGGCTGTGTTAACCCACTGAGCACCCTGAGGTGGGGATGTGCATGGTGGGGGAGCAGGTTGCAGGGTCCCACAATCTTGGATCCAAATCTTGCTCCACCACATATGGGCCCAATGGTCATCAGCAAGTCACATGACTGCTGTAAGCCCCAATTTCCTCATCTGTAAAATGGGAATAATAATGATGTGTCCTAGCTGGCAGTACAGTTCTGAAGGTTGACACAAGCCACGTGAAAGGCCATGCACACAGTAGGCACTCGATGAGCAGCTGGTACTCTCAACCGTACCTGTGCATGCTCACAGCTCTGTGGGGCCTGTGCTGTGCCAGGTGGCATTTTCCACAGCAAATCCTAAGATGAGAAATCATGTATAAGTGGCTTATGAAGGAGGTGTTCCCAGGATGAGCATGTGAAGAGCAAGAGTGGGCAGAGGGCCAGAAGGGGAAGACCAGGCTGGTGTGTAGGAGGGGAAAATAGAGAATGGAGGCTATCACAGGGAGGAAGTTCCCCTCCGCAGGCAGAGGAAGTAGAGGAATGGACACCACTGAGATGGCAAGCAGGAAGAAAGGCAAAGGGTCAATTCACTGGTTGCTCCCAGCGTGGAAGAGCCAGGGAAGTGGGATCAGTCACCGAGACGGGGCTGGAGGCCTCCATGTATGACAATCTCCAGGTCCGTCTGTGTTGCCGCAAATGACATTACTTCATTCTTTGTTATGGCTGAGTAGTATTCCATTGTCTATATACCATATATTCTTTATTCATTTGTTGATGGACAGCTAGATGGCTTCCATGTCTTGGCTATTGTAAAGAGTGCCACTGTGAACATTGGAGTGCATGTGTCTTCAGTTTACAGTTTTCATCTTTTCTGGATATGTGATCTCACTTACATGTGGAAACTAAAAAGTAGTACAAAGGAACTTACTTACAAAACAGAAACAGATTCGCGGACACTGAAAACAAACTTATGGTTACCAAGGAGAGAGGAAAGAGAGAGAAATTGGAAGTAGGGGATTAACAGATGCCTATAAGCAGAGACATTACTTTGCCAACAAATGTCCATCTAGTCAAGGCTATGGTTTTTCCAGTGGTCATGTATGGATGTGAGAGTTGGACTGTGAAGAAAGCTGACTGCCAAAGAATCGATGCTTTTGAACTGTGGTATTGGAGAAGACTCTTGAGAGTCCCTTGGACTGCAAGGAGATCCAACCAGTCCATCCTAAAGGAGATCAGCCCTGGGTGTTCTTTGGAAGGAATGATGCTGAAGCTGAAACTCCAGTACTTTGGCCACCTCATGTGAACAGTTGACTCATTGGAAAAGACTCTGATGCTGGGAGGGATTGGGGGCAGGAGGAAAAGGGGATGACAGAGGATGAGATGGCTGGATGGCATCACCGACTCAATGAACGTGAGTCTGAGTGAACTCTGGGAGTTGGTGATGGACAGGGAGGCCTGGCGTGCTGCGATTCATGGGGTCGCAGAGTCGGACATGACTGAGCGACTGAACTGACTGACTACCATATGTAAAATAGATAAACAACAAGGATTTACTATATAGTACAGGAAACCATATTCAATATCTTGTAATAAACTGTAATGGGAAGGAACAGGAAAAAAAGAATATAGATATACACACATATATATAACTAAGTCACTTTGCTATACACCTGAAACTAACACAACATTGTAAATCAACTATACTTTGGTAAAAATAACACTTACGTGCATTTTTTTAAATGGCAAAGGAAGGTATCTGGGTGACTGAGCCAAAGGGCAGCCCCACAAGACCTCCCGCAGTCTACTCTGTCAAGGGTAGGGGTGAAAGGTGGAGAAAACCTGTCTGTGTTTCCAGCCCACAAAGGGGTTTGGGGGAGAATGATGGTGGATTCAAGTAGGTCTGGGGTTGGTCAGGTACTGGCAAACGCAGAACGGAGTCTTACTGGAGGTCATTAGTGCTGTTCTCCAAGTGTTCCAGCTTCTCTCCCTTTCCCGGCACAGGGAAGCACTGAGATCCTGGCTCTGTGGTGGGGTCACAAGTCCAGGGCTAGTCAAAGCATCGTGAGCAAAAGTGGCTGGTGCCACTTCTCGGACAGAGCACTCAGCCATGAAGTGAAACCCTCCATACCACTTCCTCCCCCCTGCTGCGTCATTCACAGTGTTCTGGAGGGTGACTGCTCCGTCAGCCTGCATCCTGAAAGGAGCAGTGATGATATGGCTCAGAGCCCATGGCTGACTTGTGATGGACATGTAACACAGTGGGAAATCCTCCGTTGTTGTATGTCCCTGATATCTGGGGACTGTTTGTTGTCACAGCATAAACCTAGCTGATACTGGCTGATACAGGCTACGTGACTAGAAGCCAGGATAAAGCTCATGGACTCAATACCTCAGTGAATACCAGGAGCTGGTCACACAGTCTGAGACCAGTGAGAGGCCAATGGGCAGCATGGGTGTCTAAAGCCTTTACTCATCCGCCAGGAGAGGTGCCAGCTGCCCTCTGCAGTCAGTTGCTGTCTGCAAGAAGGGAGTAAAATGAAGATACAATGAAAGGGGAAACTGAGATCTTGAATTTTGAGAGACTTGAGTATTTATGCCAAAGATGTTGAGTTAACCTGAAAGAGACTGTTTTAAGCTAGAAAAGTCTGAGCGATCTTTAATTGACTAGTTAAAAGATCTCCCCAACTCCTTTCCTTGGCATCGGTGGGAATACAAGCACAAGCGCAAGATAAGATGAATCATAGAAAATAAGAGTCTGTGCTTTTGCACATCTGAATGTATAAAATTCCGCCTTTTTATGCCTGCCCAACTCAACTTCCATCTGACTCCAGAGCCTGGGCCTTTCTCTCTCTTGCTGTCCCCAGATGTTCCCTAAAAGGCTGCCCTCCTGGGTGGCAGAAGGGAGGGAGTTAGCGGGTAGGGAGAAAGGCTCCAAGGGCCATGTACTGGCCCAGAGTTGTGACAGTAAGAAAGATGAGTGCTTGGTTGGGGGACAAAAGGAGGCCATTCCCAGTAGCTGGTCAGTCCTTTGTTTTAGAAATAAGGCAGGCCCTCAGGGACTACATGGAAGCCTGGGGGTGGAGGCAGGGGCCTTCCCCCACAGAGGTCCTGCCCTCCTTTCCCTTTGACTCTATCTCAGAGCATCACGCCACCATCTGCCACCATTGTCCAACCAGAAATCTGAGTCACCCTTAACTCCTCCTCTGCATTCAGTCCCCAGGCCCTCTGGCCTTGACCGTGTGCTGGGCCCTCCAGGACTGTCCTCTCCCACTGAGCCCTGTGCCCAGGAGGCCGATCACCTGGTCTGCCCCCATGTGGTAGTTACACTCCTCCTAGTTCTCCTTCCTGCAGGGTCACCACGGTGTGGTGTGTCCCCCCAGCTGAAGCACCCTTCCCTCTTCGGTGCACCCCAGAGCTCTCCTCTCTGGGCCCCAGTAGCTGCTTCCTCTTCGTCTCCTTTCTGGCCTCAGGTTCCTGGCTCTAGGATGCCACACCATTCTGTAGAGTTTTCCTTAACCCTGCTCACATCTGTGAAACAGCCCATTGATTAAACTCTTCTTACGGCGCTGAGTCTGAGGGTGCCATCTGCCTTCTGCCAGCATGTTTGATAGAAGCTCAGTGGAAGAATTTCTGTAAGGATGGAGATAATGGATAATGAACAAAGATCCAACATCGAGGACACAGTTGTCACTTGATAACTAGAAGCTGTAATTAATTGTAACCTCTAAACACTGTTGAAGTGTCATTTATCTCTGACCTCACTGACACTTTCCTAGAAGAGGTGGCCGTTATCTTTCTCCTGACCATTTTAGTTATCCTCCTTGGTGTGCCAGCCTCCAGTCTCACCCCTTTCCTCTTCTACCAGAATGATTCTGCTGAAGCTCACATCTCACCACGATGCTCACACACACACACACACACACACACACACACACACACACACAGGACCCCTCCAGGTAGAGGACTGTGTCCTCAGCTCCCTGGGCTTCCTTCTGCTGGTGCTCTCAAACCTCATGCAACTGATGGTTATCAAATCCATGAAGATCAGTATTTTGGCTTTTTGGCACTTTCCTGGGCAGCCAGCACAAACCCTGGCTCACAGCAAGCACTTGGTACAGAAGTGCAGAAGGAAGGAAGGGAGACTAGAGTTTAATGACTTCTGCTCTGTGCCAGGCCCTGGGCACATTATCTTTTGTTTGCATAAGAATTACTGGCCTTTAATTGTGTTAATATAGACATAGTGAGTTGATGATGAATACTAGCCAGAACTTTATAAGTGTGTTACGATTACAAGGTTGGGATTGTCAACACTTGGAATTTGGACCAAAGCAGGATAATAGATTTTAAATTGGATTCTGGGACTTCCCTGGTGGTCCAGTGGTTAAGACTCCACACTCCCAATGCAGGGGGCCTGGGTTTGATCTCTGTTTGAGAAACTAGATCCTACATGCTGCAACTAAGCATTTGCATGCCACAACTAAAGATTCTGCATGATGCAACTAACACCTGATGCAGCCAAATAAAAAAAAATAAAAGCAAATATTTTAAAAATTGAACTCTGCATGGCCTCTTACGGGAGCTCTGGAGATGCCTGTTGTTACTGGGCTCCAACATCACCATTCTCTGGGGCTGAACGTGGTGGAGAGTGGAGATGGGAGAATGGGGAGATTTAGAGGCAAAAGTTTGGACTGGCACTTTTTCTAGGAGCCTGAGCTGATTTGGGGACTGTCAAATCCAACTGGGAGGTCTTTGTCAGGCAGCTCCAGAGACACATGGGTAATGCTGTGAAAAGCCAAGCTCTGGGAGACAGGGATGGTGCCCAGGAGAGGATCTGCCCATACGAGATGTTCCCAGTGATGCAGGGGGTAGGGATCAAAGCCCCCTGCCCACCTGGGTCATCAGTCAACTGTGGAATTCAATCCCACTCAGGCAAAGAGCTATGGAGTGAAGAAGACACAGGCTTCCTCTTCACACCCTCAGTTCAGTTCAGTCGCTTGTGTCCAGCTTTTGAGACCCCATGGACTGCAGCGCACCAGGCCTCCCTGTCCATTACCAACTCCCAGAGGCCACTCAATCTCATGTCCATTGAGTTGGTGATGTCATTCAACCATCTCATCCTCTGTTGTCCCCTTCTCCTCCTGCCTTCAATCTTTCCCAGCATCAGGGTCTTTTCAAAGTAGTCAGTTCCTCACATCAGGTGGAGTTTCAGCTTCACCACCAGTCCTTTCAGTGAATATTCAGGACTGATTTCCTTTAGGATTGACTGGTTGGAACTTCTTGCAGTCCAAGGTACTCTAAAGAGTCTTCTCCAACACCACAGTTCCAAAGCATTAATTCTTCAGCACTCAGCTTTCTTTATAGTCCAACTCTCACATCCATACATGACTACTGGAAAAACCATAGCTTTGATTAGGTGGACCTTTCTTGGCAAAGTAATGTCTCTGCTTTTTAATATGCTATCTAGGTTGGTTGCTTTTCTTCCAAGGAGCAAGCGTCTTTTAATTTCATGGCTGAAGTCACCATCTGCAGTGATTTTGTAGCCTAAGAAAATAGCCTGTCACTGTTTCCACTGTTTCCCCATATATGTGCCATGAAGTGTTGGGACCGGATGCTGTGATCTTAGTTTTCTGAATGTTGAGTTTTAAGCCAACTTTTTCATTCTCCTCTTTCACTTTCATCAAGACTCTTTAGTTCTTTCTTTGCTTCACACCTAGAAGGAAACAAAGCCTATAACCAACACCCAAACCCATCCATGAGTCTCAAATCATGGTTAAGGCTCTGAAACCATGCTCTCCAGGTCTGAATATCAGTTATACTCCTTACTAGCTGTGTGACCCTGGACCCATTACTTAACCTATCTATACTCAGTCTTCTAATCTGTGAAATGGGACAGATATAATATTTATGTCACACAAATGTAAGGGTGAAAAGACTTAGTGGGGTAAAGCTAACTAACCCAGAATAGTGCTCAAATAGTGCTGGAACATAGCAAGTGCTATAGAAGTGGTTGCTGTCATTTTTGTACTTATTGTCTGGAAGCTCCAGGGAAGAAAAAGAGGGATTGAGGGTGGGGGGAGGGTGCCTCATGATACAAGGAGCGATGGGTTTGGCCTTTGAAGAACTAATACAATTTCCTGTGGAGAAGAGAGTGGAAGGGCCTTCAAAGCTGAGGACAGAATCTGAGTTGGTAATTAGATTGCCCTTTGGGAGAATGGTAAGGGCTGGGGTGATGGGGGCTCAGGAGGGAGAGTTGTGGTGGGTGGCGAGACCAGGCTGAGGATTGAGCTCTGCTCTTGGGTGCTGAGAAGCCACCGGAAGCTGTTACCAGGGTCAAGGCAGAGGCAGAAGTATGTTCTGGAATCAGTGTGGAGCAGTGGAGAATAAGTGATCGTTGGGTAGGGGATTATAGAGTGAGGGTGGGGCAGGGAGGCCGGCTAGTAGGCTCACACCCAGCCTTAGTGAGGACAGGGCCTGCAGAGTGGGGAATGGAAGCAGCCCTATGAACTGGGGTGAGGAGGGGGCCTCCTGGTGCCCAGCTCCCTGACCCCTCTCCCTTTTTCTCCCTTTGCCCGGGGCATGGCCCAGGGCTCAGCCGCTCCTCTGTGGAGCTGTTCTTGCCTGCTCTGGTCCTGGGCAGTCTCTCCTTCCTGGGTCGTAGAGTGAGAAACCACACATTTCCACACCTGTCATTTTCTTCATAGCCCCCAGCAAGACCCCTGGCTCAGTCTCCTCGAGGGGCTTCCTGCAGACAGTGGCAGAAATCACAGGAGAGGTGAGATAGGTGACCAGAGCCCTGCCCTGCGAGTTGCCCGCCTACAGCTCTGATAACCTTGGCCCTGGCTTCCTTCCTGCAGGCGGAGCTCATCCTCACTCCTCCCTAACCCGCCTGAGGGCCGCGAATTCTCTTGTCCAACAGGAAGAGTCCACCGAGCCAGGACAGCTGGGGCCTTCTTGGCTCCAAGAGGGAACTCCTATGGGCTCCTCCAGGCTGGGATCCACCCAGGGCTCAAGGCCTCGGGCCAGCCATGTGGGGCCCACGGGGGCACTGCCATATGTGGTGGAAGGCAACCTGGAATGGGGTTGAGTGTGTGGACCTGAGACCAGGCCACCTGGTGCCACCACTTCCTAGAAGTGTAGTGCTGAGCCTCTTCTACTCAGCCTCTCTGGGTCTCAGTTTCCCCATCTGTGAAATGAGGGCTAATAATCCCTGGGTGACCTGTCGTGAGGCCACGAATGGGTCAGGATCCACAGAGTCACAGCACACAGTTCCCCTATGTGTTGGCTCACTGTTTCTGTCATCGTCTTGTGCTCTGTGGCTGTATGGGGGCCTGATGATGTGTGAACAGAGAAACTCTGGGAGAGAAAAGCATTGGATGGAAACTGGGCAAACCTGGGGAGGGGAGGGGAAGAGAGGAGGAAGCAGAGAGAGAAAGGAAGGATGAATCAGGGAGGCTTATCTCACACCTCTCTGGACAGGCCTGGGAACCTCTCCTCAGCAGCCCTGGTGGACAGTGCTCTAACCTCTACTGACACACGCCCAGCGTCAGAGACCTCATTCCCATTTCAGGTTACTGGGTTTATTGTTAGACTCTCTGATGTTAGCAAGCTCCTCCCTGTATGTCTCAGGCCTTAGCAAAACCCCTGGATCCCCATGGCCCTGCTCCAGCTCGGGTATCCGTGGATCTCCCTTTCTCGAGTCTTTTGGGGGCTTGAGGTATTTCCAGAAGTTCCTGACATGATTTGTGCTCACAGGGACAGCCAACCGAGCCAGAACCCTGGCCAAGATTTAGAGTCACCTCGGAGCTCACTGTGCCAGCGTTTACTGCTGCCCCTGCCATGGACAGAGGAACCTGGTGGGTACTGTCCAAGCGGTGGCAAAGAGCTGGACACGACTCATCACCTTACACTTTCGCTGCTGCCAATCACATGGCAAGCTCAACTGGTGTCTTCTGGGCCTCCCCTTCCAAGTGGGGGGTGCTCTGCCTCCAGCCATGCCAGTTAGGGGTCCCACACAGCTGATGGCCTGGCTTCAGGGTTTGAGTGAACTGACTCAGGCTGTAATGGTTTCCTCCCCACAGAGCACAGTACATGCATACTCCCAGGGTGACCAGCCAGGCTGTGTTCCTCCCCCAGCTACAGGGCCAGACCCCACATCCCCACTGGGGTCCTGATCTGGCTGGTTTATCCTCAGTCCAGCCACCATCTCTTGTTTGGGTGGGTGCTCACCTAGGGCTTCTCTGCTCTCTCAGAGCCCTGGAGCCCATAGAAAATGATTGTATATGATCTAAATTCAAGGCCTTTTCCCAGTATACATCTTGGCTCTTATGTAAACCTTGGATGCAAACACTTTGAGGGGACGTGCCTCGATGCTCCATCAGAAGTGTTAGAGGCAGCTCTTGTCCCCACCCCACCCAACACCTGCTCCATTACACACTCCTTAGCATGCAACTTGCTCATCCTGCTCTTTGGACTGGTACAAAGAAAGTCAAGCCATAATGATAGCAATAAGACTACTAAGCGAGTGCTTGAAGTGAAGTGAAGTGACAGTTGCTCAGTCATGTCCGACTCTGTTTGAGACCTCTTGGACAGTCCATGCAATTCTCCAGGCCAGAGTACTGGAGTGGGTAGCTATTCCCTTCTCCAGGGGACCTTCCCAATCCAGGGATCGAACCCAGGTCTCCCTCACTGCAGGTGGATTCCTTACCAGCTGAGCCACCAGGGAAGCCCAGTTGAGTGCTTACAGTGTACCAAGTCTATTACATCCGTTGGAAGAATGCCTACGTTGGAAGCTGTGTGACCTTGGGCAAGTAACCTAATGTCTCTGGTTCTCATGTACCTGATCTGTAAAATGGGGAACTAATATCTACCTCATAGGTGTGTTGTTGTTCAGTCGCTCAGTCTTGTCTGACTATTTGAGGCTTTCCTGTCTTTCACTATCTACCGAAGCTTGCTCAAACTCATGTCCATTGAGTCAGTGATGCCATCCAACCATCTCATCCTCTGTTGTCCCCTCCTCCTCCTGCCTTCTATCTTTCCCAGCATCAGGGTCTTTTCCAGCGAGATGGCTCTTCTCATTAGGTGGCCAAGATATTGGAGCTTCAGCCTCAGCCTCAGTCCCTCCAATGAACAGTCAGGATTAATTTCCTTTAGGATTGACTGGTTTGATCTCCTTGCAGTCCAAGGGACTTTCAAGAGTCTTCTCCAACACCACAGTTCAAAAGCATCAATTCTTTGGCACTCAACCTTCTTGGTGGTCCAACTCTCACATCCGTACATGACTAGTGGAAAAACCATAGCTTTGACTAGACAGACCTTTACTGGCAAAGCAATGTCTCTGCTTTTTAATATGCTGTCTAGGTTTGCCATAGCTTTTCTTCCAAGAAGCAAGCATCTTTTAATTTTGTGACTGCAGTCACCATCTGCAGTGATTTTTCAGCCCCAAAAAATAAACTCTGTCACTGTTTCCATTGCTTCCCCATCTATTTCCCAGGAAGTGATGGGACCTGAGGCCAGGATCTTAGTTTTTTGAATGTTGAGTTTTAAGCCAGCTTTTTCACTGTCCTCTTTCGCTTTCATCAAGAGGCTGTTTAATTCCACTTGGCTTTTTGCCATAAAGGTGGTGCCATCTGCATATCTGACGTTATTGATATTTCTCCCAGCAATGTTGATTCCAGCTTGTGCTTCATCCAACCCTGCATTTTGCATGATGTACTCTGCATATAAGTTAAGCAAGCAGGGTGGCAATATATAGCCTTGACATACTCCTTTCCCAGTTTGGAACCAGTCTGTTCCATGTCCAGTTCTAACTGTTTCTTCTTGATCTGTATACAGGTTTCTCAAGAGGCAGGTAAGGTGGTCTGGTATTCCCATATCTTTAGGGATTTTGCACAGTTTGTTGTGATCCACACAGTCAAAGGCTTTAGCGTAGTCAATAAAGCAAAAATAGATGTTTTTCTGGAACTCTCTTGCTTTTTCCATGATCCAGCGGATGTTGGCGATTTGATCTCTGGTTCCTCTGCCTTTTCTAAATCCAGCTTGAACATCTGGAAGTTCTCAATTCATGTACTGCTGAAGCCTGGCTTGGAGAACTTTGAGCATTAATATGCTAGTGCGTGAAATGACTGCAGTTGAGTGCAGTTGTGCAGTAGTTTGAACATTCTTTGGCATTGCCTTTCTTTGGTATTGGAATGAAAACTGACTTTTTCCAGTTCAGTGGCCACTGCTGAGTTTCCCAAATTTGCTGGCATGTTGAGTGCATCAGTGTGTAGTGCAAGTTGAATGAATAACGGTAAAATGTTCAGAATAGAGTTTGGTACATAGCAAGTGTTCAAAACACATTAACTCTCCTTATTAAACAATTTAGTGATTTTAGGTGCTAAATTTTCCAGGCAAATCATGCCTTTTTTCAGACAAGAAAACAGTCTGTGAGAGATGGTGTGATTTGGGGAGCCATACAGTTGGTTAAAAGAGGGGTGGGACTTTTTTAGGACCTGCTCTCCTAACCCCTAAGTGTTAAACTACTTTCCCATTTAGCCCTTGAATTTGGTCTATGCTTGCAAAATGCCTCCAGTTCTTCCAGTTGTCCTCAGGTTATTACTGTTGAACAATTAATTTTTTCTTCCATAAACAGAAGGTGAGGACACAGTCACGGAAATCCTGGAGGAAGCCAGGGGGTGAGGATGTGACTCTAGGCCAATGGCAGAACTGATCTGGGAGCCCACGGGCCAGGAGCAAAGAAGGTTTCAGGGAGATGGCCCCCTCTGATGCTCCAAAAGCTGCCCGGGCTGGAGTGGGGACAGTAGAATGAGCCAGGAGTTAGAAGGCAAAGAGGCAGCCTCTATGTTCTGTGAGATCCCTGTCCTCTGACCAAGTGACCTTACTAGATAGACGGAACTAAGCCTTGTGACCCCCAAGGGAACCAAAGGCAGTGATGGGGAGCCTGGCCTTATCTCCGAGGCTGCATGCTGATATCAGAAAGTCAGGAAAACAGCCCCTTCCAGGTGTGACCAGAGGCAAGGCTCTATTCTGTGAGCCTGGCTTCTCTGACTGCTAACTGGAAGCGTGTAGCCAAAGCGCTCTTGGAAGCCCTGCTCACTGTTTGGGCTCTTTTGAGGGTGTTTCTTTTCAGATGGGGCCAGGCTGGTGTTGGGAGGCAGCCCAGACTCCAGGAGAGACTAGGCTCTGGAAATTGGAGACCCAGTCTCCAGCCCTGCTTCCGCCTCTGACATGCTTTGTTTGTTGGCCAAGACTTAGTCTCTCAGAGCTTGCTACCCCAGCTGGATGACAGAGAAGAGGGTCAGTGATCACACTCAAGAGTCTTTCCAACACTGGTGTCCTGTAAGCTCTACTTTGCTCAAGATCTGAAGACTAGCTCTCAGAGGCCCCTGGGGAGGGGTGCCTGGGTTTCCCAGGACTCCATCTCTGTAAACAGTATTTATTGCCCACCGTCTCCTGGCAGGCACAGCTGCGGGCACTTGGATGCATCAGTGAACAAAAGGACCCCCGATAGAGAGCGTGTCAGGTCAAGCAGGGGTTTGGGGGCATTGCATTATACTATCTGTGAAGGAAAGGACCTTGATCTTCCAGAAAACCAAGTTGGAATCCCTTTATAAATCAAGGGAAGTCTCTTCATTACATTCCTGAAAAAAACAGCCTAGTTGTTATCAACTGTTTTTGCTTAATAGGAAGCCATCAGAGTCCAGCCAGTTTCCAGGCTGTTGGAGGTACTTATTTGCATATGGATATGCTATTTATAAACGCACTCCTATTCATTAAAGGTTCCCCAAGGCCCTCAGTTGCTCAACAAGGTGTGGGTTGACTTGTGCACCTTCTGTGTGAAAGGTGCGTCCTCTATGCCCAGACACCGCACAACCTCACAGGGGCACCGAGAAGGGGATGAGGTGGGGCCAGGAGCCAGCAGGGCGAGGGGCCTGTGAGGAGGACAGTCTGGTGGAGTAGTGGAAGGGCCAGCTGGTGGGAGGTGGGAGGGGGTGGTTGAGGAGCCAGGAGGAGAGACTTGAATACGAGGGCTCCGCTGGGCTGCACTGGACTCCAAGCAGCTTCCAGGGATGGCTCGGGAAGGTGTGCTTTCTCTCCCCAGCCGTGAGGACCGTGGCGGTGGTGGGGTAATGACCTCTTGCCCAGCCCTTGCAGCCCTCCTGCAGAGAAAGTCTGCGCTGGTCCCTGTGGTTGCACCCTGCTCAGCCTAGGAGGCTTCCATTGGTCCATGGTGGGGCGGCGGTGAGGCGGCTGCAAAGTCCCTTTCCACCAAGGCCCGCTACCCTCTAAGCGCACATCTTTCTAATGGGATTAGGCTTCACACAGGTCAGGGAACAATTTATTATTCTGCTGGCTAGAGCCAAGTTTCCCTTTGAAAAATGGTTACTCCTGGAGTCGGCAATTACTTCAAAATAAATTTACCAAAGACAAAATTGTGCCTCTTGGGTCAGTAAACAACTTGCCTGTTTGGGGCTGAGGAGACAAGGTGTTTATTAAGGACCGCCTTCGTTTCCTGTGCAGGTTTTCCAGTTTGAATAATTGTCCAATTAAATATAATTTGGAAGTCAGTGCTAACCCAGTGCCTGTATCGCAGGAGGAAGAATCACTCGGAGGCGTGCATTAATAAATCCCTGGGAGCCTCACCACTCCCCAAACCCCTCCTTTGGTTTAATTTTGAGAAATTTTTTTGTCTTCCCATGGCCTGTATGCCTCTCATTTGGAAATGAGCTTCTTCCCCCCATAGAATTCTTCGGCCTCCCTCCCTTCCATCTGTCTGTCTGCTTCTCTCCAGCAGGCAGATGCATGATGCCTCTCGGTGGGATGGTTCCTTTATGGGTCTGCGGACCTGTGGGTTCTTCTTTCAGTCATCCAGCCTTTCATTCCATGAACGCCTACTGAGAACTTAACTCTGGGACTTGCCCTAAGCTGGAGAAAAAGCAGATGTTGTTCAGCCCTCAAAGATGACTCAACCATCAAGACAGAGGGACCCAAAATGGACCTGAGTAGTACCATGTGGCTACTCTAAGTCTCCTACATACAAACCTTCAAGGTGTGAGCTTTCAAAGATACAAATGTGTGTTTCATCAACATCAGGCTTGAGTGAAATTGCAGCTTGCCATCCATCTCCAATTGCTGATGATCCTTCAGCTCTACCATCTCCCACCTCGTCTTTCTCCTCCAGTCAGTAGCTCTTCTTGCCTGTTCACTTGATGCCAGCCTCTGTAAGCCGACCATTGTGCTGTACTATTGTGCTTTTCAAGGTACTGTACTGTAAGATCAAAAATGTTTTCTTTATTTTTGTGTTTGTTTTTATGTAGTATTTGTATAAAAAGGATTATAAACCTATTGCTGTACAGTACTATATAGCTGATTGTGTTAGTTGAATACTTAGGCTAACTTTTTTGGATTTACAAACAAACTAGACTTACAAACACGCTCTCAGAATAGAACTCATTCGTAGGCAGGTGACTCACTGCAGTGCCATGCGCTGCTCCCCAGGGGACCCTGGTCAAAGGCTTACCTGGAGAAAGAAACAGCCCAGTGAGTCCTGGAAGGACAAGAAAGACAAGTCTTGGAGAAAAGAAGGTGTGTCAGGAGCATGCAGAAACACGAAGTGGGAGGGCGCTGAGGGTGCTTGCCTGGGTGCGTCAGTGTGGCCAGGCGCGGCAGTGTGGGATTTGGGAGGAAATAGACATGGGAGGGCTGGCCTGGGATGTGGCGGTACCTTGAGCCTAGTGTAGAAATCTGGAATTTATCTGGATTTAAGGGCACTGGGCTAGGACTGGGTGGGTCCAGCAGAGCCCCTAGGGATTTAAGGCGGCATTGATTTTTAGGCTGGCCTGCACTGGCTGGCACAACCTAGAGGGAGAGGGCATTCTTAAATTTTGTGCCCCAGTCTGGGACCTGGGGCAATGGAAATTTTCCAAGAGAGAGGTACAGGACCAGACTGTTTTAGAAAGATTGTTGGTGGCTGTGTGCTGGAACCCATCCTCCCAGCCCAGTGCAGCCCAAGGGTTAGGGTCAGGGAGGCCAGTTAGGAAGTGGCTGCAGGGGTCCTAGAGAGAGAACACCTTGGTCAAGGTGAGGCAGGAGAATGGGGGAGGGGCTGTGCTCATGCAGAGGGACTGGAGGAAGCACTTGTGGGCCTCCTGGGAGAGTCCCTAGATTAATGAGAGAACAGGCCTCCTGGAGGCTGGATGGGATGGGGTAGGGCGGCGGGGTGAGGTGTATCACCGCAGGCAAAGCTGTCCCCTGCTTGGCCACAAGAGGAAATCTGACGGAGATGGACGCAGGGAGGTAGTCACTCTCCCTGCAGCTCAGCTCAGCCAGAGGCTGGCAGCCTGGAGGGTAGCATGGCCTCTGGGGTAGGAGATCTTGGCTGGGCCTGATCTGTCAAGGTCTATGACAGAGTCAAGCTCAGGCATGAATTTGTGACCAGGATTCTATTCAGCATATTCAGGCTGGTAGAAGGGACACCACAGGGTCATGGACCCTGAGTCAGACGCTCCTGGCTACCACCCATCACTCCTGTCTCTGACCAGTATAAAGTTCCCTTGAGCGCTGATGTCAGGTTTGGTGGCCTTTGGATGCTCGCAGCCCAACCACCTGGCCCTTGTGGCTCATCTGAGGCCCGAGAACAAAGGGGAATGAAGTAAGAACTTGAGACATGTACCTCTGACCTGGCCAGGGCACTGTTGCAGATCCAAGGATCCACCCTGCCCTAGGCTCTCAACCCTCCCTTCTGGCCCAGTGTAGCCCAAAGATATGAACTGCCCTGAGAAGGTCAGTCTCACTGGTGGACTTGCCCTGCCTGCAGCCCCAGCACCTCCAGCCGGAGGGTCTGATCTTTGCCAGAATGAGCCAGAGGGGGCTCTGACCTACAAAGGGGTCCGTGGTTCTCTGGCTCACTCCTTCCATGTTGCAGATGGGGAAACTCAAGTCAGGAGATGGAAAAAAGTCCCTCAGAGCCATACAGAGAGTAACTCCTGAGCCAAGGCTAGCCTGGGGCTCCCGGTGGCCAGCCAGGGTATTTGTACAGCATCTTAGTCTCTTTGGGCTGATAGAATACAATCCCACAGACTGGGTGGCTCACACAGGACAGAAATGCATTTCTCACAGTTCTGGAGGCTGTAAGGCCAAGGTCAGGATGCCAGTGTGGTCAGGATCCAGGGCAGGCCCTCTTCCATGTTGTGGATTGTGACTTCTTGCTGTGCTCTCACCTGGTGGAGCTGGCTAGGGAGCTCTGTGGGCCCTCTTTTATAATCACTTCCCAAGGTCCCCTCTTCCTAATTACCTTGGGGATTAGAATTTCTGCATTTGAGTTTGGAGGCAACAACTAGACCACAGTGTACAGTAATTATTATACCACTTGTCCAGTATAAGGATGGAGCATGGAAGATGGGCAGCAGCTCTGTGGTCCCCAAAGGAGGATCTGTCCTCTGGGGGTGGCTTGGGGAGGGCAGCTAAGGACCCAGAGTGTTCCTGTGGTACCACCCTGGTGGGCTAGAACTGATGGGTTGAAATACCTTCATACCAGGGGCCTATCCCCAGTAGAAGGAGACTCTTGGGCTCGAGATGTGGTCATGGGCTTAGACCCATGGCAGATTGGCCACCTTCTTAGAAACGTGGGCTGAGGCCACAGCTGGACCAGGCAGTGTCTAGGCCAAGCTGCAGGCCTAAGGAAGGATATTTTTCCTGGGAGCCTGTGGTCACTTCAAGTAGAGGTGATGATGAAGTGAGAATGTGGCCTGGGCCTCCTGTGTGGTGTCCCCTGGAGGCTGGAGACTGGATCAGATAGGGGATGCTAGCGCGGGCTGGGCCTCTGTATTTGTGTGTTAGTCGCTCAGTCATGTCCGACTCTTTGCAACCCCATGGACTGTAGCCCACCAGGTTCCTTTGTCCATGTGATTCTCTAGGCAAAAGTACTGGAGTGGGTTGCCATTTCCTTCTCCAGGACCCCTGTATGACTTGTACCAAATAACTGTTTACAAAGCACCTTTGCATACTGAATGCTAGTCTAGGTATTGGTGACACTGTAGTGAACCAAAGGGGCAAACAGCTCTGTTGGCATGGAGTTTAGACTTTAGAGGGGGCAGATAACCAACCAACACAAGCAGGTAGAACATAGAGCATGTGAATTATAAGCGCAATGCTGGCAAATAAAGTGGGGAGGGGGCTGGGGCACCTAGAGGGATGGGTACAATTTTACATGGGGTGGCCCAAGGAAGCTTCACTGAGAGGTTGACATTTGAGTGGAGACTTGAAGGAGGTGAGGGAAAGAGGCTTGGGGATCTTTCCAGGCATGGGAGCAGCAGTGCTAAGGCCCTGAGGCGGGAGTGTGCAAGGGCTATTCAGCAAAGCGGTCAAGGCTAGAAATGGAGTAAGCAGAGTGGCCAGTGCTTGAGGGTGGGAGTTACAGAGGACAAGTGGTGGGAGGCCCAGGACCTGAGAGAACAGGCTGAGGGCGTGTAGCAGGGAGATGAGATCAAGGGCCCCTGGAGTTGTCCTCCCAAACCAGGAAGGATTGGCAAGGCCCTGTCTGCTGGCTGCAGTCCCAGAGCCTCCCTGAGGCCTCCCGTGCCTCCCCGGCTCCCCCAGAAAAATGCCGATCCTGTGGGAAGGCACACAGGGGGTGGTGAGGAGCGGGCAGCTGCCCTTGTCGTCTGAGGCCCCTCTGGCTGCCACCCCCATTCTTCCTCTGCCCCGCTGGGAAGGAAGGAGCAGGATTTGTCTGCCCATGTTCACAGCGATGGAGGTGATCCAGGTTGAAAGAAAATCAATAAGATGTGTCCATTTATGTGCCACAAAGGAAGAAAGGTCTGCAGACAGAAATAGGCCGGGATTCACACGCAGGTGACTTAATAAGACTTTTCCCCAGTTTGAAGAGAACGGTAATTTAGATTTGCCTTTGAACATCTCTCTCTCTTTTTTTTTTTTTTTTTGGTGCCTCAATAACTGTCAGGATCAGCCTGCTTAGGAAGCAAGGGAAAGGAGATTGGTCGCCTTCTTAGAAGACAAGCCCGTTTGGGAAGGCCGCTTGCTCGGAGAAGTTCAAACACTGGCCTTGAGAAAAGATGAAAGTGCCGCCTCAGCACATCCTCGGCCCATTGATCGTGATTGAGGCCTGGGCCTGGTGCATTTGGGCTGGAGCGGGACAATGAGAACAAGGCCTGACTGCCAGGAGGCCTCCTCTGAGCCACGGTGGAGCCGGAGATGCTCATTACCAGCACTGGGGCTTCGTGGCCAGGTGGGGGCAAGAGGCAGCAAGGCCTCGCCGGCAGAGTGCAGCCCCAGAGACCCCCAGGCCCCGGGGACTGCCATCCAGCCTTAGCCCAGGAGGCCAGCCGGACTCTCAGGTGATGGCTTCCCCGGCTTTCGGCAGGCAGGACTCAGGCCACCTCTCTGGTTCCACAGGCAGATTCAGTTCACCCCAAGCAAGTCTGGAATGGCTGAAGGGAAGAGGGAGGGCCGAGGCCAGACTCCATGGGGCTCTCCTGAGGGGGACACGGCACTAGGCTCCCCTGAGCCTGGCTGTTGCCTGTCTAACAGCACTGTGGGCAGGGTTGGGCTGCCTACTTTGTGCTATTGGGCTGTCCTTACCTGGGCTGTTCACCCTTCAGGGACAGCTGAGGTCCTGGGGTCTTAGGAAACTAGGGGAAGGAGTCGGGGTCTGAGCTGCAGAAAGAGACCTCCGAGCAGAATTTCTGCTCCTCTTCCCAGACCCAGGTTAGCTTTCTCCTCTCCCGTCTCCCCATGAAAGATGAACACCGTGTCCCCGGTGCCCCCACAGCCTGTGCTTCTCTCCTGGTGGGCCTTAGTGCCTGTACTGTCCTTGTCCCATCCCCACCGCGAGCTCCTCAGTGCGAGGACTGCCCCCAGCGCGCCACAGGGCTCCGGGCACAGAGCAGCTGCTGGCAGTGTCTCCTGCTTTGATGTGTTTTCATCAGGCCTCCTTGTGCAGCCCGCAGGACCGGAGGGCAGGGCTGGTAGGGTCCCCACGTTCAGTGCCACTCCTGGTCCGCCCAAGGCCATGCGTGGGGAGGTTAGCAGCAGACCCAGCATGTGATGCCCACCTCTGGCCCAGCCCAGAGTCTTCTGCCTCAGCGTCCTCAGTGCCCTGGACCCCCTCAGAGTCCATCAGGGTCCTTCTGTGGGAAGGCGAAAAGCTGGAGTCAGGAGACTGTGTCCGAAAGTCGGGTTTGCATTTGACTCTGAGCAAGTCGATCTTAGCTATAATAGAATATCATAGACTGGGTGACGCGTAAAGAATAGAACTTTCCCTCTCACAGTTCTGGAGTCTGGAAATGCAAGATCGGGGCACCAGCATAGTTGGCTGGGTTCTGGGGAGGGCGCTCTTCTGGGCTGCAGACTGCTGACGTGTCACATGGTAGCCAACAGAGAGAAGAAGCAAGCTCTCTTATGATTCTTATAAGGATGCTAATCCCATTCATGAGGGCCCACCCTCGTGATCTCTTCTAATTCTAATTACCTCCCAAAGGTCCCACTGCCTAATACCTTCACACTGAGGGTGGGTTTCAACACATGGATTTTGAGGAGACACAAACATACAATCTATAACGAAGTCCACTCCCCTCTTTCCCGGTTTCTTCACCCAGAGACACACTGGGCTGGCCTCTGTGCTGTCCACTTAGTAGCCACTAGCCACTTCTGTCAATGCACATGTGTTTGAGCAAACTCCTGGCGATAGTGAAGGACAGGAAAGCCTGGTGTGCTGTAGTCCATGGAGTTATAAACAGTCAGACATGCCTTAGCAACTGAGCAACAACAAGCTGTTTGTGGCCACGGAACACTTAAAATGTGCCTAGTTGGAAGGGAGATATGCTGTCAGTGTAAAATACACACTAGATTTCTAAGACTTATTACCAAAAAAAAAAAAATACCTCATTAATAACTTTACATTGGTTACATATTTAAATGATAATGTTTTGGGTTACATAAACCCAGTAATAATATTGAACTAAGGAAAATAAATTACTAGCTTTATCTTTTCAATGTGACTACTAGAAACTTGAAAAATCCCGTATGTGGCTTGCAGTGTATTTCTATTGGACAACACCTGTCTATGTGGGTTCTGAGCATGAATGTTCTAGAGATCTATACATGAGATATGGGTGAGAGAGCGCTTTGAACAGAGCCAATTTCATAGGGATAACACCGGCCAGCCAGGAGAAACCAGGCCTGCCTCAGGAAGGGTTAATGCCAAAAGCTGGGCATTTTGGATATCTCTTTCAGGCTTTTCTAGTCCCCAAATCAAAGGCCATTGTCGTGGATGAGGTGATGCTTTCAAGGGGTCTCTCTCACTGGAGGTGAGGGTATCACAGACACTTCCTTCTTTCCCTCTCTGAGGTTCTGTGCTGGGCAATACTGTTACTAGAACACTTGGACCTCATATAGGGCCTGGGGACCTGGGCTAGGGATCAGGAAGGGATACTGCGGTTGCCTGAGCTGAGAGCTGCAGTTCTCGTTATTCCCAGGCTCCCCTGCCTCCCTGTGTTTGCACATTGCTCTACCTACTGGAAGGTCCTGTGTTCTTCTGCCCGCCTGGTGACTTCCTATTGAAGCTCACTGGCACCTCCTCAGGGAGCCCCAGATGGAACTCTCTGATGCCTGTGTACTGCGATGGGCCAGCACTCTTACTTTGGATGGAAGCATCCCAAGATCAGGGTCTGGGCCCTGTGCTCCAGCACCCAGTCCAGGCCAGGCACAGAGCAGGTCTGCACATTGGCAGAGGGTTTGAGTGGGAGGACAGAATCTAGTTCTGCATCAGCCTTGGAGAGGGGCACAGTGCCCAGTGGGGACCGGGCAGGTGACGGGGAGAGCTTGGAGGTGATGCAGAAAAGCAGTGAGTATTGAGAGAAGCGAGGGACGACTGAGGATTAAAAGTCTTCAAGGTGCGGAGTCCTCTCCATAAGGGGTGACACCAAACAGGTTTAGGGGCACCCTGGCTGAGGGGAGCAGGAGGGATAGGTCCTGCCCCATGGCTTCTGGGGGAGGCCGAACAGGAGCTGAGAGTACAAATGGAGGATTTGGTCCAGGAGCCGAGGGGGGCCCAGGAGGCCCTGCAGGCCCCTGAGGGACTTTAGAAAGGAACGGCTATAGAGACTAGGGGAGGGGAGCCCCTGCCTGGAGGTGGGAGGCTCTCCCTGGCCTGGGAATCTGGAATCTGGAATGGAGAGTCCCTTGAGAGATGAACATACCAGAATGACTCTGGTGATGGAGCCCTTCTGGGGCTCATTCTGGGCCCAGGTCATGGGGAGGGGCAGGCCATGGTGAGGCTGGGCTGGCGGCACTGGTCCAGCAAGGGGAGAGGTCAGGCTTGGGGGTGGGAGGAGGCTCACTGGGTTCCAGAAGGGAGGCTGCCGGGACTGGAGAGGAGTGTTCAGACCCTGCAGTGCCTCCAGACACGGCCATGACATGGACAGATGTGTGGGCAAGATTGCAGGACTGGACTTCCCAGGTGGTCCAGGGGTTAAGAATCTGCCTGCCAATGCAGGGGACACAGGTTCAAGCCCTGGTCCGGGAAGAGCCCACATACGGCAGCACAACTAAGCTTGCGTGCCACAACTACTGAGCCTGCTCTCGAGAGCCCATGCTCTGCAACAAGAGAAGCTACCACGATAAGAAGCCTGTACACCGCAACTAGAGTGACTCCTGCTCACTGCAACCAGAGAAAGCCTGTGCACAGCAAGGAAGACCCAGCGTAGCCAAAAATAAGTAAAACAAGTAAATTTTAAAAATTTTAAAATATCATTATTTTTTTTTAAAAATGCAGCAAGCCTCCACACTCTGTAAGTCTCTCTACACTCCTACCAGCCCAGTGAGCCGAGAGCACCAGCGTGGCCTCAGGCAGGCAGACCCAAGGCCCACCCTGGGTCCAAATGCCTGGCTCCAACTGCCACTGCCCTCTCTGAGACTTGAGCTTCTCATCTGCAGGACCCTTGGGGGTTGCCACTTCCTGCCCACCATGAAGGGCCCAGGTTACAGCCTAGCTTTTGCCCTTTGGGGAGGGGTCTTTGGCATCTCAACCAGCAGGGACAGATGCCCAGAGCTCCTGGGGGTAGCCAGATGAAAGGCACAGTCCTGCTCCCTCCCCCAGCCTCCAGGGCTTCCACTTTCCCTCTCCTCCTCTCCTTAGCAGAACTGTAAGAATTATTATTTTTTTTAAATCCTCATTGGAATGCTAATTTTGATTTTGAGTGTCTGTCATGGGCTCTTTGAAGTTTTTCAGACAAAATAAGTATCTCCTTAACAGAGGGGATTAGCGCCTACTTGTTTAGAATCCTCTGACTGAGAGTGACAACCAATTTCAGAATCTGTGGGGTTTAGGGAGGCTGCAGGAAGAGGGGCCGCCTCCCTCCCTGGTGGTCAGCTTTCCATAAATGGCTTAATGGGGTTAGAGTTTAACCCCTCAAACAGGGATCGGAGCCCCCAGCTTGAAAGCCAGTGAGCAGAGAGGCAGATCTTGCAATTTAAATCCAGCAGAGCTTGGTTAGAACTCTTTCATTCTCTCAAGTTTAAAGAAAACAAACCCACTTCCCTTGCAGAATGCAGGGCCCCCGCTTCAGCCAGCCTCCCGGGCTTCCTTCCCAGAGTGCAGGCCTTCCTTCCTTCCTGCCGCAGGTAATTCCTTGGCCAGGCTCAGCCCAGGCTGGGATGCTCCTGGTTAGAATTCCATTCAGTTCGGGAGTACTAATGGGCCAATTTGTAAAGAAAGAAATACAATGAGTTATCACAAAGCTCAGCAAGAACTCGACAAACCGGGCACTTCCCATCCATCAAGCACCCCAGCGTGCTCACAGACCAGCTGTGCTGGAAGTCCTGTGGGGACCCTGGGAGTGCAGTCCTTCTTCGGCTGCTGGCAGCCCCTGCGGTGGTTTCCTTCCTCCTTTACTCATCCCCCAAATCATGGTCCTTAAGGGCCAGATGGCTGAGAGTGATGGTGCGGGGAACATGGAGGTATAAGGAGGGATACTTAAGGACTTATTTGCTGCAGCAAAATTATCATAGTAGCACAGTAGTAGTGTTAGTCACTCGGTCGTGTCCGACTCTGTGACCCCACGGACCGTAGCCCGCCAGGCTCCGCCGTCCATGGGCTTTTCCAGGCAAGAATACTGGAGTGGGTTGCCATTCCTTTCTCCAGAGGATCTTCCCCATCCAGGGATTGAACCCCAGGCTCCTGCACTGCAGGCAGATTCTTAACTGTCTGAGCTATCTTGAGCTGCCATACAATGTTCCAGGCAGGACATATTTTAAAGAGCATTAGGAATCCCCTGGTGGTCGAGTGGTTAAGAATCCACCTGCCAGTGCAGGGGACACAGGTTCAGTCCCTGGTTCAGGAAGATTCCACATGCCATGGGCCAACTAGGCCCGTGGGCCACGAATACTGTAGCCTGTGCTCCACAATACAGCCTTCACAATGAGAAGCCCATGTACGATAACCAAGAGCACCACCTGCTTGCCACTACTAGAGAGAAAGCCCGTGGGAAGCAACAAAGATCCAGTGCAGCCAAAAATAAACAAACAAATAAATTTTTTTTAAAAAGAGCATTATTACTATGTGAGGGCCCGTGAGCCCTGGCTGGGCAACAGCATTTCCCCAGGACTCCCACAGCCAGCCCGTGCCCAGGAGCTGGGGCTATGCGGCTCCGTCCATCATTAACCCTAAGTCATGGATGGTGTTGGAGGGCAGAACCCATCCAGTATGTCACAAGAAGCCAAACTGAGCCCCACCTGGACCTATAGGTGCGCTGTGGGACCTCCTCTGCAGAGAACAGGAGAGTAACGGGCTGTGTCCATTCTGCTGAGATAACAGGCTGTGAACTTGAATCATAGATCTCTAGGTAGGCAAGAACCCTCCTGTTCTTTCAGATGTGCAAAATCAGGTCCCGACCAGGAAGGTGAACTGCCGGAGGACTCACATGGAGGCACTGGCCGCTTATCACACGGTGTACACGTGATGGCCTAGGACAGGCTGTTGTTGAAGCCGGTGAGGGGCAGTGGGGAGAGCTGGGAGCCCTGGAGACCTAGAGGGAGGCTCTGGGCCCAGCCTGGCCTGGCCTGCTCACCTTGCAGGCTAAGATGCCTGGAGTCGCTGCCATTCCATCCCTGGCCAGCCACTGCCCTGGTCTAGCCCAGGCCTGGGGACCTGAAGGACAGAGATCTTGGCCAGCTTGGGAAGGCATGCTAGCCCACACAGAGAGAATGTCTGGGCTGACGTGTCCTTGTGGTCTCATTCCTGCCTCTCCAGCCTCAGCTGCCTGCACAGAGGGCCTGCACCCCAGAATCTGCCCTATAAAGTATATCAGGAGGCTCTTCCAGAACTGCAGGTGATGGAAAGGTCCCATCACCCACACACGGGACAGGTAGAGGTCTGCCCACTATAAGGACTGCTTGATCTCAGAAAGATGTGCTCCAGACTGGCCCTCAATGAGGTGTCTAATGGCCCTGTCCTGCCCACTCAGATCCTGCCTCATTTCCCTGTGTTTTTGTGGAGATCCCTCAGGCTCAAACTCGAGCCTTAGAACAGGCAGGTTCCACAGAGTGGGTCATAGTTATCTTCCTCATAATGATAGTAAATAACAATAACTAGCATAGTTAGTGTTCCCTGTGAGGCAGGTATGATTCTGAATGCTGTACATTAACTTAACAACTCTTAATAGCACTATGATAAGATACTATTATTATGACCCCCATTTTGCATATTAGGAAAACTGAGGCTTAGAGAGGCTAAATAACTTGCTCAAGGTCACCGAGCTAGTAAATGACAGAGTGAGAGTTCAAATCCAGACAACATGGCCCCAGAGTCAGTGTTCTAGTGGCCACTCGTGCCTGGGGTCCAGTAGAATCTTGAGGTACAACCTTGGCATCAATCATAAAGCCAGACTGAGTGGCTAGAGGCTGAGATTTTCCTGTGCTATGAGAAATGAGGCACAGAGAGGGGGCAGTGGATGCAGGGCATAGACTTGGGTATATGGAGCTAATGGGATAAACACCTGCTGTGTGCTGGGCACTGTGCCTAGCGTCTCACCAACAATACCTGATGGGAGTCCCCAGCAGCCCTGCAAGGTCAGAATTACTGTCTCTATTTAACTGATGAATATGATGGAGTCTCAGAAAGGTTAAGTAACTCATCCATAGTCACACAGCTTCTAAAAAGCATTGCTGGGTTTCAAACCCAGGTTCATATGATTTCAAAGGTGGGTCTAAGGCCATCATGGGCCAGAGGAAGGTGGAGTAGGAATGGAGGAAGAGGAGAGGGAAGACGAGAACTCAGAATAACATACCTGGGGAAGCCTTGTTGGCCATTCTGCAGCTGGCCTGAGCCAAGCACACCAGGAAGTCACACTGAGAGCCAGAGGACGCTGAGTCAGACTGGCTCACAGCCAGATGAGGATTCTTAAGAGCAGTAGGGACTCTTCCTGTGGCAGGCAGGCTGCAGGGACTGACCTCAACTCCCAGTTAAGTCATCGCTCCAAGCATCCTCTAGGGCAGTGGGGAGGTGAACCGTTACTAACCAAGAGGAAACTGCACCCCATGGACTCGGGTCGGAGAGTGGGGAGGCCAAAGCCCTTGCTCACCCTAGCTTTCAGCTCCTGGGGGCTCCATCACTGCTACAGCTTTCCTCACTCCTATGTCCGTTGTGTTGCCACACCTTCTGGGTCACCAACCTCCACGACGGGCTCCCATGTCCCATGGCCCGTCCTGGGAGCGGAAGGGTTACGGCTTCTGCTGCTGAGTGGAGGCTGCTGTTCCCCAGCGTTAAGCAGCTTTAGTGTCTCCTACCCCAGCCCTGATTTAAAATTCATAAATGCTAATCCTTCATAATTTACGGTTTAAAAGCAGCCCCACTCACAGGCCCCGTGGCTACAGCTCTGTCAGAGTAATTATGCCGCCAAGCTGAAATTGGACTACTAACTGAGATATTAAACAGGGGGGGAAATCCTCGCGCTGGCAGCCGACCCAATTATTCCAAATAAGCAAACAGATTAGTGAGTAATTTTCCAGTTAAATTTGGTGATTGGTGCCAGAATTGTATGTTAAATATTCAGAAGTAAATAGATTAAAGATGAAATGTGCCCCCCTCCTTTTTTCTGGGCTTAATTTACTGTGTATATTAAAACTTTTTCATGAGGAGAAAAAAAGTAAAAATGATAATTAAAAAATCCAAATAAACCCCTCTGGGCCTCCCCAGTGCAGCTTGGCAGAGGCCAGAGCCCGGTACAGGCCCCTCCAGCCTCCTCGACTTTCCAGCCCATCTTGGGCAGGGCTAAGCAAGCCCCTCTGATCCCCAATTCCAGCCCTTCCGAGCGAAAGGGGCATGTGGGATTCTGGGCTTCTGGGTAGGGTAGGGACCTCACAGCTGGGTCCACTGGGGTTGTATTTCTTTACAAAAAGAAATCTCGAATCTATTAGTCCTACAATCAGAGCTGAGAAAACCCTGGTAGAGGTCGTGGAGGGAGGGGTTGTTCATAGGCTTGTGAGGCCCCATGGGGTATTAGGCTCCTCCAGGCACACAGCACTCTCTGGTTCTTAGGCCCCTTGCCTATAGCTGCGACCCCAGCCACCATGCTCCGGCGCCATGCTTTCCCGCTGTCTGTAGCCTCTGGTCTGCTGTCCTGGGGTTGGGGGATGCTGAGAAGGGGCACACACCTGCTGGGGCTCCCCCACTGCCTAGCCTCCTACACTTCTTCCTGGCAGCCTGAATACTCCGTTCTCCACCTCCTCCTTGGATTCTCTGCAGCAGTTCAGTTACAGAATTCTGACAGGAAGGGGATTGTGAGTCATCTCCCCAAAAAGCCAGTGAAGAAACGGAGGCCCAGAGAGGGCAGTGGATTGCCCCCAAGGAACCCAGCAAGCAACTCACGGACAGAAAAGCATCTGGAACAGGGCTCTTAGGCTGCTCAGCCTGTGGGTACTCTCTCTGCTGCCCCCTAGAGGCCCTGGGCTGTTGGCACAGGCTCACCTGGGCAGGTACAGAGCTCTACACAGGAATACAGGGTGAACAACAGGACAGGAACTCCCGTGCCCTGCCAGGGTGGAGGGGGAGAAGACCAGGGGCCCAGCCTGGGACATCCAGGCAGAGGGAGGGTCTGCAAGTGGCGAGAGGTGGGTAAAGCCTACAGGCCAGGAAGGGAGGACAGTGCAAGGACCAGCACCTCTTGTCTGGCTCCAGCTGACCCCCACCCCTGCCCCTTGGGGTCCCAATTCCAGCCCTGGATCAACCTTAGGCACAGCCTCCTCCAGGGCAAGCCCCCTTTCTCCCCATTCTCTCAGGGAACCCTTTCCATTAGGTTCCAACTTCCAAAGCACTGAGAGAGACAGGGGAAGGTGAGGGGCCCAGGGACTGAGTCACCATCTCCAAAGGCCCCCTTCCTTTCTCCTGTCTGTCAGAGGAAACTCTGTGGCCCCAGCCATGTGGGACGATGCCCTGTTCTCGGAGATGACAGGCATCCCCTTGTCTCTCCTTCAGCCTCTGAGAGGCACACCCAGAGCAGGGAGTCAGGGGTGGAGGGTGGTGTAACCACCTCTCCCCAATACAGTCATAAGAAGGCCCACCCAGACAGCCAAGACAGCACCCGGAAAAGCATAAAACAGACGGGCAGGCGTCGGGCCCATGTCCAGTCGAGGAGGATGCTGTGGAGACACAGAAGGGACATGATCTGTGGGACCTGCCCACTTCAGCCTTCCCTGACCCGCTAGGCTACTGGTGCTCAGACAGGGCAAATCAGAGCGCCAGAGAATCTTGAATAAAACACATGCAAGCCTTCCACCCTCATGTGGAATCCCCTAAAGGCTATTATTAACAAACCTACCTAATGAAATAGCTACCCCTAGAACAATGATTTGGGCTTTCCTCGTGGCTCAGCTGGTAAAGAATCCGCCCGCAATGCGGGAGACCTGGTTTCGATCCCTGGGTTAGAAAGATCCCCTGAAGAAGGGAAAGGCTACCCACTCCAGTATTCTGGCCTGGCAAATTCCATGGACTGTATAGTCCATGGGGTTGCAAAGAGTCGGACACGACTGAGCAACTTTCACTCACTTAAGAATGATGATTTACAATTTTTAAAAAGTAGTTGAACCTTTTCTTCCAACAAAACCTGTAAAAGCAAATAACTTGTAAAAGCAAAGCAGATAAGAGAACTTGAGTTACATATCTTAATTGCCATCCCTGTACCTCCCCTATTGGGCTTCCTTGGTGGCGCTAGCGGTAAAGAACCCACCTGCCAATGCAGGAGACGTAAGAGATGCAGGTTCAATTCCTGAGTCGGGAAGATTCCCTGGAGGAAGGCGTGGCAACCCACTCCAGTAATTCTTGCCTGGAAAAGGTCATGGACAGAGGAGACTGCCGGGTTACAGTCCACAGGTTTGCAAAGAGTCAGACATGACTGAAGCAACTTAGCAACCACACATGCACCTCCCCCAGATACAAGGCATCTGGGGGAAGCCCTAGAATTTCCCCAGGGGGCAACCACTCAGGCACCAGGAAGGCGAGCCTCTAGTTTGTGGTTCCTGGGGACTCCTCCTGGAGGACCCCATCTGTGGGTACAGCCAGCTGAATGTAGGATGGTCAGGGAGTCAGTAGGGGTACAGCTGAGGACAGAGGCTGTGGCAGGAAGGCTGAGAAACTTTATAATGCATTGCTCTGAGAGCTCTAGTTCAAACTAGAGAGCAAGTGGGTCCTGGCCTGATGTCCTGACCCTCTTGGTCACCCCTTGTGCAAGTAGAAGCCCTCCCTGGCTTCTTTCCTTTGGGGACATAGCAACATAGTTCTTCCCTCTTAGAACTTCAGGGAAGATGAGAGAGGGGCCTGAATTATTATCTTTACATCCTGGGCTCTAACCAGCATCTGGAGGATCCAGGGTGCACAGAGATATTCAGTCCTCATCCAGGAGAAAGAAAAAGAGGAAGGAGGAGGAAGGAAAGAAAGAAGAGGGAGGAAGACTCCCAAATAAAAGAACAATAAAAAACAAAACAAAACACTGATTAAGCACCTCCTGTGAGTGAGCTGCATGGGGCCACGGCAGTGTTACTTCACTGTCAGCCTTCCCATTTTGGGTGCACCCAGGTCTGCCTGATGGCCTCTGTTGACTGAGGGAGAAAGTCCCACCTTCTTCCACCAGTGCCGAGCTGGACTGAGTCCTAGGCTCTCCCCAGCCCTGGTAGCACACTGAGCTTGTTCCACAGTCTTTTTCCTCATCATGTTGGAGTTGCCATAGAACCAGGCCCTCCTTACTGCCTCCTTCTGTCTTCTCCATGGTTTTCTCTGGAGATCCTGTGAGTATAACTTTGCATGAAAAGCTAAGGATTATCTCTTAACTAACTTCTGATATTAATAATTTGTCGTTTCATTTTATTTAGTTTTAAACTGTTTTAGACTTAAGACTTTCCAAAGGGGCTAAATTGTGTTTTCTACAAATATTAAAATAAACAACCAAAGGAATCAGAACACAGTTTGTGAACAGAGCTAGACCAGCTGCCAGAATTCTGGGGCTGCTAATGGGCTTACGTGCACAGAAGCCCCAAGCCATTATTGTAAGGAACTGAGGCCCCTGGGGCCTGGCAGGAGAGCCTGCATGGTCACAGAGTGGAGTCCCCTGCTGGACCTCTGGGGAACACTTCCCCTACTAAAATGGGTGAAGTAAGAGTCTCTCAGTCGTGTCAAACTCTTGTAACCCGGTGGACTATATGGTCCATGGAATTCTCCAGGCCAGAATACTGTAGCGGGTAGCCTTTCCCTTCTCCAGAGGATCTTCCCAACCCAGGGATCGAACCCAGGTCTCCCACATTGCAGGCAGATTCTCTACCAGCTAAGGCACAAGGAAAGCCCAAGAACACTGGAGTGGGTAGCCTATTTCTTCTCCAGCAGATCTTCCCAACACAGGTATCGAACCAGGGTCTCCTGCATTGCAGGCAGATTTTTTACCAACTGAGCTATCGGTAGTTTTGGTTGTCAGAGAATCCACACTCCCAGTCCCTTTGCTGAAACACACACATGTGTGCACACACATGGAAACACCTATAGAGACTCACACAAGAGCAAACACACACTTGCACATATAAGCAAACACACAGACACACGCATATAAGTATTAGTAATCATGTCTGACTCTGCAACCCTATGGACTGTAGCCCGCCAGGCTCCTCTGTCCATAGGATACTTCAGGCAAGAATACTAGAGTGGGTTGCCATGCTCTTCTCCAGGGGATCTTCCTGACCCAGGGATCGAACCTGTGTCTCCTGTGGCTCTTGCATTGTGGGTAGATTCTTTACCACTGAGCCACTGGGGAAACCAGGAAACCTTCTAGGCCTTTCCAAACCCTGGGTCTATGGAAATCAGGGTTCCAGGCTGTGGTGAGTTAGTAAACCGCCTCTCAAGGTAAAAATTGGCCCTGCTTTGTAGCATTTGCATTTCCTTGGTGTAAATACTTCCACCTTGGCATCTTTTAAGTTACCAACAGTTTAACTCGCAGAATTCCTGCATTTTTAACAGTTGGTGCTTACTGACTCCCAGGACACTGTGCATTCCATCCCAGGCCAGGCTGCTGTAGGAGTGACTGTCTGAGGGGGTCTGGACAGACAGAGACAGGAAGGGCATTGGCCTGGAGCAGGCTTAGTTTCTGGAGGAGGGCGTTGAGCTCCCAGTGAGTGCAGAAGGATTATTCAAGCCCTGAGAGGACCCAGTTAGCCCCTGAGGGAAGGAAGTTCAGGCAGGAGGATGGTGGTGCTGGATTGACCAGTGACATTCCCACAGCTCCCCTGGGAGGCAGTGGGTCCTCTGTCCCTGGAAGCATGGAAGCAGGGCCAGAGGCCCAGTAGGCTGAGACATGAGGAGAGGTTCACAGCTCCTTCTTTACTCCCTCCACAGGACCTACATCAGGCCTTTTGCCCTGAATCACACCACAGAGTAATGCAGGCTTGGATTGCAATGGGTCACACCTGGAATGGAGAGAGGTAACCAGGGCTTGAGGGCCCCGCCAGGGGCAGGGAGCAGGCCCAGAGCTCATCCACGGGAGTAGGTAGAAACTGGACTGTGCTCCACGCCCCCAGCACATGCTTCACCTAGTAGGCTTCACCCCTAAAACATAAATTCTTATGTAAAATTAGAAGAATTCCAAGACGGCAACTGCAGAGCATTTAACTTCAAGCACTTCTGAGCCCGGGCCACCACACCCAGGCCACTGCTGCTTGTTCAACAACCAGGTCCCACGGATCTGCACCCAAATGCCTCTTCATCAGGCCCCTGTGTGGTCATTTTCCTCCTGAGTGTCTGGAAAAGCCCCCTTCAGCCCCAGGAGGGAGTCCTTGCTCACTTCTGTCTGCTCCTTCCTCCTCCACCCCATCTCCTGCCCCTGCGCCTGTGCCCAGGCTATGCCAATCCACTTACACTTTGCAGGCTTTTTTCTCTCCCAGCCTTTGGCTATGCCTGTGCTCAGTGCATTTCCCAGTGCCCCCTGCAAGCTCTAAGTCAACTCTTCCAAATTCATCTAGCTCATCACCTGCCTCCTGAAGTCTTCCTTGATCTCCAGGAAGTGGTAAAGAGGCTTCTTTTCTTTTCTCTCCATGTGCTTTGTTCTGTGATAACCTATTGTGACACTCGCTACATTTGTTCACTTATTTGCTTAATATATATTTATTGAGCATGTTTTATGTTCAGTTACAGCCTGGCTAACATTCTCCCTTGAGGGTTAACCAACCCCTAGAGATAGCTGTCTCATCATCTTTATATCATCAGGGTCTGGAAGCAACTAATAAATATTTGTTGAATTAAAGAAGGAGGGAAGAAAAGAAGGAAGGAAGGCCTACCCGAGGCCACTTCTGACCCCATTGTTTACTGGTATTGGAAGCCAAATTTTTTAACCTGCCTCTGGTGACACAGCCTTGAAGGCGTGAAGCAGTGGCCTGTTGGGATGGGGTGGGCACTGGGGAGAGAGAAGAGGAAGAATAGGTGGGCAGGGGCTGGTTAACTCAAGGGAAAGCGTTGAAGGTAAGGATTTTGCACTTTACTCTCTAGGTGATGGGGAGCCGTTAAAGGTTTCAGACAGTCTACTGACTTGATTCCATCTGAGTAAGGTCGACGGGGGACAGTGACCTTCACTCTGATGCTGACTGACCCAGGTGAGGGACTAGTTTGGGCTCAGTGAGGTTAACTGCCAGGGAGTAAGAGCAGCAGGGTAGGAACATTCCAGACTCAGGGGGTCAGTTCTTTACCAACTGCCCCCTGCCATATTTCCACCAATTGGGAATGCATCCTCCTGAAGCTGACAAGGACCACAGCTCTTCTCTCTCCATATGGCTTCCAAAGTTCTTCAACCTTAAGAAGTTATCAGGAAATGAGATGGGACATTTGGCCATAGCTTTGAGGGATTTGCATCTAGTTTCTGATTATAATCCTCAATCTGTTCAGTGCTTTTAGAAAACATAAGCACAGATGCACTATACAAAATATGCAAGTGCTAAATGCTTTACCTGCTTTGTCTCTTTATCTGATGGAATCCTCACAATAAACCCCTAAGGAGACAACTATTATCCCCATTCTACAGATGGGACTACTGAGGCTGAAGAAAGTTAAAAATTTTGTCTGAGTTCACATACTTGGCGAATGAAGGAACCAGAATGCCAGTCTAAGCCTAGCTGACTCCGAACACCCCACTCTTTTTTTTTTAATTTATTTTTAACTGGAGGATAGTTACTTTACAATGTTGTGTTGATTTCTACCCTGCAACAGGGTGAATCAGCCATAAGTATACATATATCCCCTCCCTTTAGAACCTCCTTCCCCTGCCCACTCCCTACTCTTAACAGCTGCATTGTATCACCTCCTCAAATGGTAACCCCTGCTTGTAGGTGTGAGCGTTGGGGCTGCACTGACCTTGTATTCAGGGTAACTCACTGGAGTTTCTGCCTCTGTTCACTGCTTTTGTGCTCCAGAGTGGAGCTCAGGCTTCCTTCACACGGCTCTGGATCTGTGTAGGGACAGGCTCCAGTGCTGGGGGGCTGCTGGGGGCTTACCTGAGTGCCTGGAAGCCACAGAGATTGGTGTGGGTAGGGACCCAGAGCCAGGGCAGCAGCCTGACTTCTGGTCACACATTTCAGAGCGGAGCACTGTGTCTTCCCAGGCCTCTTCTGTCCATTGTCACCTGTTCTTCCACTGTCTGAGCTGGACCCCGGGACAGAGGGTAAGGCATTTCATGGGATTTGCAAAGGCTGGATTGGGGAACTGGCCTCTGTGGAGCAGAGAATCAAGGCGGGCAGGGGGCGCCACAGACCCCTCCAGGGTGGTGGACACCTCTAAGGTTGCACCTGATGAGCTCCCCTGAGCAACCAAGCACAGGAAAATCAATACCATTTTCCACTTTAAGTGCTGGGCGACTACTTCTCATTACATCTCACACTTCTTCCTCTGTGCTTCTGGGGAGCGAGACGGTTCTCTGGCCACGGTCCCAGCCCTAATCTCTGTGCAGGCTGACAAGCCTGGTGAACACATGGCTCTGGGACCCCTGGTTTGTTTCACACTGCCTGGGAAGCCAGGGCCTAACACCTTGCCCTTAGCTACATCCATCCCTGCTTCCCCTTCTCTCTCTCTCTCTCTCTCTCTCTCTCACACACACACACACGAACATGCACACCATCGACCCTGACTCAAAGGTCCACATTTCTAGACAGTGGAATATGTATGACTGTATAAGCACCCACTTTATCATTTTAACCTTTTTGGATGAAAATTTTTTCCAAATCTCCTGACATTAAGAAAAGACTATATCTTTATCTCTTTTTATTAAAATAATAAATATTCATTATACAAAGTTTGGCAACTATAGGCCATTATGAGGAGAAATTCTTTCATTCAGGAGTCATTAATGAAGAAGAAAATGCATACAGGTGCGCATGTATATGGCGTCTGTAAGGATTTGCATGTGGGCACCAAGAGAGGGGTGTGTTTATCTCAGCTCAAACACCATCTCTTCAGGGGAAGAAGGAGACTCTATGACCCACAGTGCCCAGAAAGGTGCCTGGTCCACAGTCGGGGCTCAATACACAAAGATTTGTAAAATGAATCAATGAACACACTTCAGCATAAGGACAGAGCTCCTGCCAGCCTCCATCCAGGCCCTTTCTCAGCTCCAGCTCAGCTGAGAATCAGGAAGGAGACAAAGAGCTCTGAATAAAACACACATCCTGATTCTTCCTTTGACGAGAGTCCCCATGCTCACGACAAGGTCTATTTCACCTTCTTTACAAATAATGTATAAAGTTTGGTTTTCTAGTCTTCATGCTCCAAAGCTAACTTCCTGGTCTCCAAGCTCGCCAAAGATTAGGAGCAGCATGAAAAGTGAAGATGCTAGAGACAGACACCCTGGTGGTTATAACCCTGTACACACCCACGCTGTATACACAAGGCTCAGAAACGCACAGTTGTGGGACATTCTGTGAAAGGGCTTACGCTCCTGCAGCCCCCATAGCCTCATGCATGCTAAGTCACTTCAGTCATGTCCAAATCTGTGCAACCCTATGGACTGTAGCCCACCAGGCTCCTCTGTCCGTGGGATTCTCCAGGCAAGAATGCTAGAATGGGTTGCCACATCCTCCTCCAGGGTATCTTCCTGATCCATGGATCAAACCTGCGACTCTTAGATCTCCTGCATTGGCAGGTAGGTTCTTCACCACTAGCGCCACCTAGGAAGCCTCCCTAGCCTCAGAGTGAATCAATTTATTCCACTTCCAAACATTAATGGTGACCTTGGCTGTCTCAAGAAGATGAAATCCTATCTAGAATGCTGTCTTAGAGAAGGCACCAGAGGCATATGACATTTAAGTTTTATTCTTTTCTTCCAAGCGACTCCACCCTAGCCTTTCTCCTGCCTCTGGCCAGTGGGCCCACCCTAAACTATGCTGGGGACAGAGAGGAGCCGCCCCGTGTTGTCTCCAGTGACAGGATGATCTGGAAGGCACAGCTGTGGCTCCTCGCCCCTCCCATCCCCTGCGAGCTGTCCCGATGTTATTTTTAGCTTTTCCCCCTCCAACCACGCTCCTCAGTGGGGTGTGTTCTGGTGCACCAGGAGCAGATCAGCCTTCCCAACAATGATTAATAGAGCCTAGCAGTTTAAGAATGCTTATTTGCGCACAGTTATGAAGTGTCGCAATATGTCTCCAATGCAAGCGGCTTCCATTACAAGCGGAACGGCAGAGCGGGAAGCACGAGCAATATTTCCTTAAAAGTTCATCGTAGGCAATGGGGTAGTGTGCGAAGCCAAACAAATCCAGGCAATAATGGAAATGTAGCATGAAATTACTTCTGTAAACAACAACCATTCATTATTTGAACATTTTTCATAAGCGAGCAGGCAGGGAGAGGGGCAGGGGCTGTGGGCGAGAGGGGAGGGGGCCCCGGCGGGCAGGGTCCATCCACCCACCGGAATTTCCGGGCGGAGCTTTCTCGGGGCTCCCGGTGCCCATCTGTCTTCGGCAAAACGCCGAGGCGAGGCTCCATCCAGCCCAGCGCCCGCCGCCGCCGTCAGGTTCCCTTTCTTCATTAAGCGGGATTGGTGCAGGCAGAGGGAATGTATGATTTAAGGAGGAAAGAGAGGCCCACTACTTAATGTTGATTTGGCGGAGTGTATAACCCCGGAGAGAAATGTAAATAGCAGCCTGCAATAACATGACAGCCCACTAATCATATTTACAAACGATATTAAATCTGTCCGCACGCAGGCCTGCCTGCGGATTGGCCGGGCCGTAATTGTCATTGTAACCAGCGCCGGCTTATGGGAGGATTTAACTGCAGTGATATAAGGTGAGTCGCGGGCTTATTATGACTTTATTATTACCCGGTTTATGTTTATTAAAACAATTTGTCATGCAGAGCAGGAATGGAGGAATGGGAGCATTAAATCGTGCCATACTCAACCTGGAGAGATGACTCCGGGGATGAATGGCAGCAGGTCCTGAGCCTCAACTCAGTCGCCTCTGAAGCCCGCCCGTTGGTACCAGCTGCCCAGAACCCTGGTCCGGCTGAGAAAGACCAGTCCACCAAAACCTCAGAACTGGGCAATGCACAGCCTGAGTCATTTCTGTGTCTCTAACTGCCTTTCAAATAGGAGTCAACTCAGGACAGCCATGGGAAGGACCAAGACTCGAGTTATTGCCGGGCATCTGCAGGAGGGACCAAGATAGCCAGTCTTGAGGTTTCCCCTTGCCGATAGGATCAGAGCCAAGCCTGCAAATGCTGCACCCAGGCAACCTGCAGAGGCTCAGCACAAAGGTCTTGGAAGAAGTTTAATAAAATCTGCTTTATTTTCTCTGGGGGTCCTTATTTTTGAATTCATTTCATCCCCCATCTTCATTCTTTGGCAAAGGCAGAGAATGGGAGGTGGGGGGTGGAGAGGAATAGGTCTAAGCGACTGGTAAATAATGTTTCCTTCCCCCAATCGAATTAGCCGAGGGCAAGTGGCTTGAGGAGGCAGGAGGACTGAGGTAACAGCTCCTGAGATAACGGGCTGAAGCCTCGTGTGCAGACATGAAAGTTACAGGCACCAGTTCATGCTGCCAGCCCCAGGAAAGGCCCTGCATGCTGGGGACACACCAGCTGAGTCTTTGACTGTCATAAAGGCCTCAAAAGTTCAACCCTTGGTCAGAGTGCTCTGGAGAGGAATGACCAGTCCTCACAGACCAGGTGGGTTCTTCAGGGTCTCCACTAGCCCTTACAGTGCCTCTGCATATCTCACTCCAGGCAGGGGTGGGCCAAGCAGGGCCCACAGGGTGGATTCTAATCCTCATTTGTTCCCTTTGCCCTTGTGCAGTGAACAACCTATACAACTGTATGTGACACCCCTACCCCCTGCTTGAAGTGTCAGGATGCTACTATTTAAGCAACTCACTGCCTGTACAATGTCTCCAAAGCCATTAACGTTCAGGGCAGTAAAGCAAGGTGAGTCTCCAGAGAGGACCTCCTAGCAGGTGAGGGTAGGCAGAACAGACAAATGGTTCGTTTTCTCTTCTGGGCCCTGGGCATTGCTGCCTATGAGATATGATGCCAGGTGCTCCCAGCAAAGGATGCCCTGAGACATGGTACCACCTCTCAGGCTCCATTCCCAGGGTTGTGGGACACCTGGCTTCCGGATGTGTGCAGTACCAGGTGGTGGCCTCAGGTGCAGAGTGTCTCTGGAAGAGTCACACTACCCCTCTGCTCCCCACACCCCATCCCTGCCAGGCCAGGAGGACCCCCTTGGGGATCCTGAGTCTGGGCATGTGGGCAATGGAAGTGAGCTTCGGGCTCAGGTGTCAGCCTTCATTCTGGGCACACTCATAGCAGGTGGGTTTCTGGCCTCTGCCTACATACCTCCTGTGGTGGGGAACTCACTCTCTTCTGTAGCAGCCTCTCTGGTTATGGAAATCTTTCCTGGGACACCCTCCCCAGGAAGACTCAGAAAATGAGGCTTGTCTCCTCCGGCCCCTGTAGCTGCTCCTCTGCTGGCCTTGTGGCTCCCCTGCAGAGGGACTTCGGGGCCCCTCCCTGTCAGAGTCCCACCTCCTGATGCTCTAGGGTCCCCTGGAGTCCCTACTGAAGTGTGGGTTCCACGGTCAGTGCCCTCAGCCTGCCTTCTCCTGTGGGTACAGTCCAGACGGAGGCAGACCTGGGCCTTCCTCACAGGTCCTGGCTCTGGGGGAGCCTGGAGATGCTTGCTAATTGCGGGCCCAGCCCCCAAGCCTGGGGAGGCCTATGGGCCTTGGGTTCCCTTTGTCTCACTTAAGAAAGGAGTCACCAAGCGGTGGCTCAGAGGAGGAACAATAAGCCTTTATTGCGGCTGCCCTTCTCCATAAACACTCAACCTGCTGGCCGGCAGGAGAGGCCGTGCTGGCAAATTAAAAGTCTCTAAACTTTCTTTATGTCTCCTTGGACACTCCAGCGGCTTTAACACTGAACTGGCCGGGCTTGCTCAAAGACAAAGAGGCAGACTGAAGTCAATGAGGATCTGCCTGGGCAGTCCCTTCCTGGCCAGTGAACGATGGGTAGCTGGCTGGGGTGGGGTGAGTCTGGGGAGCCCTGGGGCCCTAGAAGGTCTCTTGGGCGATCCCAGCCTCCTGACAGTCTCCATCCTGTGGATGCCAGATACTGAGTCCTCACCAGCCCCCTCTGAAGTCCACATGCAAGGAAAGTGCAGCCTGGGCCTGGCAGAACTAGATGAGCTGGCTGCCAGCAGGGGCAAAGGAAGCCTCTCAGGCCTACAGGGTGTCTTGCCTGCCCCCAACCTCCTTGCTGAGTCCTGAGGCTGGTGGACCCCTAGAAGGGACTGGTGGGCCTGGTCTGGTCCTACTACAAGTGAGGGCCCCCACATGCCTGCATGCTCAGTCGCTTCAGTTGTGTGACTCTTTTGTGACCCCATGGACTGCAGCCCGCCAAGCTGTCCATGGGATTTCCTAGGCAAGAATACTGGAGTGGGTTGCCATTTTCTCCTCCAGGAGATCTTCCTGACCCAGGGATCGAACCCGGGTCTCCTGCATTGCAGGAGGACTCTTTACCCACTGAACCACCTGGGAAGCCCCAAAAGGCCCCCATCAAAAACCTTGCATTAGAGCCTCTGGACTCTCCCTGCAGGTTGAGCAGCAGCAGGGCTGGATAGAGAGAGAGACTGGGACAGTCCCTGATAATACCTGATGTCATAACTCTTTTCACTTCTCAAAGTGCCAGGGTTTCCACCCATGTGCCAGTCAGGTGCTGGGTTGCCATTTTTCCAGCAACATCTGAGTCATAGCTACCAGGGGAAAGCCCTTCTCGGCCAATGAATCCTCTTGCTCGCAAAAATATGCATGATGTGCAGAATAGAGAAGAACTTTGTGGGAGTGTACTAACTGGAAAGGGGCACAAAGGAGCCTCTGGGATGCTGGGAATCTAGCCCTTGAATTGGGTGATGGTTACCTGGGTGCACACATATGTGAAAAACCATTGAGCTGCTGTTGCACGCTTTGCTCTACGTAAATTTAAAATTTTAGTGATAACAAACAAATAAGCCCAGGTCTTGCCCTTAAGGAGCTTGTTGGAATCTCAACTCTACCACCCGCCAGCTGGGTGATGAGGTACATCAGCCAAGGTCTTGAGGTTCAGTCTATAAACAGAAAGAAAGTGTTAGTCGCTCAGTCATATCCTACTCTTTGCCACCCCATGGACTGGAGCCCGCCAGGCTCCTCTATCCATGAGATTTTCCAGGCAAGAATACTGGAGTGGGTTGCCATTTCCTTCTCCAGGGAATCTTCCCAACCCAGGAATCGAACTCCAGTCTCCCATATTGCAGGCAGGCTCTTTACCATCTGAGCCACCAGGGAAGCCCTGTAAACAGGGAGAGCATCAAATACCTCTTTCCACTGGCCTGCGAGCTCCATGAGAGTAGGCACCACAGAGGAACTTCTCAGCAGAGAATGGGGACTCCGTTCTGTGTCCTTCCTTGCCCTACTAAGGGTCTGGCTTAAGAATTGCCGATATAAGAAGACCCTCCCCCAGGTGTGGGAAGGGCTGTGGGTCTGAAGGGAACCGACAGCTCCCCAGGAAACATCTTATCTTGCTTTGCCAACATCCTAGTTATAATGTGGCTGTTGTGTCTCCATGAACCTCCAGCTGCTCTTCCATAAGGGGCTCGGGGTGTCCTCTCTCTCCCGTGGAAGAAGAGGGCCAAAACTGGGGTGCTAAGGCTGACATATGCCTCGACACTGGAAATCAGAAGTGGGAGTCCCTAGAAGTATTGGGACAGCTGAGTTTGGCTTGGAGACCGCTCAGAGTGGGCTTTGCTGTCCTGGGTAGGAAGGGGAAGGGGCATTAAAAAGCTGTGCTTAGACCAAAGTCCCAACAATAACTGGTTAAGGGACTGGTTCTCTGGGAGAGAAGAGGACTTGGGGTCTAGGTTAGGGATGGTGGGGAAGTGTGCTGGTCTCTGGCACTTAACACACCCAGACCCTGCCCACTGGTTAACCCTGCCTCTCTTGGGGAGGGGGTGGGGACCCCATTGGGCTGGACGTTCCAAGCTGCTTTGGGGGGAAGGGCCCCTTCTCTCCATCACTCTATCTGATCGTCTGCTAGGCTAGTTCACGGCAATTTCTTGCTCTGTTTCTTTAATCCCTGATTCTCTTCAAGCGCAGAGGGAAGAGAAAAAGCAAAAGCCTGTTGGTGGGACGAGTAGGGGAGGGGTGAAAAGAACTGAAGGAATGGGCTCCAGCCCTAGGCATCCATACTCGATACCGGGTGGGGATAGCAAAGGCCTTTGAGGGTCCCGGACCAGAGCTGTGAGACTCAGGACTGGAGCTGCCTCCTCTTTCTTGACCTCTCCAGGATGGGCACAGTCAGTGTAAGTCGCTGTGGGCTGAGATTGCTGAGCTGCAGTCATTTTTATAGGCTGAGAACAGAGGCCTGGGGCGAGCAGCTAAAAAAAAAAAAGCCAAAAGCCAGACCACAGGGCTCAAGATGCTGTCAGTTCACTGTAGCTCCGCAAACTCCCAGGACTGAGCTAACACCTGAGCAAGACTCAAGCCAGGGCTCAGACACAGTCTAGGCTGGGTCGGGGGTCCATAGGCCCCAGAATGGTGGCTTTCCTGCCGGCTGCTGGAGCTGGTGGCAAGGAGGGCCTTGTGAGCTCAGGCCAACCCAAAGCTTTGTGCTCCCCTCCAATGGCGTCCCTGGCCCAGCCTGGCCTCTGAGACCTGCCTGCTTCCAGGGAAGGGGTGGGAGAGGCCATGGTGCAAGAATAAGCTCTGGATATTGGAGCCGATGTGGAGTCTACAACTTCTTAGAGGAGAAACCTATTGAGACACTCAAATCATGGCAGTAATTAGGCCACTTATTTGCAAAAGTCCAAATTAAATGGAAAATTTGGTGCTAATGAAAATGTTCCATTTTCCCCTTTTATTAAATCTAGTTCTGTGCCTTCCAAGAGTTTGGGAATAGCCAGCCCCTGATGGCTTTCTCACAGCCAGTTCATATCCTCTGATTGTAGAGTTGCTGAGACAGAACACACGCTCAGGGCCTCCAGTTACTGGCTCAATTGAAAAATGTCCTTCATAAGGTAGCAGCATTAACCCACCCCAGCCACCCACTCCTCCAGCCCTCTCCTGCCACATTGCTACCAGCCTTCTGCCTGTCACCATCCAAAGCGTGGGCCCCTAGGAACCCAGGCCCAAGAAGGGGGGGCCATGTGCTCACTGTGGAGCTGGGCTTCTGGTCTACCCCTTCTGGAGCCCAGGAAAATCTGAGCTCAGCCGTTGTCCTTCCCAGGCCACTACCACTTCAGGCTGCCTGCCTCCTGACGATAGCTCGGGAATGAGCTGATGCACCCAAGATTCTGATTGGACCTGCACTTGGATCCCCCACTTTACTAACGAGGGGCCTCAGGCAACCTACTTTACCTCTCTGGACTCCAGTTTCCTTCTCTGTAAGTTGGGGGACAAGGCTAGTGTCTGCCTCATAGAGTGTTGTGAGTGAGGGTGAGTGGAGGGAGGGCATCATAGAACCCTGTCCACGGTGGGGTAGAGCACCTGTCTGTGGTCAGATCCCTCCTTGAAGCACCCTCTCTGGCTGGGGTTAGGACATGTCACTCCAGCCTCTCTAGGATTTCCTCTGAAAGGTTTGGCAGAGGTGGAAAGAGTGGAGCTATAGGAGGAGACGGTCTCAGGACATTCCACACACCAGGCAAAGTAGCAGGAGAGGAGCAGCCAACCCTGATCCCACCAGCAGGATACATGGGCGTGGGAACCTGGCTGTCATCTCCCACAGGCGCACAACCTCCTCAGTGGGCTCTCAAGAACTTGGCAAGGGGGCCCCAAGGAGACCTGCATCTTGAAGCACAAACCATAGTTAGCATCTACATTTCAATGCAACTTCCAATTAGTCCGCTGCTCGTAAAGATGTGTCAGGAACCTGGTGTGTATGCAGCACTAGGCTTGAAGAAGCTGGGGATAGGAGCAGAGCCACAGCCTCCATTTAAAATAACGGACCCATCGCACTCATGCTCTGCATCTCGGTGATGGGCACCCGTACTCGCGAGAAGCGTGGAGGCCACCTTGACTCCTCTCTCTTCTTCATCTCCCCATCCTTTCTTACCGCATCCTACAGTCTCTGCTTCTCTGGCAGTTTACTATCTGGTCATTCTCTGCCCTCTGCCCCACAAGGCTTCCTTTTCCTCTACCTCATTTCAGGCCCCTCACTGAGATTATCATAAAAGCCCTCACTCTCAGTCCCTCCCTCCCACAGGTCCCAGGGAGATCATTCTGAGTGAACCTTTGAACTCCTCACCCTCTACTTCAACCCCTTCAATCACTAGAAAGTTCCCCGTTGAATCCAGGATCAATTTAAACTTGCTAGTTTACATAGTCTGCATCTCTCTCACCTCCTCCAGGCATCCCTCTTCATCACATCCTCCAGTTGTACCAAATAGCTTGTCATGTCTCAGATGCAAAGGAGTCTCTCATACTTCGGGTGGATTCTGGTTGTTTTTGCTTTCTTGAGATGCCTTCTCACGTCTGAGACCTGAACCATTGTTTGAAAGAAGATGGGTAGGTGATCTTGGTCTTTGATCTAGGATGATAACAACACTCATTCCTTCTAGGCACAGCGATTAATGCAGGAATGTTAGGGTGCTCCCTGAGAATCACAGCTAAAACTTAAGAAAGAAAATACTCCCTGTTGATAATGTTATGCTGAAAGAAAGGGAGTCTAAGGGTGGGGACAACCTGATTCATCACATAGAAAAAGCCTATTTGAATGATGTAGAGAGAAATAGAACCTCAAATTCAATCAAGCTCCTGGATCCAGCCATGCCTGAACCCACTACACATGACTTTTCAATTATGTAAATTAAAAACAAAATTTATTTTTGCCTACTTTGAATCTTGACTAAGACAAGGCTGAATTGCTTCACACTATGTATTCAAAACTGTCAGTAATTCTCAACCTCCCTTGTCTTATTGGAAAATAAGGCAACTAATTTTGAGACATATCTCAGATGTCAACTGCTCTGAGAAGTCTTTCTTTTTCCCATTCTGATTATGATAATACCCCTTCTCTGTGCTTCCATATCTTACTTCATACTGTGTCATAATTGCCCATTCCTACAATCAGATGTGATCATGTTGACGGCAGGATCCATGTCTGATTTATCTCTATAATCCCTTTGTGCAGCACGTGATTAGACACCAAGCAGGGAATATGGATATGATTCAGTTAGTATTGTTGTTGCTGTTCAGCCACTCAGTCCTGTCCGGCTCTTTGCAACCGCATGGACTACAGCACACCAGGCTTCCCTGTCCTTCTCTATCTCCCAGAGTTTGTTCAAACTCATGTCCATTGAGTCTATGATACCATCCAACCACCTCCTCCTCTGTCACCACCTTCTCCTCCTGCCCTCAATCTTTCCCAGCATCAAGGTCTTTTCCAGTGAGTCAGCTCTTCACATCAGGTGGCCAAAGTATTGTAGCTTCAGCTTCAGCATCAGTCCTTCCAATGAATATTCAGGACTGATTTCCTTTAGGATTGACTAGTTTGATCGCCTTGCTGTCCAGGGGACTCTCAAGAGTTTTCTCCAGCACCACAGGTCAAAAGGATCAATTCTTCAAACGGTGGTTCAAAGCCAAGAAATTAAAAGATGCTTGCTCCTTGGAAGGAAAGCTATGACAAACCTAGACAGTGTATTAAAAAGCAGAGACATCACTTTGCCAACAAAGGTCCGTATAGTCAAAGCTCTGGTTTTTCCAGTAGTCATATATGGAGGTGAGAGTTGGACCATAAAAAAGGCTGAGCGCCAAAGAATTGATGCTTTTGAAGAACTGATGCTTTCAATTAGTATAAAGATAAAAAACAGATAGCTAATCAATACTATTTAAGGATGCATACATAAACAGTAAAACAGTAAGAAAAAAACAAGAGAAGTATTTTCCTAGAAGTCAGAGTGGTGGTTATCCCCGGGGGAAAGAAAGAGAATGCAGCTGGTAAAGAAAGAGTCTGGAAATATAATATTTTTAAATCTGAGTGATGTTACACAGATGTTCATTTTATTATATTTCTTTAAATTCTATATATATTATGTATACTTTTATACATGTAGTTTCACTACAAAGAAGAAAATGAATGAGATTTTTTTAGACCTTTTTTTTATTGTTTTCTAACTTTACGGCACTGGAGTTATAGACTATGTCATTAATTATGTCAAGTATTTAGTGTCTGTTAAAACATCCTTTGTGGCCTATTATATGATCAATTTTGTTAATGTTTCATGTATACTTGAAAATAAAGTGTAGTCTCTTGGACTCAGTGTTTTTATAGTAAACAACTATTAATTGTATAATTCAGTTCAGTTCAGTTGCTCAGTTGTGTCCGACTCTTTGCGACCCCATGAATCGCAGCACACCAGGCCTCCCTGTCCATCACCAACTCCTGGAGTTCACTCAGACTCGCATCCATCGAATCAGTGATGCCATCCATTCTACTGCCTGTTTTTACTAATTTTTTTCTGTTCCATCAGTTTCTTAAAAAACAATGTTAAAATTTCCCATTATAATTGTAAGTTTGTCAATTTCTCTGACAGTCCTGTCAAATTTTCCTATGTAATTTTGCTTAATATATTGTCAATTTTTCCTCATAATACTTTCATTTTAAGGTTATATTATTAATAGCAATCAGGTTCAGCATCAATATAGATCTCTATCTCATTGTTTCCTCTTGCCAGTAAATACTCACCTTCTTTAAATCTGAAATATTTGTAGTCATAAAATCCCTTTCACTTGCTATTAATATTACTATGTCTCGTTTCTTTTGGTTACGTATTTACAATATATTCTTCTGTCCTTTTACTACCAAGCATTCTGCAAAAGTATGTCTTAGTTTTTATGTCTCTTATAAACAACCTATGACTAGATTTTAACTTCTTATCTGAGAGTATTTCAGAACGTTTCTGTTCAGTCACTAAGTCGTGTCTGACTCTTTGCGACCACATGGACTGCAGCATCCCAGGCCTCCCTGTCCATCGCTATCTCCTGGAGTTTGCCCAAGTTAATGTCCATCTCAGAATAAGTGGGTTTAATTCACTTAAATTTATTGTAATAACTGGTAAAGTTGAACTATGTTATACCATCTTTAACATTTTTGGCCATGTACTTTTTTTTTCCTTTTCTATATTCATCAGGATTTACTGAGGCTTTTGTTGCTGTTGTTTTTTGACTGCTTCGAGTCTTAGTTTTGGCGTGCAGGATATTTGTTGCAATATGTGGGGATCTTTAGTTGCTGTGCACAGGCTCTCTAGTTGTGACTCCAGAAGTTGCCACATACAGATTTCATTGCTCTGCAGCATGTAGGATCTTAGTTCCCCGACCAGGGATCAAACTCATGACCTCTGTATTATAAGACGGATTCTTAACCACTGGACCACCAGGAAATTCCCTGTGGAGTTCTTTTTATTACCTGTTTTCTTCTCTCTGCTGGTTTGAATGTTATACCTTTTTTAAAAGTCCAAACTTAGTTTCTTCATTTGCCTCCAATAATACAAAAATTTTTAATGTTTTAACTTCAATCCCCACTCCTATCTTCTCGCTATTGTTATAAAATATTTTAGTTCCACTTTGTTTTAAACACCTTTTAAAGATTAGTCTTCATTTTGCTTATTTTATTGTTGTTGTTCAGTCAGTCGTGTCTGACTGTTTGAGACCCCATGGACTGAAGCATGCCAGGCTTTCCTGTCCTTCACCATCTCCCAGAGACTGCTTAAACTCATGTCCATTGAATTGCTGATGCCATCCAACCATCTCATCCTCTGTCATCCCCTTCTCCTCTTGCCTTCAGTCTTTCCCAGCATCAGGGTCTTTTCCAAGGAATCAGTTCTTGGCATCAGGTGGCCAAAGTATTAGAGCTTCAGCTTCAGCATCAGTCCTTCCAATGAATATTCAGGGTTGATTTCCTTTAGGATTGACTGGATTGATCTTGCTGTCCAAGGGACTCGCAAGAGTCTTCTCCAACATCACAGTTTGAAAGCATCAAATATATATATATATTTAAAAACATATATACATATTTATTCAAACACACACACACATATATATATGGCTTTCCCCATGGTTCAGCATTAAAGAATCCACCTACAATGCAGGCTATGTGGCGATTCAGGTTCAGTCCCTGAGTTAGGAAGATCTTCTGGAGGCGGAAATGGCAACCCACTTCAGTATTCTTGCCTGGAAAATCTCCATGGGCAGAGAAGCCTGGTGGGCTACAGTCCATGGGGTTGCAAAAGAGTCAGACATGACTGAGTGACTAAACAACAACAAATACATACACACACACATATATACAAATACACACATATATATGTGTGTCGGAAAAGGCAATGGCACCCCACTCCAGTACTCTTGCCTGGAAAATCCCATGGACAGAGGAGGCTGGTGGGCTGTAGTCCATGGGGTCGCTAAGAGTCGGGCATGACTGAGCTACTTCACTTTCACTTTTCACTTTCATGCATTGGAGAAGGAAATGGCAACCCACTCCAGTGTTCTTGCCTGGAGAATCCCAGGGATGGGGGAGCCTGGTGGGCTGCCGTCTATGGGGTCGCGCAGTCGGACATGACTGAAGTGACTTAGCGGCAGCAGCATGTATGTGTGTGCATCTAATATATATATGATTTGTATTCCATTTCTGGTTCATGGAGATACTAATCTTATTTTTGAAACTGCCTATGAACTTTTGGTTTTCACTTCATGTAATCTACTGTCATTGCTCATTGTGTTAACCAGGTCAGACCATCAAAGTGCGAACCAACTATGTCATTCTGAAACTGACACTCGCACTCTTTTCAGAAATTCTGGATAAGGAGAGTGATGGGTTCAATTTTTATTAGTGGATCCAACGCAGTGACATAGGTCACATGCCCACCTTGTGGTGGAGGTAGTGCTGGATACTTGGACTGAAAGCCACATTGGACAGAAGGAGGTTTTTCCCAAGGCAAGAAGGAACAGTTCCCCAAAGAAGGGAGACAGGATAATACACTGAGCGGAACACAGTCATGGCTATCATCGGGCACAATGGGAACCCTTCTGATGGTCTGAAACCACTGGAAAGCTTAGACTTACTGCTACATTTCTATTTCAACACTTTGAATGCCCGGTGGGTGGCTGAGTATAAGGCAGGATCTCAGCTGGACTGACAGGAAACACATTAGTGCAGCGCAGGAGAGGACCGACCTGGGCAAGTCCCCTTCCCTCAGGCTCTTCTCCAAGAACAGCAGAGGCTGAGAAGCAGGGCAGCAAGCTTGGTCAATGTATGAAGTCCCTTCAACTGAAACATTTACTCTTCCTCAAGCCCTAGAGGTATGTGAGTAGACCAAGAGGCCTATGGTTCCAAAATTATGGAAAGAGGGGTCTGGTACTGAGCTGGGGTTCAGATGCCATCTGTCATCATGGTGGGAACAATCATTTGTTTAAGGTCTAGTCTGAATAACTAGAGTCATGGAATGCTGGGCAGATGGACAGCCTGCCGGGGGCTTTGGTAGGAGGACAATGGTCCATGGATCTTGGCTAGCCAGGGCAGAGACCTCTGCCTCCCTCACCAGGGTTCCTGGGCTGGAAGGGAGATTGGGTGGAGATGGATGGGTTCCCAGACAGGGCTCCTGGATCAGTTTCTACTCTGTACTTCAGTCCCCCTTATCTAGGCCTGCTCGGCACTGCCACTGTAGCAGTCCCAGTTAATGGCATCTTTCATTTCATTTAGAGCTTGATTTGTTTACAAACTAATAAATATGATTTATAAAATGTGCCCGTGGTTTGCTAATTACTGCACATATGGCGTTTTCGTTTTGTAAAACTGGCATTTGCATTCTTTGTAGATTATGACTTTGTGTCCCCAGTGCTAATTAGTCTGATTAGGCAGAGAAGTTCCCCATTACCAGGCTGAGAGGCTGAAGGCTGAGGAACTGGGGGAAAAGGGGCTGCTGATATGGTCAGTCTTGCAAGGAGGAGCCAGAGCGGCCCCAGGACTGTGCTGAGGACCCTGGAATGTCAAGCAGCCCATTCTGTGTCCTTCCCCAAATCCAATTAAGCACAGTTCGTTAGCACGAATTTCTTAATCAGCCTTAATCTTTCCACTGAATGCACAATTTCTGAATTGTCACAGAGCTGGGTCAGCCCGCAGGCAGTCAAGAGACTGGCAGGGCTTTGGGAGGAGACTGAAGGGACAGCAGGCTGCCGGACCCTTCCCAGTGGCCAGTGAGAAGTCCCCACAGTGCTGGGCTTGCTGACAACCAAGACCTTGAGTGGCTGAAGGGGATCCCAGGTCACTAGGCCAACTTATGAGCCTCATGCAAGAAGTCCCCCAAATGTTCTAGTCCACAGGTTGTATGTAACCTCAGGCCCTGGAGAACATGCATTTGGGTCCACTGGAGGAGCAGCTAGAAGACCAAGCCCCAGACTCCAAGGTTTCGTGATCGGCTCCAAGCATTCAAACGGACCTGCCTATGAATGGGCCTAGGTCAGGAGCAAAGGCAGCCATGTTCAAGGATGAGGCCTCTCTGGTTCTCTGGGAAGTGTAACATCTGAAGTTCTTATAATACAAAAAGAAGAGGAAGAGAGAGCCCCCTACAAATCACTGGCATTGGATCTCTCACCAACATGGGTGAGCTTGGGCTGGCACCAGATATAATTTGTGTTAGAAAAATAAGAAAATGTACCATTGCTTGCATCCTGAGCATCACAAAGCAATGTGTACCTGCTTCATTACCTCCAAGGGCAATGATATTCCTAAAGCATTTAGTATAAGGTGTGGTATGCATCTTTGGAGTATTCCTGCCAGAGATAGTTATATTTAAACAGAAATGAGAGAAAGGTCCCTACTGATGAATGTGCAATGGTGGAATTACAATAGATGCTCAGAGTCAGAGGACTCCAGGTAAGGTCAGGTGAAGGCTTCCTAGAAACTCCGTGGCAATGAACAGAGGCAGGTCCAGGTCCCAGACTCCCATCCCTACCCCAACCTTTGCTCCCCAGCAAACATTTGGAAAGAACTTGATCACACATTGTCCAATCTCCTTCCTCCCCAGGAACATGTGGCTGGCCGATTCATCTCTCACGGGCCAGGAGGCTGGATAAGTGACATTCCTCTGCTCCCCCAGCTTCCTGTAGTTTTCCAGGCTTGATACTTAACACACTGGGTTGCAAGGGCTGTTTTCCTGTCTGTCTGCTCACAGTTCCACAGGCAACTTGAGGGCAGAACCGTGGCTGCCTTACTCTCTGCTGCAGCTATAGTGGAGCTGAACTTGGATGGATGCAGTGTAGCTGAACTTGGATGGATGGAAGGATGGATGCAGAGATGAATGGATTTCCATGAGTTCTGGAAACTGTCTCCTCCTGTACAGACCATTGTCATTGTTTGCGGCTGTGACTTGATGGGGCTGATGTAGTAGAGGAATGGGGTGGGGTAAGGGCAGAAGCATTAATTTGGCCTAATTCTCTGTCTCTATGGGCAGGGTAGGACAGAAATCCTCACAGACTCACTGAGGGAGGAACTGGGGACCCAAGATCACCTGGGTCCAGGCTGGCCTTCCTCATGGAGTCAGGAACCTGGGAGGAGCCTCAGACCTATGCTTAGAGATCTGGGGGTTCCTAGGGGAGAGTCCTGACCTTGGAAGAAGAAGACTTCAGATCTGGTCCTGGTTGACCTTGGAAGGGTCACTTCCCCTGTCTGAGCTTCCATTGTCTCCTTTGAACAATAGAGATTAAATAGACTTCCAGGCTTCCCCCCTGAACAACACGTGATTCAAAGCAGTAACTGTAGACAGGGAGGGACCGTGTGTGTTTGCGTGCTTGAGGTTGTGTTGATGTGAATGTGTGTGTGCATGTGTGGGGGAGGGAAGCGAGTGCTGATCCACTGTTCCAGGCAGGGCCAGTCCAGCGACAACCTTTAGGAGAGTAGCATTTTGCTCAGGGGTCAGAATAGAGAGGGGAGGACCCGAGCCCCCACCCATCTCCTGGTTGGATGTGAGAGAGGCACAGTAAGAGGATTGGCTTGGCCCATCCATTTGAATTTCATAACCGGCCTCCTGGTGTAGGGATATGGTTCTTTCTCTTTCTTCAAAAATCTTAATGCATTCTGCCTTAAAATTGTTTTGAAGTAATAAAGGGATTTTCACAGGCAACAGATGAGTCTCTGGACAGACTTAATCTGAGGCCAAAAGCCAGAGACGGGGATTTACCTCCCATAATGATTCCTTTCAAGTGAGACAAAGCGGAAACCCGACTTCCAGTCCTGAAGGGGATCCACAGTGGGGCAGGAGGGAGCACCCCAGAAACCCCTGCTCCCGGCCTATAAGCCTTGCATGTGAGCAAACCTAAACCAGCAGCTCTACAAACCCACGTCAACCAGCTACTGGCTGCCACTCTAGCCAGGAACCAACTGCCTCAGCCAACCTCAGGGGTCTGATCTGTCCCCATCCAGGCTACCTGGCCACAGTGAAAGCAGGGAAGGAACACTGGGGCTGAAGACCACAGCAAGTGTTGTGGGGCAGGGCAGAAAATGCAAGCCCAGCTCAGACCTTCTTCCCAGGCTCCCGACCTGCCTGGACATTTCCCCGTAGGTGTCTCACACGTGCCCCCTCCCACTGTGTCCACAGCTAGCATGCGTGCATGCATACATGCTCAGTCACTCAGGCATGTCCAACTCTTTGTGACCCCATGAACTGTAGCCCACAGGCTCCTCTGTCCATGGGATTTTCCAGGCAAGAATACTGGAGTGGGTTGCCATTTTCTCCCTGAGGGGAGGTTCCGACCCAGGGATCAAACCTGCGTCTCTGGCACCTCCTACTTTGGCAGGTGAATTCTTTACCACTGAGCCACCTGGGAAGCTAGACTCATCACCATCTCTTGGGCCTGCCCCCGCTCCTGTGTGCCTCCTCACCAAGATGATATCACCCACTTCCTGACCAGGGCACTGATCTGGCTGGCATTCTGGAAGGGAGTGGGATAGTGTATTCTCACTCTGCAGAGACTTCCCAGCTCAGAGAGGGGCCAATGGGTGTACTTGACCTGATCAAAGTCAGGTGAGGACCAGACTGAGGACCAGACTGATGGGAGCCTTCACTGCAAGAAGTTCTAAGGAACAGAAGGATGAAGGGCCACAGACAAGCCCTAGAGGCCCGCTCCTCTCTGTGCTTCCCGTTCTCTTCAAGGCCTTCCCAGAGGGCCTGAAGCTGAGTCCTGCATAATTCTCAGGCATGGCCTTTTGTGCCTCCACACCGGCTTCTGGTCTTTAGATGCTATCTAATGGCCTGGGTAATAAGGCTCTCTTGCCCCTCCTGTACTCAGCCCCTGTACTATGCTCAGCACATATGTGCAGAGATGCCCACACATGTGGAGACGTCCAGGCACACGTGTAGCTGAGCAATCACACGTCCACGTGTGCACATGAAGGCAAACCCTTTGGGTGCTGGGCTTGGAGGTCTCCCTTTGCAGCCCAGGGTAAAAAGGCATGAGGCAAGCCAGTAAGGACTCTCAGATCTCTAGGTAAAGCTCTGAGATCAAAGCAAAAAGGAAATGACGCTACCTTTCTCATGGGCTGGGCCACAGTCCCAGAGGTCTCATGTAGGTCATGAGCATGTACTGCTCTGGGACCTGGTCAAAGTTCCTGAAACCGGGGCAGAATTACTCCCTGCCCGGATGCATGCTGAGGGTGTCTTCCGTGTCTCAGGTCCATTCTCAGGCCTTTAAGACAGCTATTATTTTGTGGGGGAAAGGACTAAGTTGGACCTGGGTACTGATTCTAAGACTCCTCTCATGGGCTTTGCAACCTTGGGCAAGTCATTTAACTTTTCTGGGCATGTTTCCCCCTCTGTAAGGTGGGAAAGATTGAAGGCAAAAGGAGAAGAAGGCAGCAGAGGATGAGATGGCTGGATGGGATCACCAGTTCAATGGACATGAACTTGGGCGAACTCCTGGAGATGGTAGGGGACAGGGAGGCTTGGCGTGCTGCAGTCCACAGGGTTGTAAAGAGTCGGACACAACTTAGCAACTGAACAACAGCAACAAGGTGGGTATAATGACGCCTGCCTGTCTAACTCTAGGATATGAATCAGTGACAGTGAAAGTTCTTCAAAGCCGCAAAGGCTTGTAGGTATTCAAGGGGTTATTAAAACCCCTGCTTCCAAAGCTGGCCTTCCCAGAGGAGACGATGCCATGTTTTTTGAACATGGAGTGAATTCCTAGACTGTGCCCTCCCCCTCTCCACTGTTTCTGCCTTGGGTTGTCAAAAATGGTAATCTTCTCTCAGGCCTGAAATTATGAGCCTGCTTTATTGGTCAAAGGCCATAATAATTTGAGCTCTTATTTTATAAACTCATTTCTGCACAGTGATATCCTGATAGGAGCAGGAATAATAAATCACAAACATGTCCCCCAAGATTGCATTGTAAATGTCAAACTAGACAGGAAATTGTAATTAAAGAAAGGAAATTGCTACAAAGAAGCACTTGATTTTAAAATGAGCCAAGCATAGAATTTTCTAAGCATTTAATTATAGTCCAATTTCAACTGACTTGGCTTTTGTAGTCATATTTCTTATTATAACTCTTCTACATAATAACCCAATCTCCCTGCTCACAGAGGTCCGGCCCGTCAGAGGGTAAGGACACCGCACAAGTACAGGAATTAGGGACTTTATAGGGACAGTAATCATGGTGGAGGCTGGGGTGATGGACACAGGTGCCAGGATCTTAAATCAACCACAGTCAAGTTTCCAGCCAACGGGGGAGCAACCTAACACCTGGGAGGAAGCAGATTTAGCCTGACTTCCGCTCAGTGAGAAATCCATTCAGGCAATTGCTTCCATCAGGAGAAGAGAGGCCCAGGCTCCCATGCTCTGTTCCTCAGATCTTCAAAGATGCACGGGAATGGCCCCCATCCAATCCACCCACCTACCAGCCACCCTTTACCCGGGTAGCTCCTTAGCCTGGGTGCAGGTTAACACCCACATCCTCTGCACCTGGGTGCTGGGGTAGGGAGGGCCTTGTATACATATTCAACCAGGTGTTCAGAGGCCACAGGCTCTATACGCAGGAAAGCAGGATGGCTCAGAATGTAGGACATGGTGCCAGACAAGCCTGGGTTCAAATCCTAACTGCCACTTAACGATGAGTTGGGTTAAGTCACATAACCTCTGTGGTCTTGACATGCTCGTTCGTAAAATGGGCATAATGATGTCTCCATCTTGTCTGATACATTGGTTAACAATCATAAGACTGATTACAATGGTTGTTGTGGCCTGAGTCTATGTTATTCCAAAGAGGAAGATGGGGAAATGGGTGGGCTGTCTTGATGGAGGTGGGCAGCTCAACTGAATAGGGCTGAGCTAGTGCGATAAGAGGCAGCTATAGGAAGTGAGGGTGAGGTGGGATGACCAGGAGCTCTCTGTTGCTACCCCACATGGTGAGAAGTGACCAAATCACATCAAAAAGTGTCTGTTGGCCCAGAAATGATCCCCAAAGTAACCTGTGCACCACGTCTTCTTGTCTCTCCATCACGTTCATAGAGCCCGAAACTGGTTAGCTACTAGTTCAACTCCCGGTCCACGGAGGCTATTCCTCTCAGCTGGGATTCCTCATTCCCCTCTTCAGGCTTAGCCTCTCCCACAGGAAGGGCAGGAAGACTCAAAGCAGAGGATGCTTCTTTCTCAACCCTTCCTCTCTCTTCAGTCAATTCAGCTAGGTTGTGGGCAGCAGAGTGGGTTAAGTCTGACACCAGAAGAATAGGGCTTGGCCCCCGGAAAGACCCAAAGACAGTGGGAATGTTACCCAAGGAGTTACTGTGAGTTGAAGTCTTAACAGTTCTGCTAGTCTGGTTGTGCTACTTTGCACTACACCAGCTCCAGGGAGAGGTGTTTATGCAGTCTACAATATGAATGCTACCTCTTTAAATTGTGCAGTGCACAACTTCTACAACGGAACATGGCAAACTTAGACTCTGGGCCCAGAGTTAGAATTGCAGAGTCCAGAGCTCTGTTGGAGCTATACTGGTGGTGAAGTGAGGGTCAAGTTGGAGACAAGTACAGAAGTTTGAAGATTTGGACTTGAAGTGAAGAGTCGAAGGTCCCAGGGATCAGAGCAGAAACCAGAGGTGTAAAGTCGCAGAAGACTGCAAAGCCATGTCTGGAACCACAAGCTGCATTAAGTATGGGCTGATGAACCCTCTCCCTTCTCTGCTTTATGGGGTTTGTCTCATCCCAATCCTCCTGGCAAGCAGGGGAACGTGGTTTCTGAAGCAAGTGATGAGTCAGGCACCAGTGTGCCCACTGGTAGAATATCCCCAATCCCTACCTGTGACGAGTCAAATGCAGGGATAACACCACACAGAAGAGACAGTGTGTAGTTGGTGACAGGAGACCCACTTCCTGGGCTGTGAGCATCTGAGGGTCCTGGCTCAAGGCTTCCTGGCAGAAGTGCCATCGAAGACGTTTACAGAAAGAGCACTTTGCAGTTTCGAATGCACCGCGGGGGAAAAGGCATTTCAAGGAAATGGAACATACAAAGCTATGAGGATACATTCATTCATTAAAAAAAAAGATTATTGTGACCACTACATGCACTGTTCTGGGCACTGTTGTTGTTCAGTCATTAAGTCATATCTGACTCTGTGACCCTATGAACGGCAGTATACCAGGCTTCCCTGTCTTACTATCTCCTGGAGTTTGCTCGAACTCATGTCCTTTGAGTCAGTGATGCCATCCAACCATCTCATCCTCTGTTGCCCCCTTACTCTCCTGCCTTCTATCTCTCCCAGCATCAGGGTCTTTTCCAACAAGTCAGCTCTTCGCATCAGGAGGCCAAAGTTTTGGAGCTTCAGCTTCAGCATCAGTCCTTCCAGTGTATTTTCAGGGTTGATTTCTTTTAGGATTGACTAGTTTGATCTTCTTGCTGGGGTAATAGAGATGCTGCAAAGAACAAAACAGGGAAAAATCCTCGTCTTCATGAAGTTTCCCTTCTATTGGAAGAGAAAGATAACAAATAGTACAATAAACAAATCGTACAAATGGTGAGGAGGGGGAAGTGGAGGGGGCAGAGAAGGAAAAACCGGGTTGCAGAAGGCCTTGTAACACGGCTGGTGGCTTGCTGACTATCTCGTTGAGAGCAGACTCAAAGGGGTCACAAGGGCCCCCTTGGGGACACCACCTGGGTTCAACTCTTGGCTTGGCCACCTACTAACTGTATAACCTCAGGGAAATAACTTCTCTGAACCTCAGTTTCTTAAATGTAACCCAGGGATTCATAATACTGTCAGCGTCATAGGATCATTGCTTGTGTGCCTGGTCACTAAGTCGTGTCCAACTCTTTGCCTGCCGGGGTCCTCTGTCCATGGGATCTCCCAGGCAAGAATACTAGAGTGGGTTGTCATTTCCTCCTCCAGAGGATCTTCCTGACCCAGGGATCAAACCTGAATCTCCTGCACCTGCTGCATTGCAAGCCAATTATTTGCTACTAAGCCATAGGATCACTACAAGGTTTAAAATAGTTAAATCACCTAAAATGCTACAAGTAGGTACCTGGCTTGTAGCAAGTGCCACTGGCTCTTTCAAAGAGGAGAGAGAAGTCAGCTCTCCCAGTCATAAAGCTCACTTATGCTGGCATGAGGAGGTGGTATGCAGGGGCCAGAGGGAGGGAGAGGGGCTTTGCAGTAGTCCAGGGAAGAGATGATGGTGGCCCAGTGCCCCTCGCTAGGGGATGGAGAGAACTGGAAGGATTTGAGAAAAATGTGTGAGGTAACCTTGGTGAACTGTACCTCATACTCCCTCTTAGAAGGAGGACTTCCCTTGTGGTCCAATGGCTAAGACTCCATGCTCCCAATGCAGAGGCCCATGTTCAATCCCTGGTCAGGGAACTAGAGTCCACACGCAACTAAAAGATCCTACATGCTCAACTAAGACCAGTGCAGCCAAATAAGTAAATTTTTATTTTTTTTTAAAGAAGGAGGAGTGAAGTTGAGGGAGAGGGTGGAGCAGCGACATCCGGCCCTCCTCATTGCGGATGATGTTCCTGCAGTGGCCTTCTCCTCACTCTCCCTCCTGGAGCCCACTGCTCCTCCCTGCCCCCAGGGAGTTCAATTCAAGAAGGCCCTTCCCTCCCCCTGCCTGGAGTCCCCTGCCCTCTCTCCTGATAGGATCCAGTCCAGTCTTTGGCCTGGTGGTCAAGGCCCTTCCTACCCTGACCCTAGCTGGCTCCATGTCTCACTGCCCCCCCCTTCAAGACCCTTTGTGCTGCCCTCATCGGGCCCTGCTTCCTTCTGCAGGCCCCTCCACTGCAGCTTGGCCCCCATTAGCTCCCCCGGAGCCCAGTCTCTGGCAGTGACTCAGGGCTGCCTCCTGGTGGCCACACGGTGAGTTGCCTGCATGCCTCCTCAGGAAGGAGTTCTCCGGCCGGCACAGCTTGGGGTGGGGGGTGGGGGGTGGGGGGGGCCTCTGCCTCTGTGCTGTATCCTCAGTGGCTGCAGGTTGGAGGGAGTGTGCCCATGTCCCCAGAGCCCTCTACCTGGCATAGGCGGGGTCCATTTGTGAAGGAGGCACATGTTTACTCATGACTACAACTTTGTGCCCTGTATCTTGTGACCTTTTGGTCAGGGAGAAGCCAAAATCTTCTCTTAGAAAAATGGACGTTCATGAAAGGCCTGCAGACTCCCCATTAAGATGACACTTGAATGGGGGAACCTGAGACGCTCTGGGCCAGAGGCAGCTGGCCCGGCCTGCCCTCAGGGCATCCTGAAACAGTTCTTCCTGGAGGAGAGAGCTGTCAGGTTGTACTGTCACATCAAGGCCCCATCTCATTCTGGCTAAGACACAAGACCATATCCCAAGTCTCCTCCTGCCCCCTAAGACCCTGTACCATAGCTCCCCCACTGAGAACTCCGTGGCCTGACCATGCCCCAGCTGCTTCCCCTGCCCCCAAGGAACCATCCCCTGCCCTACTCTCTCCTGTATTCCCCCTTCTTAATCAGCTCCTGCACCCATTCTTCCAGCGAGCAAGGCTGCCCTGGCCTTCTTGGCCTATCTCTGTTTCTCCCTCCTCTTTTCTCCTGGAACCACCAGCCAGCCATCACAGAGAGCCCTCAGGGCCGAGAGAGCCCCTGGGTCTAAATCTCAGCCCTGCCAGCCCCCAGGCCTTCCATTGGCTCCTATCAGGCTTCCTCCAGGCCATGAGACCTCCAGACCTCCATCTGCTGTTTCCTTCTCTGTGCCCGCATAGAGCCTAGCACTGATGAAGCATAAAGTAGGTGCCTGATCCCCATCCACCTACAGGAAAATGGGACAACTGTACCCCTGGGGCCTCATGCCCAGAACCATGGCTGGACAGGGAGGAACCAACATGGAGGGGACTGCAGGCAGCAGAAGCTGATGACAGAGGATTCAGAGGGTCCAGCAGAAGCCCTTCATGGTGGACAAACAGGACCTCCAGCAAGGAGCCCCTAGCCGTGTCTAAGGGAAAAGCAACATCCATTAAGTCCATTAACTTTAACACTGAAATCAATGTTGCAGCCACCAGAAGTAATTAGCATAATTCACATTTCAGATCAGGAGATTTTTTGAAAACCAAGTTTAATTACATTGAAAAATGACAACTTCATTTTCTCTCCCTGGATAGGTTCCCCTGATGTTCCCCCACACTTTCATTTAAGAAAAAAAAAAAAAAAAAAGGACTGGTCACATTTTTTTTTAAATGCTATTAAGCAAAAGTAGTACTTTGGCTATTTCAGAGCTAATAAATCAGCTTGGATGCCCACAACACAGTTCCCCTCCTCCTAGGAGGATAGAGTGTATGGTTTTTGGCCTGAGAGAATACAGTTAGGACTCTCAGCCAATCAGAGTGGCTCAGGACAGCATCAAATCCATTTTACAGATCAGTAAACTGAGGACAAGCCCAAGGAGGAGACCCATTCCAGGTCACCTTGTCCAGCCCAATGCTAGCTGCAAGGGATAGGGAAGATAGAGATGTAGGCTATGATGGGGTCAGCACAGACCAGCGTGGGGAATCAGGAAAGGCAGAGCTGACATCAGATCTGAGTCTTGAAGGATCTAGGAGTTAGCTGGGGGAAGAAGAGAAAGCTTCCATTCCAGATGAGGGAGAAGGCAACAGCCAAGGCCAAGCAATGTGACTTGGGAGTGTATCTGGGTTTGGCTAGAGGTTGCCCACTCAAGCTCTTGTGGGAAATGAGGCCTGAGGTTGCCACATTGCACCTTACTGATTTCCCAGACAGAGGGCCCTCATACCCTTATGAGGTTATCAAGGCTCCCAATAAATTAAAGATGGCAGCCAGGAGGCCACTCTGTCCCCACTTTATCCCACCTCATCAACACCCCATGCCCTGTTACCACCCTTCCTGTATTTCCTGAGCCTGCAACCCGTCAGTCCCTACCCCATCTCTTTATCCACCCGTAGATCTGCCCCACCCCAACAGCTTAGCCTGATCATTCTTATTTTCAGCTTCCCTCCACTCAAGCCTCATCTTTATAACCTCTGGTTCCTCTGACAGACGCATCTCCCCCACCCATGACTTGGTCCCATGTGTTTGTTTAAGAGGCTGCCATGGTGCTAATTGCTGTGTTTATTCTTGCTCGCCAAATGTGCTCTGTTTTGCAGGCATTTGCTTGAGTGGTTCTGGATGTCTGATCTTGCTTGTTATTCTTTTGGGGGAGTAGGGAAAGAGACACACCCTTTCCATCACTGCCTTTCTCAGACAGGCCAGAACGCAGCTCTAGGGCCTGTCCCCTTGTCTTGCCTCTACCCCTTGTCTCCAGGAAGAAGCCCCTGGGCTCAGAGTCAGCTTCCTGGGTCAGGAGACTTTAGGTTTGCTGCTGGGGGCGGAGGCAGCATTCTCTCCTTGGAATCACGTCTCTGTCTTCCCAGTGACCCCGAGTCAGAAAAGCAAGCATTAGCTCATTGGTTGTGCAGTCTGGCCTAGCCTGTTCTCTAAGTAAAAGAACAACCTAGATGAGAATGTTGTGCTTCGCTAGATCTCAGAAGATGAGGCAATAAATGTGAACCATCCCAGACTCCAGGGATCCCCACGAGGGTTGCTCAGCCAGGCAGGCCCCCACTCCCAGCACCCGCTTCCTGTGCCAAGCCGTTCCATTGTGCAGGCTGGCAGGCTGGGGTAGGGGACCGAACAGTCCTGTCTGCCAGTGTCTTCGAATCATAGCCCCTTGCTGAAAGGCCCCACCCCGCCCCCTCCCCTGGGACCCACCAGCCAGGCCAGGGTCAATGGGATTAAAGGCTCAATTCACGCCAGTCAGTTCTCTGGTAACACGATTTCATTAGAGGCAGGCAGGGAAGAGAATGGACGGAAACAGCTGGTGTATAAATTATAAAGTCTACTTTGTACTGACTGCGCACACCTTTCCCCAGCCACATGACTAATTAATGTGGCGGGGAGTGGACTTGAAGTCAGATTGCCTTTCCCCCTCTCTCCTGGGGCTTGGTTAACAACAGGTCCCTGCAAAGCTGGGAGAAAGGAAGATTATGCAAAGCTATCATCATATGAAAATAGCATATTAACATACTGCCTGTGAGCTGTGTCCAATCAGTTCCCTCCCAGTGGCGTGTGTACGAAACAATTAGAATGGCATTTCTACCACGCTTCTTTAATACATTTTGGCATTAATATAATCAAGGAGTGGGGGCCTAGACATCTTGCAGGCACGGTTTTCTGTAACACCCCTGGGATATCTGGGGGAGGGGGTGGTTGATGCGATCTTGGGGGTGGGGGTAGGACGCGGCTGCGCTCCTCCAGACCAGAACCACAGCCACAGTTCTCTTGTGGGCTGCCCTGCCCCCATCAGCCACCACAACCTCTGGCTGCCTGGGAGAAAAGGCTTTCTTCCCCCTGGGCAAAAGACCACAGACTCTCGTGGTTCCCCTACTAGCAACAGCAAGAAGTTCTAGAATCAGCGAGATGCTTTAGAAACATCGATTATGTATTTCAATCTTTCCTGATCCCCTTTTCCCTCTCCAAGAGACTTCCCAACTCCAAGTAAAATGCAAATTTGTTGCATGAATGCTAAGTCGCTTCAGTCATGTCCAGCTCTTTGTGATCCCATGGACTGTACTCGCTCCTCTGTCCATGGGATTTCTCAGGCAAGAATACTGGAGTAGGTTGCCATGCCCTCCTCCAGGGAATCTTCCTGACCCAGGGATCTCACCAAATCTCTTACGTCTCCTGCATTAGCAGGCAGGTTCTTTACCACTAATGCCACCTGGGAAGCCTGCAAACTCTTTACAAGAGCGTCGTCTAGCCCCTGCCTACCTCTACAGCTCACCTGGCCCAGCTGTCCCTTACAGGCCTTCTGTCTGTTCCTCACACACGCTGAGAGATCTTCCCTGCCTCAGGACCTTTGTACTTGCTTTTCGTTCTGCCTGCTGGGATTTTCCTTCTCATCCTGCAGGTCTCAGCTCCTCAGAGAAGGCCTACCCTGACTGCCTGATCAAAACCAGCTCCAGCCCAGCTTCTGTCTACCTCCTGTTTTGTTTCCTTCAAAGGCCTTATCCTGATCTCAAACTGCTCTGTGTCTGGATTTGGTTCCCACTGGAACATAAGCTCCAGAGGGCAGGGACCTTGTCTAGCTTGGTCACTGCTGGATTCCCAGCACTCTGGTTGTTAACTGGCACATACCAGGTGATTGGCAGTTATTGTTTGGGTGAGCGAATGAGTGAATGAATGACTCAAATCCTAGCATCAGCAGGCTCTGGGGAACCATTAAGACCTGGTGGGGATTCTGGCTTTGCTGCCATTTCCCCTGGGCAACCCAGCTTCTTCTTACCCTTGCCAAGCCTTCTTCCAAAACCTGCTGATTGGCTAATCCTGAAGAACTGGGAAAAGCAGGAACCAGATGTGGTTCCTGCCCTGAGGGGCTCAAAGCCTAACTGGGAAACAAGTCCCAAGATGAGAGGAGAAGACCAGTTCTCTAAGTCAGAGTTTGAACACAGCAGGGCAAGGGGATGGAAAGGTAGGAGTGAAGGGATGGGGGCCAGCTCTAGGACTAACACTGCTGTGTGACCTCAGGCCAGTTGCTGAACCTCTCTGCTCCTCAGTTTCCTCATCGCGAAGGCAGATCACAGTCAAAGTCAGCCTTGGAGCTAATGGAGTCCCATTTTAGACACAGGCAGGCTGAGGCCCAGAGTGGGCTGTTCTTATCCACAGTCATAGGGTGAGTGAGTGGCCAAGCCAAGACCCGTGCCCAAACCAGGGGCTGTGCATTTCAGTGGGATGCCAGACCTCTGCTCCCGTCTGCCATCAGCCACCTGAACCATTCCAGATTCTTTAGGGGTCCTGCTGACATCCAGTCCTCATCCTGCAGCTCACAGAAAGAGCTGAGAGTCCTGAGCATACGCCTCCATCCCTCGCAGCAGGTGGGAACCATGTCTGAGTGAAGGCATCTCCAGCCAGAAGCCCCTTGGGCCTGGCCAGGAGACATCTGGACAGCAACCCGCTGCCAATCCCCAGATTTTATACAAACAAAGCCTTGCGTCTGCGGGAAAGACCCCTCACAAACCAGCCTGGCTCAGACCCTTTCTGCCTTCTCCTGTTCTGACACCCCTGGGAGCTTGCCTCACTGAACTCTGGTGTCCATGTTCAGTGTAACCAACAGGTGTTTACCAAGTATCAACCGCATGTCGAGCACTGTGCTCTTGGCTGGAGACGCATCAGGGATAAAATATAGCTCCTCCCACGGAGTTTACATGCAATGGGAAAGGCACACACACACATACCACTACTATACTGTATTTGTAATAATATTATACAATACTGTAACCATGAGTCCTATAAATAATAAGTACCATAAATACATATAGCAGGGGAGGAAGACAGTAACCAGGAAGGAGGGCTCATGGATAAGGTGACATGTGGGCAGAGATCTGGTCAAAGAGACGGATCGAGGAATGAATGTACATATCTGGGGAGAACCTTCTAGGCAGAGGGCACAGACAGCCCAGTGGCCTGGGATATGAGGAATCTTTGCAAGTTTGGGATGAGTGAGGAGACTCACGTGTGGAAATAGTAACAGAGCAAGAGGGAGGGTGCAGGGGCAGATGCAGGAGGAGGAGGGACGGGCAGATCACATAGGAGCTCAAGGGACTGGAAGTTTCACTTGAGACGCCACTAAGGAATGACGTGATCTGATGTTTGTTTGTTTGTTTTCCCAAATTTATTTTTAATTGAAGGAAAACTGCTTCACAATGTTCTGTGGGCCTCTGCCATACGCCAACATGAGTCAGCCATAGGCATACATGTGTCCTCTCCCTCTCACCTCCCTCCCACCTCCCACCCCTGAAGATTACTGACAGCTGTGGGGGAAATGGTCTGTAGGAGGGACAAGCAGGAGGAGTGCCAGAAGACTATTGCAATGATGCAGGCAAGGGATAACAGAGTCTTAGGTTAGGGCGAGCGTGGCGAGGAGCAGCTAGATTCTGCACGTATTTGGAAGGTATGACCAACAGGCTGTGAATTTAATTGGACATGGGCTTGGAGAGAACGAGAGTAACAGCTCTAAAGGTCCTTGGGAGACAGTGAGGCTGACTGCCAGCCTGATGCCATGAGGCTGGCAATGCACTTCCTTGGACACTGTCCCTCTCAGTCTTCAGCCACCAGGAATGGCAAGGGCCATGTTTTTGACTCACCCAAGGCATGCAGAGATGAAGAGTCCTTTTCAGGATGCAAACCCCAATCTCCTGATGGAGTCCATGCCCCCTGGAGTAAGCCCTATCTTGCCAAAGCCCTGACCAGTTCTCACTCTGTGAACCTCTTGTCCCGAGCTTGGGTCTTGTCCTGCTCTCCCTTGGGGGCATAGGGACTGAAGGACTGCTTCCGGGCAGGGGTAGTGATCTCCCAGAGTTGACAAGCATGCCTCGTTCCCCCTGAGTAAGCGCATCCCTGGAAGGCAGGAGGGATGGCTGGGGCTGGACATCCATCCTCTGAGCCCTGGACCTTACTCCACCCTTCAGCTGAGTTTCTGATGCTGATGCCTGACAAGCCCCCCACCAATCCCTTTGGTAAACCCTTTTCTGAGTTCTCATGGCCAGGAAACCAGCAGCTGTCCCCCAGCACAGTTCTTGGTAAGCAAACTCAAGTCAGAGACCCATCTTAAGAATAGTAGCCTGTGTGATGTGGAAAATGTTTTCTGACACTGTCAACTCATGCACTTCTCACAACTCTGCGTGCTTGCTAAGTTGCTTCAGCAGAAGCCCAGAAAGGTTAAGCAATTTGTTCAAAGACACAAAGGTCACAGTGCTAATAAGCGACAGAGTTGGACTTGAACTCAGACGGCCACACTCTTAACCATCTCTCTGTATGGCCTCTCTGATCTTGCTAGTGAGGGCTCGAGAAATGAACAAATGAATGAAAACCACGGAGTATCTGCTCAGTGCCTGGCTCTGTGACTGGACGGGAGAAGGGAAACACACAGAGAGGTAGACAGATGATTTCAGGGCCAAGTGGTGAGACTAATGATGGAAGGAAGACAGACAAGGTTGGAGGATATGACACCACTCAGCCGTGGAGGCCAAGACTCAGCCAAGCTGGAGACAGGGGAGGAAAGGCAGTCCAGGCAATGTAGCAGTGTAGAGGAGGCCAAAGCACTTCCTGGGCTCAGAGAACAGGAAGAGGCTGGAAAGACCAGCCCAGATGGGAGTGGTGAGCCTGGAAAGCACTGAGGAGGGATGCCAGAGAGGGTAGGCAACGGGAGCATGCTGTGTTGTTTTGCTCATACACACACACACACATTCATTCACACACTCACTCACACACACACTCCTGCCTCTTTCCCCTCCCCAGAATCTGGGAAGCGCTACATAATCTTTTTCTAATTATGAAGCAGACTCTATAGCAGAAATCTAATTACAAATCACCTAAAAGTTGTTCCACACTGGAATCCATGCATTATGCATTCCCTGAATTATGCACCCGGCTCCTTTGGAGAGGGAAGCCAGGAAGAAGGGAGGTCCGCTCTCCAGCCACTCGGGGGTGCAAGGACAGCAGTGTTTGGGATCTTGAGGTCTGCTCCCATGCCCTGGGAAACTGGAGGTGCTCACTGGGGCCCAAAACTACTTAGAGGAGCCACCCAGAGGAGAAAGGGGTACAATGGACTCTGCGTGCGGAGAGTACAATGGGTGCCTGCGGCTTCAGGGAAACACCACATCTGTTAGGCCTACGGGCAGGTCCTGGGTCCCCGCACCCGTCCCTCACAACAGCCTCCCTGTTGCCAGGACCAGAAAACCAACCTCCCCCTTGAGGTCCTTCTACACTAGCCGCCAGCGTGCCTGGGCCCTGAGCTGCAGGCAGGCCTGGGGTCTGGTGGTGCCAGCGGTGTGGACAGGTCTGGAAGCGGGACTGGGCGGGGCCAGGCCCGGGGGACCGCGGGGGAGGCGCTGGAGCGGGGAGTTGTCTTACCCCCTTGGGTTTG